>NW_027509432.1:785000-1292500 GCF_048541705.1 Temnothorax americanus | reverse complement strand
ATGAGGGTGCGTCGTAGGAACCGCGCGATGCTTCAAGTTTTCCTCCCTTGGCGAAATAATTCTCCGGAAAATTAACATCCACAAGCACGCGGCCGTAACGCAACGCGTAACGTATGCGTCGCGCTTGATAAATAGGAAGGGCGAGCGGTGGATCGGCGCGCGGCTGCAAGAAGAGAAAAAGGAAACGTTTTCCAGGGTGCAGTGCAGCGTGGCGATGTAACGAGAGGGGGGAGAAAGGGAGGCAGCGCGGGAGAATATCGCGGGAGAAAAAGACGCGGGGGCGAGAAAGTAAGAGCGAAATGGAGACAGGAAGCGCGCGAAGAGGCGGCAGAGACACAGGTGGAGGAAGCGGCGGGAGAAGAAGAGCGAGAGGTGACACGCGGAGCGGGCACGCGTGCAAGAGAGGACAGTGTGCGAGGGAGAAAGAGAAATAATGCGAGGGTGACGACGGACACGGGAGGGACACGAGGGTTGCCGGAGGGTGAGGGCAAGAGCGGTAGAGTGAGAACGAGAAGAGAGATAGAGAGGGAAAGCGGGACTGAAACGAGGAGACAACGGGGGCCGCACGGCGTTATAAGATCGATAGCTGATGTGATACCAACCCAACCCAAGCCGACCCAACTGAACCCAGTACGACCCGCGGTTCGTTCACCCCCGCGGCGTATTCGCGCCATTATCTGTTCCAAATGTCGTCGTCGATGGTAGCGGTGGCGACGACGGCGGCGGCATTGCTCTGTTTCGCATCGCGAAACGGTGCGCCGAGGCGCATTCACCTTCCCTCGCCCAAACCGGCCGGCCGGCCGGCCGGCGGCGCACCCTCTGTCCCTCGAACACCCCGCGAAACAGAGAGGGAAAGAAGGGGGTGGAGGAGGCGGAGGAGGCGGAGGAAGAAAAGAGGGTGATTTTCCTTTGGTACTTCTCGCGAGGCGTTGCAAACCGACCGAGTAAACGCGAGGTAGCTCCTTCGGTTTCTTCGCCCTTCTCCTCCTCCTTCACCCAATTCCCTTCTTCCAACCCTCGTATCTTCTCCCTCGTTTTTAAGATTATGCTTTCGCCGGTCATTATGGCGTTCCGGTGCTCGAATACGCCGCTTTACGAATCTCCGATCCTATCGTCACCTTCCCTTTTTCTCGACTCTCCTCACGTTCAACCACTGCTACTAACAACGTTACACGATTTTGCTCTTCATCTCCGAGTGACTTGTAAACGCTTTATCATCGTTTTAAGAATTCAAGTTCAAGCCAATGTAGCCCTATCGAAGAATCCACATTTCTATCATAATCCAGATCAAAGTTTCAATTTTTACCCTTAAATAAAAAAGAGATCGTTGATTACCTCCATTAAATCGTAATACATAAATTAAAGACAAAAATTTTAGTTTTACTTTTGTCTCTGTAAGTATAAAATATATAAATTCGAAACTACAGTAAAAATACTTTATATACGCAACAGATAATGCAAATTTTTCAGTTAATCCAATTAATTAGCTCAATTTGCGAAATATCATTAATAATCGAAAAATTCACCGGCATTTAAATATTTAGATAGGTGTATGCTTTGACTCCCTTCGAGATATGTACGGCACGTTTGCGCATCCAAAGAAATGCATTTTGGTGTCTAGCTCTGCCATGCAAAAACAGTATTCGATTTTATACTCGATGCATGTCGCGTCGTGATGTTTCCGTGTTGTCCCTTATATAGGATGCATAGTCACACACGCATTTATCGGCGATGCGCTTTGTGCTGGGCGATGCAACACGCAAATCGCGTCCGTTTGTCATAAATCGATAATCGATACTAATGTCTGGTGTTCGGGCACTAACAGTTTCACGGATACGACTATAATTATTTTTTAATATCAAGCCCAGCGATTTAACCGCTACGCAGAATTGGCAATGACATTAACGTTTTACGAGATGTTTCTCAAGCGACGACGCTCGAGCCCGTTTCTTAAAGTTGAAATTGAATTGAATTCGTAAATTTGAATTCCTGCACGAGCAGTTTTACATCACTTATGGCGCCGTCTTTAGCGACATAAAAGCGTCCCGAAGAAAACACCAATGCACTGGGCATGTGAAGAGCTTTCGTCGGAAACTTATATTTTGTAACACAATAAAGCTTCTTTGACAGATAATCTGTAATTTATCGCGCTAGTAACATAGACATTATTTTTAATACTCTTTTAATACTCTTTTATGAGTGCAGAAAGACGGAAAAATATCGTTTAACGATTTTTCGTCATGTGTTCAGAAATATCAATCAACAATTAATTGTAGCATGTAATTATTCTTATATAAATGCTTTATTATTATTTAATATATTATGACTTATATATATAGTATAAATTATAATTTACCATAAGAAAAAAATTAAACATGATTTTTAGAATTGGGTCAGTTATTTTAAAAGAACATTAATATTGCGAATAAAATGACATTTTCAATATTTTTAAAATAAAATTTTTTCACGTGAGTGAACTGGATTATCATTTATAGAAAAAATTGAAAATATACGGTGTATCGAAACATTGTTTTCCATATACATATACACACAAGTACTTCACGTACGAATTTCTTACTTTCACTTCGACATACGCTGCATAAAATGGCAATTGTGCCGCGTACTCGGATTACATGTACATTAAACCGCAAGTATTTCGTTTAAGCGGTAGAAAGCTCGCAGTAACGGCGACAACATGCGACTAGTATGCGCCACGTGTCACGCACACCGAGAACGAATGCACACGAATGTAGATCCCGTACGTGCGAATCTCGGACTGTGTACGGACACGGTGGCGGACGCTGAGATCTCGTGTCAATTAAGATGAGAGATAATCAGCGTCGTTCCTCATTAATACTTTCAACGCGATACGTTACGCGTCTACGTTACGAAATTATACATAAATTTTTTTCATGCGAAGATTTGTTGTACTCATCTACCATCTACCATTCTGAGAATGAATTAATGAGAATTTTCTTAATAAGGAGTTGTCCAAGAGTAGAAGAAAAATAATTTAAGTAATATAATAATTTAAGCAGCTTATATTGACAAATCTCGTACATGTTATTCTTTTAGTCTAATTCATATTTTTGAATAAAACTTATCACCATTAGACATACTAAATGCATTAGAGAGCTTGCAAAAACAAATTATACAATTTCAAGCAAAAAGTTATTATTTCTTTCAATGATTATTGATCAGAATAAGCTTAATAAAAGAATTATTACGTTACCAAAAAATTATAGCTTAAATATTAACTTGAGATGACTATTCACTATTTGTTCTATCACAAAGTGATGATTAGTTTGACAGTGCATCAGTTTACAAAGTATAAAATAACATTTCTTACATTGTGACTATAATAATTTTAACATTGCCCAAAATTGATTTGATGGCAATTTATTAGTGTTGCATTATAGTTTGTTGAACGATTTATAAAAAGATTGACTTTATTGTAGTTCTAGTCATTTATAGCGTAATCTGACATTGTCCACACAATGTTACTCGTAATAATAATCATAATAATAATAGCGCCGCATCTAAGTTTATTGCCGAGTTACACTGCCCTCTAATCTACTGTTGAACGAACAAAGGCATGCTGCAACACGCGACTGCATTCGCATTGCAATGTAACGATATGCGCGCCAAGAAGAGGGGAAGAAGCCGCCGGCAAGAAATTAAATCAGAACTATTATACAATAATGCGACTAGTATGAGATTTGCCGTATCAGAATACTGTAAGACCAAATTTGCGACGCGCATCTTAAATTTTAATTATGCCAATGAAACTAATTAGATCTAACGATGACGGACTGATTTCAATGAGAGACTCTGTGTTGTATATAAATTAATTTAAATGTTTACTGAAAGATTCCTTCCTTCCAATCAATTGGCATAAAACCGCAAACATCACAATCACACGTAAATTCTCCGAAAAAGTTGTCTTATCTTTATATGTAAAAATATACATAAGCATAATTAAAATTTAAAAAAATACTTATCCGGAAATATGAAAATTCTGAACTCAACATAACTTGTCTCGCGGAAGCTTAAAATTGATTCGTAGATCAAAATTATTTGTTTTGTGTACGTGTTGTCTGTATGTTAATATAGAGAACCATGGTAACGTATAAACCCTTGTAAACGCATGTGATAGGTATGTCTATGGTCAGAACACACCGACAGGCGGGGTTAACCAACTCTGGGTTAGCAATTCGTTGTCCCTTTCTGGATTGTGCGGTTGTACCTATATTATGTATAGCAGAGAAGGTAAATTTATATATATATATAGTTAACCAGGGTTAGAGTGCTAACCCACCTTGTTGCAACCGGTTACTCCTGTAACCGCCGCTGTTTGACAGCGAACACGAATTAGGGCAACATTATTATCGGATGTTCCAAACTAACGAAACGATGGTGTAATACTGTGAAAACTTTGTGTGTTACCCGTATACACTTCCATGTAGCGGCCGAATCGAACGAACGAGCGAATGAAATCAGAAATGGCACTTCGGGACCTAAAATCTAATTTTCCAATAAAGCCCCGTATACAATAAATAACGACGAAACATCGGTATTATTATATAACCTGTGAGCAGGTATATGCGAGATCCTTTACATTGAGAACGATCGGTGGAAGTTAAATATATTTCGAAAACTTTTGCGGTTAAGCATTAAGTTTTATTAGTTCGTATATATAAATCCCCGACTTCTATGGAGAACAACGAGCGACGAGAAACTAATAAAGCGAGCGAGGGGCCGCCGCGTCGCCGTCTTTCGGCGTCGCGTCTCATCGCCGTTTCGCATCGATGTAACTCTCGAAACGCGACACCGCATCTTCCACGGGCTCTTACAAAAGTTCCCCGTAACAAGGAGCGCGCTTGTAGCCGTAACAGTAGTAAATTCTGCTTCGAGACAGACACGGTCCTGTCTCGCGTCCTCCGTGTATCCCCGGATCTTCCTCGTAACACCGTTGCATCGCACGTACGTATTCGCGCGCCCTGCGAACGCGTCGTCGTCGTCGACGTCTCCTCGCCATGGAGAAAGCACGGCGTTTTTATAGTTACACGAATCGTCGGGCCCGGTCGCGAATAAAAATAGCAACGAGAGAGATAAGGGGTACGTTGTTTTATGGCAAATTATACCCGGGGGATATTAAATATCTTATTACGCGCTCCGCTCTTAAAAGGGGAAACTTTTGTTACCGTCTTTCAGTCTTTCCGCCCGTGGATGCGCGCAAGCAAAAGGCAAACGCGCGAGCGAGCGTTCGCCTCGTTATACGCGAGTCGCGTAATATTTCGCAACGGGCAACGGTCCTCCCAGGCGAGAAAGGGTTCCGTGGAATTAAAATAGTTTTTATGGAATGTTTAAAAGAACCCGAGAAGCATTTTCCGACGGCTTTAGAAGTTTCGCGGTTAATTAAATCACGTGAATTTATCCGGTGCGCGACTCGAAAATCTTTTTCAGAGATCTAATTAAGAAATTTCACGACTAACTCTTTAATCACATTTGACCCAATATTTTTATCTCGCATCTATAATTATCTATACTATTTATCCATATTATTTAGAATACTTAAAAAGTAACAAAATGTTTTTATATTGCTTATGTAATATGTAACAAGTAATATAAGATAAGACATAAAATATAACGAGTATAAGATAAGATGGAATTTCTAATAGTTAGTATTTTTTATATTTTCTCTTAAAGGGAATAGGGGTATAATTATCAAGGGTAGTTCATTGTATCTATATTCAATGAGACGCAAACTTCCAAGAAGATCTCTTTGTCACATTTGCACGCCAAGTTCGAAGTTCTTCGTAACTTGATTTTCATTAACAAAACAAACCGGCGATTGGTGGATGCGAATTCGGGCTTGTGAACAAATCCCGACAGAAGTTTGTGGCTACGATGGATTTAACACCTGCGAAGGAAGAAGTTTCTGCGCTAATAACAACCCGCGAGCTCCGAAACAGTCCTGAAAATTTATGATGCGTATTAAATCCGTCAACCGCAAACGGCTCCGCGCCGACGACCGTAGCGAAAAGGATCCAAGCTGTGTACAGTCTTCGAAACTGAAATATTCTATACTGATGATATCGATTTCATTGATTGAAACCTTTACAATTTACGACCAAATGTTTTCATAACAAATGCTAATTTTTCACATGCCATGTCTCGTAAAATAACTAACTCTGTTAAATACAGTATTGTTAAAAAAGAACAAAAATAACAATGATCCAAAATGTGACAAATAAAAGAAATAAAGAATTTTACGAAAAAATATATAGTTCATCGACCTTTAATTTCAGTTTAACAAAAAATGAATGTCCTTAGAGATTCGACCAGCATAATTTATACAGAGAAAAGTGATTAAAACCGACAGATATATTTATCGCGATTATCCACAAAAAGTTGACAAAAAAAATTCTCTTGAATTACGAGAGATCATGCGAGATCGCGCCGATCACGAAACGCCTGTCAAGCGTAATTGAGCGCGGCTGTGCCGAATAACATCATCGCCGTATGTGTCGCCAATGACCCTCGTCGTTCCTATAGCTCGCCCCGATATTCTCCTCGTGCGCACCTTATCTCGCCGCGCGATCGAGCCCGGTGCACGGAACCTTCTCCAGTACGCGTACTTCCGGCGGACGCCTAAATTTAGGCCTCGCGCAGCGCCCTACGTTAGATACTCAGCCTCGTACAGGCAGCAGTCAGGCAAACTAAACCGACGTTCTCACTCACTCACCTCACTCATACTCGTTCCCTTTCTCTTTCTCTCTCCCTCTTTCTCGCCTTCTTTCTCTTCCTCCCTTCCTCACTCTTCCCGCATGATACGTACGTGCAAGAAAGGGAGGAAAAGAAGGGGAAAGGAGGAGGGGAGGGCAATGAAGAGTGTACCTACATGCGGCCGGCCGTCCGGCCGGCTGGCAGGTTTACAAGGAAGGCAAAGGTAAGGCAAAGCCGGGCAGGTAGAAGGCAGTCTTCCCCAGTGCTGAAGAGAGTGCCTACGATACACACCGTCACGCATTCACCCTCGTCCGATCCCAGACCTGCCTGAACTCTTTTTCCCTTAGTCCCTTCCCGACCCTCCTTCCCGGCCCCTTTCCACCACCTAACTCTCCCCCCTCGGCCCTCTCTCGCGTCATCCAGCCGGCTTGCCCGCCTGCTTGTTCGTTCGCTTCCACCACCACTCTCTCTCTCTCTCTCTCTCTCTCTCTCTCTCTCTCTCTCTCTCTCTCTCTCTCTCTCCTCCTCTTCTTCCTTCTCTCTACCACGTTTCTACTAACCTTCCTCCTCTTCCTCCGCGCGCTTCGTCCTCTTTCCCTCGCTCTCCTCAGAATCACTCTCTTTCTCTTTCTTTCTCTCTCCCTTTTTCACTCGCGCACGACTCTGCGCCCAGGGGTGAACGAACCTACTAAATGACGGCCATGAAAACAGCCGAAGCTTGGGCACGAAGGATGAAGAAAGGCACGGGCCAAAGACGCGGGGAGATTCCCCCTCCCCCCCCATCTCGGCCCTCCTCGACCGCGATCCACCGTTCTTCCTCGCTTCGGACTCACGAAGTTCTTCTATCCTCCATCCTTTCCTTCTCGTTCCTTCAATTCTTTCATTCTCTTCCTTTACCTTCCGTTCCACCTCTTTCTCTTTTCTCTCTGTTCCACTTTCTTCCATCTCGTCTCCAATCTCTCGGAATGGACTAGATGACGCGATTCTCGACTCACCCCGCTTTCCTTCCTTTCGCTACGTCTCATATATACGTTACCGCGACAGCATTCGGAACGACGAATTGTATCGATATAAATTTTGAAACATTCAGGTAGAGAACTGAATCTTAAATATAAGTTGTTCGAAGATAAATAGTAATTGAATGACCGTTAATGAAGTGTAGAAGAAAACAAAAGTTTACTTTCGTGAAAAGAAAAGCCTGCCAGTGACATTACACGAATAGAATAATCTACAAAGAGTGTAATAAATTTAGATATATTTCGTAAAGTGAAGTTATTTTAATTTTAAAAATCTATGAAATTGCAAGAACTACTATATAATACTCTACATATATCTAATTACAAAATGCTAACCTTCACTATACTCATCTTTTCAGTACTTGTTATAATAACTGATGCATAAAAAAAAAAGAGAAAAAGAGTAATACTTTTAAATTACTATTGTACAAAACATTTATTAATGTAAGATTTGATTAAATCTTGTTCGTCCAGTAAAGTACGTTTAAAATAAATTTGGTATTTGTCTCGACAATAAAAGTAATAATATAATAACAGTTTTATAGTATATAGACAATTTTTTTAACCGTACGCGAAACGCGTACGCGGACAACTTCGGCTGGTCGACATGCAGTGTGAAGCCGGATGTCGCCATCAAGCGAACGGTGACGATAAATTAGCAGCCATTGATACCCTCGGCTGTTATTTCGGCGAAGGAGCGGGAACAGAATGGGGAAGAAAATTATCCACGATAAAGGGTACTCGAGGAAGCATACGCTCGGCAGAAGAAAAGACAAAGATAAAGAGAAGGCGAAGCGAAGAGCGCTCGCCCGACAACTACTCGATGATTGCGTTTGAAGATTACATATTCCATCCGTTTGTCGTCATTAAACCCGTTCTCTTCCCGTGTCACTCACGTGTTTCGTACCGTATATATCACGATAGGAACAGCTCGCACATTAGATGCATATAATCGCATTCAAAAAGAGAAACATATTGTTGCATATGTAAAAAAGTTTTAGGATAGCGTATATGTTAATAAAGAAATAGATAATAAATACAATTTGTAAAACAAATTAGATGATAATATATGAGATTCTACAAAACTCGCGTGTCTTTGATTTTAATAATGTCTCCCTTCTACGTTTCTTTTATTTTTACACGGTCCTTCTCGCGCACATAACTCGTATATTTCAGTTTTATAAAATAAGAGTAAGTTGATTGTGCATGAAAATTACGATAATTCGGCAAAGGAAAAACACTGTAGATTTTTTTTAACAAAATTGTTTATAGGATAATTTCATAAGGCACGACCAAATGATATCCGAGTATTTCTTAGACGTCTGATTACCCTCGAATAATGCGTTGTACCGGAAGAAGTTACCGCCGGAAGTTCGATTCTCAGGATCGATTCCGTATGCCGTCGGGCGTCGCGGGTGCGTGCGCGTCTCGACAAACGACAACGAGAGGACGGAACGAACGCGACCGGCGTTTACGAGTCGCGAAGCCCGTAGCAAATCCGGAGAGCGCATAGCTGATCACGTCGTTCGGTTGATTCACATGTAGGAATGTAATTAGGCGCATGATACAGATATGGTAATACCGTTCCACACATAATTACGTATCGTTGCGGGCTACACTCTGCATATGGATGCGATACGATATTCAAACTCGCGCAAAATTTCCAATTTGTACTTGAGAAATATTATAATAGATAAAAAATTACAGTATCTCGCAAAGTCTTCTACACAGTTCCTATTTTATATAATATGAAATATGTAATATTTTATTCCCTAGAAAATCGAGGTCTTGTATACCTATATACTATTTGCACTCATATATATTCTTGTCTTAATTATAATGCGTTGTAATTTAGCGCACTTTCTCTCATAGACTCTTAACTAACTTGAACTTAATGATAGTGTCAATTAAAATTTATCAAACCGTGATTTTAAATATAGAAACATTTACAAATAAGTGATTCAAGAATTCTATCAAATTCGTGGAAGAGTTAAATCGGCCGACGTTGATTTCCGCTTAATGATCTTGGCGGAATGAGCGCCGATATCGGGATACGTTTTGAGATATTTGTTTAGAGTCACGAACACGCACTGCATCCGATCGCAAAAAATCGAGTTATGCCAAGTTATCGTAGTCGACCGGCATGCCCATGCCTTTCAATTCCGAGAGAGAGGCGGCAGGGGCTTCAGGTTTCGCGTAGTAAAACCAGACCGGGCTCGCGTTGAATGTCTCTCTCGCTCTCGGTTTCTTCGTTCGTTCTTATTATTCCGCTCTCCTCCCGCACTTCTTCCTTTGCCGTCCACCTTCTATTCGATCTTTGTACGAGCTTTCCTTCGCTCCTCGTCCTACCGATTGTTTTCGAATCGGCGAGTCATGGGAACGGCCAGCGGCGACTGTAAGTTGGATCGCGATTGCGAGATTTAGATGAGAAGAATTCCAGCCCTGATTCTTATCGATAATTGAGCTATCGATCGTAATACGTGCGACACATTAATGCCGCGAAAAATTTGCTGTTTGATAAATGTGACAATATATGAACAGATAAACATCATATTTTTATCTCGTTTATATAACATGGAAATTATAAAATTATCAGGTGTAATACTGCTTTAGAAAATGTAATATGTGAGAAAATAACGTGTAAAAAATATTTTACAATTGTTTTATGAAATCAGTTCAAAAATTAATATTATTTGTGTCTCAACACTCTAACTGAGCATATATAAAATCACACTACCTAATAACTCTTCTTTTCTCTTTGTTTTCTCTTACGTATATTAGATAGAAAAACATTATTAATAATTAATTCTACAGTTAAATATTATAAACTTAACAGATTAAAAAATATAAGAGAATTTTATAAAGAGGTTCCCGTTAACAATATTCCATGAGCTGTAACGTTTTAACAATCTTTAATATATCAAAAACAAATTTCACTATTATCTTTAATATTTTATGAGAAAAGAATTTGTTAATTTTTTATATAAAATGAAAAGAAAAGAGTAAGAGTGCATATTCATAATAAGTCCTAAAAGTTTAATCGTAAATTCGACGGAGACAGCTAGACTTAACGCGCCGCATGCTCAATGTACTCCACGTGCACTCGAGTCCGTCAACAACGATTTTCCGTCATAATGGTCGCGCGAACAGAGAGTCGAGCCGACCTTACGTACCACAGGATCTCTCCGCACGACGGAAGAAAAAAAAATGCGGAAGGCGGAAGATAGGCGCGAGGAGAAAGAATGAGAGAGCGAGAGACCGAGTCAAAGCGAAGAAATACGTGAGAACGACGACGACCATTTCGTCGCGCGCGCATTTCGAGCAGAGCGCTAAATTTAATTACAAAAGTTATGAGGTGCTCGACTACAACCCTCAAGGGAATTAAAAGCTACCGGTCGACGCCTCCTCTAGTCACATGCTGTGGAAACATCGCCGCGATTAACCCTCCGTTCATCATCGCGATGATTTGGATACGGTTGCTCTTCCGAGTATTGAAAAGCAGAACAAAGGCGGTTTATCAATAACACTTAACATTGTTAATTAGAGACCAAAACGCTTAAGTAAATTCTCTTTTTTATTTCTGCATATACGTTACGATAATGTGATAACAATTATAAACGCTGTAATTAGGTTATTAAAAAATTATTCCGCTTATATCCGTTTTCACTTTTTATTTGGATTATTTAGGCTACTTTCATGCACGCATTCATTCTTAACGCTCTACTATAAAGATAATGCGCGTGGGCAGATTTGACCTTAAGCGTAAAAAGCACTTGCACTTATACTCTATCGTTTGCTGATGCGACTATGTAGCCGGAATAACGCTTAAACGATTAGAAGAATTGAACTTATTAAAAGCGTTGCCATGTAACGCGATGTCACCGACAAAGCCAGCTTTTCCGGCGACGACAGATTTCTTTCTTCCGATAAATCACTTCGTCAGTATACAATGAACTTCATTTGTCAATAGCATTACGAAAATTAGCTTATTTTAATGTTTCTTCTGCGTATATTTTCTGACAATTTATATCTATATAAAAATGCGTTAACTTGTGTTGCTGCGATTGATACCGGCGTATCGACACATTACTCTGAAACAGCTGTCGCATTGATAATATGATATGTTAATATGATAATACGAACATAAATGCAACAGTTTTTGCCCGAATGATACAAGTTAATACAATTCAATATTTTATCAATATAGACTGATGTTCAAATAATCTGAATTTTACCCTTCTGTTTTCTTTTATTTTTACAGAGTATTTTTACGTAAAGTGATTTTTTTGTAGAAAATACGTCATAAAAATTATAATCTTGGATAAACTTAAGATATTTTATCAATTTATACATATGTATAATAAATATTTGTGCAACATTATCATTATTAATGTTATTATGCGCAAAATATGGCAATCTGATTACAATACATATAAAATCGTGTATAAACTATCTTATTGACTGTCGAAACCACATCTGTGCAGCGGGTCGCTGTATGATCTCTCTTGATCTCTCGCGTTCTAGACTTTCAGCCGTTTTTCTTCTCCGTCAAAAGAAGATGCGATTTCACACACCCTCTTTTTCACATCACTTATCTTCACTCCACAACTTGCGGCAATCCGCAGTTGAACGTTCCAAGTTACCACAGAAGAGCTTATCTTGAGGTTTTCGTTCTACCCGGAACCTTAGAAAAATTTGGCAACTTCAAGCAAGTTTTATAGGTGAGATAGAAAGTTTCGTTATCTTGTGCTTGTTCACATACACACCAGTGTTTTAAGATCGCGGTATCACAGTTTTCCACGCAATTTTATATTGATAAAATACAAGGAAACAAAGTAAAATCAAAAATATTTTCAAGACAATGTTTTCATTTAAATAATAAGTAAGAATCCCAGTACTTTACAAAGTTAAATTTCAATTTAATTTAAAAAATCTTACGTTAATAACAGACTATAAAAGTTGTAATAAGATATATTAAAACAGGACATGATTAAATAAACACGAGTTAATTAACAAATAAATTAATGCTATTTAATAATATAGAAAAAATATAAACGTCATTTTTAAATCTCAAAAATTCATAAATCTGAAAAATCGTGTACAAGATTAAAATATCAACTTCCGCATATCTTCGCATAATAACATTCATTAAGCATATGTACGTAAAGGTAGCCCAAATAATCAAAACAAGAAATAGAAATAAACATAATAGCAGAATAATTTTACGATCTAATTACAATGTCTATAATTGCAGTCGCAAAAACCCCAAAAAATCTGCTTAAGCACTATATACGAATAATTACCAAGTTAATATAAATTTTGAAATTTTCAACTCTATCATTAACGACAAAAAGAGAGAAAATTCATGCAAATCCGGGCGGATCCAATTAAGGTCGGCAGTGTTTAAAACGGTATAGTCAAATATACCGAATTTCGGCTAGAGTAGTTTTTCACTCGCAGAAAGGAAATAAACGAGAAGAAGTGGACGAAATGTGTGAACGAATGTTGCCAACGAAGAACTTTTAAGACTTCAAAAGGCCGTGTTTAAACGCCATCGAGAAGGCAAGCGAAAAAGGTCTTCGAGCGCTTAAATGCATACTTCATTCGAGCAATTTACCATTAAGCGTCGTGAATCACACTTTTCAATATATTATTATTGAAACTGCTACGAAGAAACTGTTACGATCGTAACATTCGTAGTTAGGCATTACGGGATAGTGCGTTTATCTGTAATAGAAACGGCTGCTATCACGCTATACGTTCGCGCTAAGTGTTAACGTAAAGAAATAATCGCTATCAATATAAAGAGAAATATTATCGACTGATCGCGTAAGAAATTTTTATAACCGCTGTTTGAGCACTCGCTCTAAGCGATTCTCAAGACGTGTACGTGCAACAGTTTATATTATAAAGAGAATAATTTTATAAAGGAAGAAATTTTAAAAGTCGAGAAAAATAATTGTTTATCTTTACTGTCAAATTTTTAACTTTATTTATATCGCTGTTTCCCACCCAAAGAGTCATTTATTTCGGAGAAAATTTTCGCTGTTACGTTTCACAATGTTTACGTGATCAACACTACTATATTATCTTATTCGCAAGTCAGAAAAATGCAAAAACCTCAATTGTGTGTGTGCTCGCCTCTAATTTCACGTTCTGTACAATTTTCAAATCCGACCAATTTCCACACAGGCCTTAATCATTTCGTTTCGCGACTAGCTTGATAGCTATTATTCCTTCTCTTTCTCTTTCTCTTTCCTTCTATTACCGCAATCGCTATCTATCCCCTTGCCTCTCTCTTCTTCTACCTCTCTCTCGATCTCTCCCTCCTCTCCTCATCCCCGTCGATCCCACTACCGAACACGAACTTCATAGTGCAAGTCCAAGTGCAACAATCGCTATACCGCTCTCTCTGCGTAACGTATTACCGGTTGAAGGCGGTGTACCTTAGCCTTGTAGTTTGCTAGCTGCGCCATTATGACATGCGAGCCTCGAACACGACGACGAGCGCCTTTTACTCTCGATTGTCGAGACAGCGGATTGTCCAAACCTCGTCGATATGAGTTATCACGGCCGATGGAAAACGCGTCATAACCCGTTTTCGTATACGTCCGCATGTTCGCGAAAGCGAGGCGTAATGTCAAGCGTGTGATGGCCTACTTAAAGTTTCACGGCTGTGTGTGCGCGCGCGCGTGACCGTCGCCTTGTGTGCTGAGCGAGCAAGTTCACTGATATTGGGCTCTGAGAGTCAACGATCGCTGATTAAATAGAATAGATCAAGAAAGAAACTATAAAGAATCTTTTAAGAATAAATAAATAAACGTCAAAATATAAAAATGTATAATAATTAAAAAGTAAAGTTCTTTAAACGACAACTGTTTCGCGTTGGCACACAATTCCTTATGCAAATGTCAATATAAAACAAACAAACGTCTACTTCTTAAAAAAAATTTAATAAAAAGCAAACATGTAAAGATTAAAGGATAGATATTAACTGTATTATAAGTAAGAAGAAATAATGGAAGAGAAGGAAGGAGGATTTCGAAATCAAATTCCATAGGCCCGAAGAAAGAACCAGTATCCGACGATGCTCGTTTCGCGGCAAGCGAGCGTTCAGCCGTCGTCAAAATCCGCCGCAATTTGTTGTTAAACTTGCCCGTTTGCTCGTTGCCCGAAGATAACGGGGGGGGCAATGATCTTGCGAGGGATTACACGGGGCGCAAGGACTGTATGCATAAAGTCTTGCAGATAGCTTATGGCGAAGCAATAAAAAGACGGAACGAAAGTTAAGATTTCGCTGTATACATATATGCATGTGAGGATATATCGAATATCAACGCGCTTTCTCACGACTACAGATTCTCCGAAGAAATTAGCTTTTTTTTACGGAAAATTTGATGGCAATTATAATTATTACACTCTTCAAATTGTGTGGATTAAATAAATTGAGAGAACAAATAAATGAATAAATAATATTTTTAAACAATGTATACAGAAAAAAGATAAGATTTTAATTAAAATTTAATTGCTAAAGTACTAAATATTAAGAATTAAATCTGAGTCTAATATTTCACAAAAATTTTTCAATAAGCGAAACTTACTCCAGATTTGTTAAAACCACTTTTAATTAAATGCTTGACTAATATGCCGCGTGCATATAAGGAAATGTGTGTGACTAGAAATTCCTAATAATGATCTAAATATCTACAGTACTAGGGACTTGCGGGTGGGTTTCCGGAGCAAACCAAAATCGATAAAACCCATCTCGGTTATCGAGTACCGGAGATTTCGGATACTCACGCAATCCTGAAACACATTATACGTCATATTACGAGATTATACGATTACGATGAATATATTCATTCGCCAAAGAATTATCGCGTTATGGTTATTATTGACCTTTTAAAATAATCATTCGATGGCAAATGGAGTATAGTAAAGCGATTTAATTAATCGCTTGTTAAATAACCAACAGCCAGCTATTTATTTTAAATTCATTTTAATGTTTCGCGTTTTATTCAAATGTACGTAATCGCAAATGCAAAGTGAAATGTAAAAATCACGTGCACGTAATATTCTAATTAATATCAAGTATCTCTCACGCTATTATTTCCTTGTTGATTTGTGGCCGTAAGATGTGCAACTACCAAGTCGGCAATTTTCTCCGCGGTCCGGCCGTTACGAGGCACGCGATATCGTATATAAACATATCGTCGCCCGCTGGTCACCCGGTATGCACGATTCCGTCTCTGATTAAGTCGGATATAAACGTTTACAAGTTATGTTTAAGCGCCTTACATCGACCAGATCGCCTTCGACCAGCATTATTTGACCTCCGAGGAGGCGATGGTCGCAGGGAGGGAGAACAAGAAGAGGCAGATGAAGAAGAAGGCGAAACTGTAGTGAGCGAGGAAGAGGAAGAGGGTCGTGACTCTGGTAGCCTACATCCGAACGCAGTTGTCTCCTTCTCTCTCTTTCTCTTTCTCTCTCTCTCTTTTTTCTCTTTTCCTCTTTCCCTCTTTCTCTCTCGTAGTTTCTATCTTTACGCCTTATTGCTGCACACACAGACATTCCGCTCGCGCGGTTATGTCGAGACGTTTAACGGCTCTTAACCATACGCCACGTTCCCTTAACCTTTATGTTTCTAACATCGAGAAAATCGCCAAAAGAGCGAAATATGTCACCGCGGAAATGGAAAGTCGTTGACATGATTTTTCTCTTATGTGTCAATACCGATCTACACAACTGACTATGTACTTTGTTGCAAATACTGCGTTATTTTCGCAGAAAGAAGAAACAATTATTGTGCCTGTACAAATTGCAATGTGAATGTCTCTTGATCCTGTCATCGACTTTGAAATTCTTTAAAAAATTTATGAAATTGAGTAAAATAAATTTTTTTATTTAGCTTCATTAAATGTCAGATATTCTTTAATGAACCTCGTTATGTATATATATATATGTATATGTAACTACACATAAATTATATGTGTAGTTTATGTACGAAGAAATGCTTTTTAAATAGCAAAATATTTCTCTCTCTCTCTCTCTCTCTCTCTCTGTCTTTTTATCATTTCATTTTTGATAAATTTATAATAGATGTAGGTATTACTAATGATTTTTGCAAATATTAATAACTTTAACAGGAAGAAAATTAACTGAAACTTTTTTTTTATATCGGAGGCAAGTGGAGAAGCGCGGATCGTCCAAGCGCAACATCATCCAATTATCGGTCGTGCAGCGACAGTTATCAGTAACGACGCGTTTATTGGAATATTATCCAATGCGAGTTCGACATTAACAGCGATGGAAATACGCCGGGTTAACTTTTAATCGGGCGGCCACGTTGCGAACTGAATCGTCGAAAAATCGGCCGGTATCGAATTATCGAAGTTATCGAATGGGTTTTTGCCGCTCGCAAACATTTTTAATTAAATCTGTTATCTTATTATGTTTTAATTCGTACGCGCTTGCGATCGCTTATATAATGATACACACGGCATGTAAATGAAAATGCGTACGTGCGCCGTCGGTTTTGGTTTCATATCACGAATATGAGATTTATTGGTAGAGTAAACAAAAATCCGCCGCGCGACTGAAAAGTACCGCGCGCGATCGCATTATCCGCGATAATGTGTGTAATACTATGGCTTGTGCAAGCAAAGTTTGTAAATTTTTTAATTCACAGGACAAAAAGCGGAGACTAATATATACTTTAATATTTCTCGACTTGTTGAAAACTGTCCGTTACCGTTCGACAATTGGATTTTGCTAATAAATTATAAAAATATTTTTTTGACATTTACGATCGATACATAACGTTGCATGTAAACACATACATATATGCTCTATCTATGACCTATTTTTTCTTCATTAGTTGCGACATCAATGAAATTGTTTTACCGCGACTATTTTCGCGATCGAAATATATATAGAAAAATCCATTTCGTAGCGTGAGAACGCGGAAGTAGCTCACGTTCGATTAGCATGTCTAGTGCTAGCAAATCTAGTGCGATTTTTTAATACATAATCTTAGTTGTTTTAGAATTATTTCAGTATCCTTTAACTATAAATATTCAGTATCATTATTCGTGCCAAAAGTATTCCATCATTGAAGATGTTACTAATACACACTATCAATAAACTGTTTATATTACGTTTCAAAATTGTATATGTAATTTGCAAAAATAACCGATTCATGTAATACTAAGAAATTGGAAATCATGAGAATTGGAAGACACATTTGCTTTAAACGTCTTAAAGAATTGAGGACTTCAAGATTAAAGTAACTTTTGGCAAGGAGAAATGGGGGACACTATTTGCACATAGTAATGAAAAGAATTGTCATTAAATATTACACTCATATCGATTCTCCAGTCACGTATTTCTTTCTTTTTCTCTACATGTAAGATCTTAATCTTACTTCCAACGATTTTGGACTTATCTTCTTATCGCACCCAGGCTGTTCAATTATAGCAATCTCCGGCTGGGTTCCCGGCTGGTAAGAGTGCGCGGCTCGCCGGTTCATCGAGAGCTTGCATTTAGCGCGCCCCTCTCGACGACTACGGTTCTTCGTTACACCGCGCTGCAACTTCGGCCCGCCGCACCACGCTATGACGTATCGCGTGCCCTACGGAGCACGCACACATGCTCACGCATCGCACACGCACGAACGGCATTGCGTGCCGCGGCTCGGCTCGGCTCGGCTCGACGGTGGCAGCGTCCGCGAGCACGTAGGACCGGTGCGTGTGTGGCAATACGGAGGACATTGGTGTAGGTCTAGGGCCCGGCTCGGCCAATAAGGGGCCGGGAATTCGTGGCGAGGCCGGCCAATCGCGGGGCCCCGGCTCGCCCGGGGTTACTGACCTGGCCAATGCGTTAAATATCCCATCCTGAAAAATACCGTGCCCTCTCTCCTTTCCCTTGCCATGCTTTTGTGCGTGCGTCCGAGAGGAGCAGAGGAGGAGAAGAAGACGATGACGACGACGACGACGGCGCCGCGCATATTGCGCGTACGTGCGTACGTATACTTGCGTATGTGCACGCGTGTATGTACATACATGCTAAAGGAAAAAACGAGCGAGAAAAAGAAGGAGGAAACGAGAGTGCGAACGGGGGAGGGAGGGCCGCGGGGTTGTCGAACGACGGAGGAAGGGAGAAAGTAGAAGGCGGACGAGAGGTGAAAAGCGAGAGCGAGAGAGATACGCGCACGCGGACCCTTTTTGTTTGTACGGCGCGTTCGTGCCTGGCCTCCGCACGCATATCCACCGTGCGCCCCCGTGGCTTCGTATTTCATTGATTAGTATTGCCCATTAAAGGACGCCTTTATTTCGCCACTCTTCCATTCCCTGGAATGGACAGCCCCTCGCGACCGCGCGAGTATAACGAGTGCCCGGCGATATACCGCTCTGTATAAATGTCTCACTCGTACTCCTAAACTCATATCTATTACACAAGAGAAACGAATATTACATTATTACTACATCTCACGCTAATCCTATATATAAATATAAGCCACGTATTTTATGAATCCTATGACCCTTATATTGCATTATACCGCTTTCCGGGCTGCTCTTGGTCGTCCCCTGAATGCCGGCGTTACCGTAACTGCCCGCACAATGCGTTAATTATATATCCCTATTAGCGGTGCTCCCGAGCGACGCCGCAATTCTCCACGCGCCAATACGGAATTGTCGTTCCAAATATCGCGTATATTGTCCGCCAAGCGTATATATGTGGGGTACGGGACGAGAGACATTCGGTATATACTCGCGCCGAAAGCGCGGGCACGCGCGCGTCGCCCAACGTAGGGCACTCGCGGGCACTCACTACGTCACTGAGGGGACGTTCGTATTATCGCTCGGACACCCAATTGCCGCCTCGAGAGAATTCCCGAGCGGAAACGCTCGCTGTGCTGTGCCGGGTAGAGAAGGGTATTAACCCCTCTAAACCGGTTGTCAAATCCTCTCCTTTGTGAACGCGAAAAGGCAGCGTGACGCGACGTCGGATGTATTATGTAATTCACAATGATTTACCGCTGATACGTTTCAGTTTGATCTAATTCTACGCGGATAGATAATCCTTTAAAAAACAGGATTCAGTAACACAGAACATATATAGGACTAACTATAATTAGTGACTACTCGTTTACATTGTAGCATGCACGTGTACCTAACGATATAATTTATAACACTTTGTACGTTGCAATTAAATGATTTTGTAAGCAGCAGTACGCGCGCGAGTAATGAAGTAGGAGTTTCACTTCTGACCTTTGCGTGATAGATATGAATAAAAATATATATATAACTATCGTCTGAGAGAACTGAGGAAAGGATTCGAGTCCTTGCACGTGGAATAACAAATAGGGTATTCGAAGATCGAAGATTTCTTCTCGCTCCGTTTCGATCCTTTCTCATCAATCCCGAAGAGCTCGCGAGTCAATTTCATGAGTACCCGTGGTGCAATTTGCACTCTCCGCCGGCCGGCTGCAGCTGTTTGTGTGTGCGTAATGCCGGGGCCACTAAGGCGGCCCAACCCTTGTGGACTTTTGTATCGATTACCCATCGGTTGGGCGAGGTTTCGCCCCGGCGACGGGGCAGCCGTATTAGCGCAAATATTCTCGCGCGTTAATTGGAGCGATCGGCCGCCGATCGGCGATTATCACGTATCGCGTACGCAAAATAATTTCACGGCGTGTCACGTTAAAACACCATTGCGCCTACGATCCGGGGAGATAGAATAGATTTATTCTGACGCGATGCACCGAGAGATAAATTTCTTATATAAACGACGATATTTATTATAAAACGTATATCTAATTAAGTCTAGAATTAAATGAGACTAAAATTTCATAAATCCTCAGTGTGTCATGTGTTATTTGACAATGTTATTTCGTGAGAACCATTGTACGGTATATTTATTTTTCTCAGACATTCTTAAATGTTTTTTATTCAAAATTTGAATTAAAATATTGTATATATACAATCTAAAAAAAATCAAATGACAAAGTAATTTTATACTAGTAAAAATTTTGCTCCGTATATAGTATAGACAGACTTCAATTCAAATCAAAAGGGGAGAAAAGAGAAGTAACAACGTGTCAAAAGACTGAATCCCGTTAGATTCCAGCGCGTTCATCTGCAGAGTTAATATAACATACAACGCATTCTGACGCACACACATATACAAGACTGTCTAGACGGTTTCTAAACGTAGTCAAGATTGGTCACACACCGTTAGCTCTTTCGTAAAATTATTCACGATATTTCGATATTACCATAATTCGCCTGCTCGCGTACCATCAAATATTTGTGTGGATATAAGTAAGCCCCGCATAAAACGGTCACTTTACCATTCTAAATTTCGCTCGCCATCTGCAAGTCAAAAGTGTGCTCAAAGGCTTACGACGCTCAACGCCTCGGCGAGGTGCATAAAAATGCACACGAATATTTTGCATTTAAGAATCGTTCTCGACACCTCCCCTCTCCCACATGTTTTCCGTTTTTCCCCCCAATAACTAATCGTTATTTTTAAACGTAACATGATATCTCCTCTTGAAATTTTTGCTCAAGATAATTTGTATTAAATTTTCGCAAAATGCTTATAAACATATTTAAATCGCAAGTTCATCTTTTTCGACTTTGATAACGTCATTAAATTTCGCCGGTGACGATAAGTCATGAATCTACAACTGGAAGAGAATGCTGTAACTTGTATAGTTTTCCGTGGCATTGTGGCTATGTGGCATTTTATATAAGTGTTTATGAGTTGATTGATGTTATAATGGAAAACTTATCAAACAAGTGGATTAAAATTGCATTTATACACATATTTCTACAAACCGCAATTATGAATTCGACATTCAATCATTTTTATTTTTACAGATAGGGCATCTATCAAATTATTTTAATGCAGATTCTAGAATACTTAATATCTTTTAACATCGGCGAAATATATATTTGACATTTTTATTATCAAAATTTCTATAAAATGTTCACGACTAAAGAGCAATTTGAAATGTATGCTCAAGTAAAATTGGAGTGTAGAGAGTTAATTGCGCTTGTACTCAGTTTCATCCACCGAGGGTCGTTTCTCCTCCGAATAATCCACGGTGATTCGTAATTCGCGCTTCGCGAAATTTCACCGTGTTTCCACACATATGTAAATCGGGGACCGTAATACCTGGGACAGGTTACGACACCCGGTGGGCCAACCAGTTTTACTTACGCGGAACAGTGGCTGAACATCGACGTCGCCAGCATCCGCCTTTACCCGAGAATATCACGAAGAGTAGCACGCGGAATCCACGAAGAAACGAAGGAATGCAAATGCAGCTGCGAAACACAGCTACACGGTTTCGCGTGTTAGTCTCTTTGTCTCTTTCTACTGTGTGTTACATAAAAAAAAATAGAATCCGCCGCGCGTTTGCCTTCGAGCTTTCTTCCTTTTATTCCGTATGTCATGCTTACGAGTAAATAATACGTATATTGTTTTATACGTATGTGCATATACCGAGTGTTTTAGAATTATCTCTCATCAGTACTAGATATTAAGAATATAAATCAAAAGAGAATAAAAATATATACAAACATTTTACGAAAAAAGATTGCGTTTAACGTACACACTGATAATTAGATCAACGGGATTTACGTTAGTTTATTTATCATAGAAACGAGGAATTTTTCCAGCAACAAGCTTAATATTTTTGAGGACCTTCTTTATGTTTGAAACGGTTATTATCACGAAATGTGCCGTACATGAAAATATTTTTTACATTTTGCTGCTCTGCCGTCCCTTCTCAAACAAAGCTAATTTCATTAATTGTGAAAAATACGCGTTGAAAGCACAGTCACATTTTAACATCCTTCCTATGATCCTCTATAATTGCAGTCAACTTGAAAAAAGTTATATGACACACGTGCATATACACGTATATGCACAAGCTCATTTTCACAACATAGCGATCATAAACGGATATAATAATTCAGAATCACAGGTATAAAATAATTTAATAGATACAAGCGGGTCGGTGCATGTGACCTATTTATCGTTGCTATTACCGCGTAATCATAAGCCGCTTAATTATCCGCGTAATAGTGGTAGTCCTAGTAGCGGTAACAGTAACGGTACTAATAATAGTTACGGCGATAATGATTTTAACGATAACGAATTTAATTAATGCGAATGCGAGGATACCTTATGTATAGCGATGCACCTCTTCATTATTACGTTGACACGTTTCAATCTTGCGTTCCCGAAAATTCACATAGATGAAGTATCGATACAAATAGCAAACAAAACAGCAAGATAAATCTTTTTTTTTTCTATGTAAAAATAATAAAATGCCTAAAAGTATCTAACGTGGACAACAAGTAATAAATTCCAGGTATGTCATTACAATATTTTTCTCTATAACGGTAAAGAGAAATACTCTAAACTTGACGTTATGTCAAAGTATGTATAATAGGTACATAATTACGCATTATCTTAAAACCGACGGCTCGTTATTACCGATTTATATTATTCTCTTCGCCGGATCTCAAACCTCATAAACCGCCGACAATTCTCTTCGTACGCAACCCGTAAACTTAAGACGTGCAATTTGCTAGGTAAAAAGTGACGCATGAAGGAGCCAAGAAATGCAGCGTTTCCGCGGAATGTTTTTCGTTTTTAGAGTCTTGTACCAGGGACATCACCTCGTCATTAACGCGCGAACCTTCGGCATTAACACTCCTCGCTAATGACAGTCAGCGTGCATGCGCGCTGCCAGTGGCAGAGGTAGCGGTGCGGCATAGCGTGCACGCAAGTCTGTATACAGATGCATTCGCTGCAAGTGGGCTGCCCGGCAGGCCGCCACGGTATAAGCCGATTATCCACCTAAATACGAAGCCAGAGCGATGCATGTGGCTTAAATTGATGTTGTTTCTCGCTGCGGCCACCTTCTTTCTGCCATGGATTTTTGCCGCTCTCATCTCATATTACTATACGTTTGATAGAAAAGTGTGAATGTTTTTTTCAAACGTTTGTTTCTTAATGAAATATCAGTTATACCGACACTGTGCGTTTTTTGTAGCGGTTTTCTTTCGGATGAAACGGAAAGGAGTCTTTGCCGGTATTATAGTATTAAGTCGTTTCGGATAGGCGAATATATACAGTCGTATATTACCCTCGGGGATCATGTGCAATACTTTATTCGATAATATATCACAAAACGAAACATTCTTAGCCGTTATTATATCATACGCACACAATTTCAAGACGTAAAATCAAATGTGTGTGCGCATTGTTTATTAATATAAATTATATTTCACATAAAATATAAAACTAGTTAAAAATCTTTTGTTTCAAGGTATTTATATTGATCACTGCAATATTAATAAGATTAAATCTGACAAAATGGATATCGCCATAGTATCGGTATATGATATGTGAATATGTGATATTGAACTTTAATCCGCAATTGTGTACCATCAATGTTATTAAATTTTGTTTGTAGTTTTGAATACGCGCGTAGTTTTTGTATATTCCGGAATATCCATCTCAATATACTAAAACCACTCTTTTTCCCTTTTACTTCTCGTACTTCTTCATTCATCGATCATCCATTATCGCATTTTGTGTATTCGCACACTCGCATACCTTTTCATGAAAACAGACACACGTATGCACACACGTGTTTCTCAGAGTTTGCGGAACAACACGAGATTTCTCGATGGCGGATGCGCGCGCGCAGATTATATAACGACCAACCATGTGCGGCTAATTACTTTATGCGATGGTCTAAAAAACGGGCGAAAAAGGGAGCTAAATGAAAGAGTAACGAACAAAATAACCGAATTCGCGCTCGCCGTGAGAGATACGCTGCTTGAAGGCAGCTTTTACCACATGAAAAAATCGCACCCGTGTGCGCGCGTTTCGTTTTGATGCCATACTGCTTATCCAAGGCGAGAGCGCGTCAAATATTATTTTTTCTTTTACATCGTGCGGTTCAACCGCGTGTCATTACTAAATATCCTACTCAATAATTACTCAGAGCGATGCAAATTGTTATAAATTAATTCCACGATTGTTAACAATTTTTTATAATAATTTCTAAAATTCTGACGAATAAAAAAAAATCTCAAAAAATATTTAATAAAACGTAGAAATTTTCTATTCACGTTGAATACAATTGAATAATTCACATGTCACGCATAGTACACTAGTCACTGTATAAAATGCATTAAAACGCGCAGTAAATAATACAGAAATTGATGTATCGCGTTCCATTATTATCAAGTTTGGAATGTGTAATGATTGTAATAGGGCGAGAATTTATGATTTCGTCGCGAGAAATGTGCCATTCGAACTGCATATAGGGCGCAATAATGACACGAAAAGATGAGTTACAAGATACGTTGGAAACAACCTTCAACAAAAAGTGGCTTTTGCGAGAACGCTTTTGATTTATCGTCTCAGCGACCGCAAGCGGTTTAGAAACGGCAAGAAAAAGTTTCGTACGGCATACACGTATGGCGTCATCCACGGGTACACCGCGTCTAATCGAAATCTATTCTGACGCCAGGCAAACAGTATAAGACCTCCTCGGCTCATCGAACATATTGCAACCTCACGCTTCGACAATGCCAATGCAATACTTGGAATACAATGCGGAAGAACTGGGCTTCCAAGGCGGACGGATTGCACGCCGGAATCACTATAAGTTTTCAGAGTTCACAAAGCTGAAGAAGAGACAGAGGGCAAAGGGAAACATATTTATTAAGTATAAAGAAAAATATTTATGTTGTAAACAAAAATGTAAGACAAAAGTTAAAAGAAATGCTTATCACATCGTGAGCTAGGTCCTTTTAAAGCAAGTTAATACGTATAAAATAAACATGAACAACAGTAAACATCGATAAAGTTGTTATAGACGTAATGAGTTATGCAACATTAAGGAAAAATGAAAGAGAGAAATGAAGAAAGTAATGTCTTCTGCATGACTGATGTTGTTTAAATATTCGAAAAAGAAGTTTTTCAGTTTTTCGCAAAATTCTAACAAATTCACAGGAACAAAATAATACCATTTCTCGTCTACCCTTTGATATCAAACGTTCAGTATTACTTTTGATACCTCACGTATCACAAGTCATTCTGAATGTTTGCAAAAGAACCAAAGGTGTAGTGAGAACAAATGATGAATCGCAATGAAAAGTTGGTCGATGCAAGGACTTACAGCGTTCAACGGTGTGCCTGACGAAAGAAGAAAAAGAAGAAGAAGAAGAAGAAGAAGAAGAAGAAAAAGGAGGAAGATGAGAAGGGAAGTCAGGGTTGGAGCAAAAGGGGAGAGGAGGCACTCCAATTTTTCCGTAGGCGGGATTTTGAAACCTGTTTGAGCGCTTTGAAATCTAGAGAAATAAAAGAGCCGAGGCCAAAGCTGGGCGAGCACGTTTAGGGGAGACCGGGGAAGATGAGGAGGAAGAGCGGCGGCTACCGAAGGGACGAGGAGCCGAAGGAGGCGCACGGAATACACGAAGGATGGGCCGACAGGCCAAGAGAGAAGTCCGGCAAAAAGTAGTTCGCCGTTCATACACGCACCGCGATTCTTCTCGTTCGTCCGTTCGTTCGTTCCTTCCATTCTTATTCTTCTTATTCCCCTTCTTCCCCGTCCTATTCTTTCTTCCTCTTTTATCGTCGTTACGCGGTTGGCTCCAGCCTCCTTCGACGTTTCTACACGAGGAATGTGCCATCAAGTTGAGACTTACGAACAGAATTATACTGCGCACGCCTAATATATCGGATTGTCACTCGCGCGATCCCGTCTCGATTGTTTCTTTGATTGCGAGCTAATTTCGAGAGCTAAGCTCCTCCTGAGAAGCCATAAACGCGCGTGGCCGCGCATTGAGTGGTTAGTAATGGGTGTTAATTACGTGCAATTATATTGCGTATGTGCGCGTAGGATATATTGATCGGCGACGATTAGCTATTCACGGCAGATGCGCGTCTCCGTCTTTAAGCTATTAGCTATTCCCTTATCATCGAATATTATCGTTTAGTACGTTATGCATTAGAAATACGGAATTCAGAAGTTTGTCCTAAAACGATAATTTTGAGAAAGACTGAGTCCAAGTTCAAAACATAGCGTTTCTTGAAAAAATGATTATGAATATCGTATATGGGCATATGTCATGTAGACCATTCAGAGAGAAAAACTATTCTTTGAATACCAAGCTGAAACATGAAAAGTGGAATGAAGGAGGATGTGTTTCATTAAAGATTTTCGATTTTCTGAATATATCTTTTTCTCGGATATTTTTTGTACGATAAAAAATTCATATCTGCTGAACTCGTTACAGACATTATAGATAGACTGTCAAAACAGAAAATTATTTCAATTTCAAAAAATGTCTTAGATACATAATTGTATTAAGACATTTTTATATTAATATTTTTTATATTCTATATTTCAGTATAATTACTGAAGTTACTTATGGAATAGATAACAGACACCGTTTTCTAAAAAAAAAAAAAAACGCTTATGCTGCTTTCAACATCGATCTCACTGTCACCGAAGGAGAGTCTTACGCTTGTCAGAAAGTGACTTAATAGCTCGCTCACAATCAAAACGACGCGACGCGGCCACCTGACGCACTGCGTGCACATTTCCACGCTTAAGTACGCGTCGCTCCGTAACACTCGGTGCGGCAATTACCGACGTCGCCGGTGATATTTTTAGACGGTCATTGACAGTCTCGTTTATAGTCCAGGAAATCGCGATGCGGCGTCTCCGGCTTTTACACGATAAGCGACGATCTCGCGAAGTAGGTCGCGAAGTAGGATCATTTGTGCGTAGCTTGGGAACCGTGAGCTCGTTGACCGAGGCCTTAATCGGAGACAAAGTGATCTATGAATCTAACACCCGACAGACACGCGCGCTCATTTTTACCCACGAATCGGGTCGCACAGATTCGATGCGTCTCGTTAGAGAGAATCAGCGAGCGGCACCCCGCTACGAGTTCGTTTCGTGAATGGCACGCATTTACGAATGTGAGAAATGCAATTGTGCACGCACATGCTAATTTAAATTATTGCCGATAAGACACTTGTAATTGCTCATCTAGTTTGCCACATCCAAAATAGATGCACCATCAAACGATTTATAAAAAAAAATAGGTTTTGTCTTAAAGTAAATTAATTAAAGTAAATAATTTGAATAATACACTTAGAGAGTTACTTAAAATATTGTTTGGCAACTTGAGTTCTTATTAAATGAAAATATCATTTTTGTTCCATAATTAGTGTTCATGTTATTAATTAAAACTAAAATTCTCAAAGAAATTGTTAACATTATCCTAGAAATATACTATTCGAAATGAATGATAAAGAAAGTTTTGTCTTTGCTTGCCACACCTTCGCTCTCTACTGAAAACTATGCTGAATAAATAAATAAATGAAGCAACCGAAGCTTCGCTGTTTATCTCGTGCAGAAGTTTCGTCGGACCGAGAGCATCCACCCGGTCGTACAAAAGGTCCTCGCGATGTCACCATAGAGACGAGTCGTAAGATCGTAAAAAGTTGCGCACCGGCGATATAAAGCGTTTAATGCGCGACTCTTGAAATTCTATTTGCACCGGCGATGCCTGCCACCTCTGCATTGGCTTTTGCGTAGAAAGTTCGTGCAGGTATGGCAGTTTAGCGTGCCGAAACATCTTAGCGATGACGTCTCGCTCACCTTTCTCTTTGCACTTTTTCATTCCTCTTTCCCTTAAAAATAATAGGTTTGTTTTTAAAGAAAAGATTCTCCAAATATCAGCTGTTATTTGTAGCATCTTTTCCGCGATAGTTATCTCTATGTCAAGGATATGCATAGAGTTCTCTGTGAAATTGGAAAGCGTCCCGTTTTCAGGATTTTGATATAATTACCAGATACAGTTCTGATTCTATGTTTAAAGTTTTAAAGTTTTTGATATAAAGGTCTATTACATTTCTTTATAAAATTTAATTATAAGACATTGATTAATATCTTGTTTAGCACCTAAAGTCTTAAAACAATAAGTCTTAAATATTTCGAACCACATACAATCGAAATTCTGACAAGATATATTTGCAAGTAAGATTTAACGACAAATCACAAGAGTAGCCGATAGAATTCGTAAAATTCTTCACCGAATTCTAATGAAATTTGAAACTCTCTCCGATTACGTCGTATCGCGTTTTAATGTTAATTAGACTGAATGGAGTTCGTTTTATGTAACTTGAGGGATTAAGGATTCCCGAAAGGATATTTCGAAATTGCGCAGTTTAGCGGGACGAGTGTAATGAAGAGTGCATCTTCTCCCGCGGGGTACATTGGCGAATAAATATCCGCTGCAAAACAAGTCGCGATACATTTCCGCGGTGTATTTTTACGAGAGATTTTTTTTAAAGGTGCCAAATAATTCCGTTGTCGCAAACCGCGTGTGCCATTTCGGTCGATAAAAAGTATATAACAACGATAAAAATTATTACAGCGCGGTCAAACGTTGTTTCTGCGACGTAATCAATTATCGTCAGCTCTTTCGCGCCGCTAACTGTATTATGTATGTGCGACGTATTGAATTACCAAAAAATGGTGAAAAATGTACGCCACGTGGACAGCGAGATGGAAAAATTTACCGTGAAATATACGAATAATGGGCACAACATGCGAAATGGTGTGCGTATATAGACACGCTCGTCGGAACGCACCCGATAGACTTTTTGCACCTATGCCATGCGCTTTTCGCGCGCGATTTTATCATAACGCATATCGTCACTATGTTTTACACATGCATTCGCTAATTGATTCAAATTGACTCGTTTTCAGTCAACTATACAGTTGGCGCCGAGCCACACAACAAATATGTACATACACAAAAATGTAGCAATATACTAATATAAAATATATATATAAATCGTCGACACGGGCATATATATTTATCGAGTTATTATATTAGATTAATGCCAGAACTGCCAGACCGTCAAATTACTGATATTGACAAATATACGAAATGTTGTTTTTTCGTTAAATATCCGTTTCTTTTCGAAAAATTACATATACAGACAGACAAATTTTTTTACATCTCTACTGAAAAATAATTTTCAGTTAAATTTTGATAAAATATTTTTAAAATTTGTTACATATATTTTTTAAGTTATTATTTTATACGTGCTAAATATGTTTTTCGCAGACAACTACACATATGTAACTTTTCTCTGTCAATGTACATATTTCATGAACATATTTGTCAGAATTTCGAAAGATATGTAGCATATACATTTTAAACCATATATCGATAGGATAGATATGCGTTTTTACTCTAAGTTCCTTTAGAATAATCGAACTAATCGAAAAGAATAAATTGTAGTGATATTCATATTGTATAAGCATCGAGAGAAAAATAAGCGGAGAGAAAAATAAAAAAGAATTGATTTTAGCGCTGTAACGTTCATAAATTAATTTTGTTCCCATTTTCCTGCTCACAATCAGTATCCATAATTTAATCAAACTTTAATCAAGCAGAAACTTTTGCGATAAAAATTGTTGTAGGACCAATATTAAATTTCATAAAATCAGAGTATCATTCATTTATGCATCTGGCTAAATGAGCAAGTAGGTCGATAATATGTTTAAAACAAGCACGAGTTTTCGTAAAAGTATTTGATTTTATCGAACTTAAACCAAGATTGCATTTATTCGATGTATTTTTGATAAAATCTTTGTATAAACGTGGAAAATTGAAAATCGAATATATTCTCGTGTTAATTAAACTTTTTTTCATCATAAAAAGATAACTTTTTTTATTGGGAATTCCTCCCTACTGTCTTTTCCGGTAATAATTTGCCGCAATTACGAACAATTGCACGTTTGTAATGCATATTCCGTGAAAACGAGAGCAGAAACGTTTCCCGATCTACTTCTATCTCGTTTCAGACGAAAAGGGATGACAGCGAGGGACGATATCAGAACGACGCCGACGGAGAGGATGAAGTGTCACGAGGGTAGGAAGATCGAAGGCCTCCTGATCGCTTGCGAGTGGAAGCAACCAGGAGCGGATATTAAGGTCTCACAGAAACAGGTTCACGATCTGGTCGATGAAATTGGAATCCCAACGGTATGGCTCTCTCGTAGAGTCTTATCACGGTAATATACGCGATCGCGCCGGACAGAAGAGCAAAGTAAAGAAGGAACGCCTCGTCGTAAATATCACGGTAACGAATCGAGAACTGCCGAGCTCTCGGGACGATCGTTGCGTTACCGCGCGACGTTATGATCGACATCCATCTTCTGATGCGACTTATTTCCACTTATGGGTTATATAAAGAGTTGGACGGTAAAGTGGTGTGTACGTCAGTTCTTATGAGAAAAAAAGAATTAAATGTGTTTTTACACTATACTTGCAACAGCTCTAATAAACGTGCAAATATCTCAGAAGAAAGCAAAATTACCTTATTTCGTATTAAATTATACGTATTATTTCGATCGTGTAATATTTCTCTTTGTATAAGCCATTAATTAATCTTTCCTGTTCATTTACAAATCGCGTTAACAGATCTCGGGTCAACCCTTTGCTAATAGAAATGTCGGAATATCGGTGATATCTAACCGGGAATTATCGCGGCCATGTTTCACTCAGCTCCGTTAGGTAAAACAAATGTCCCCACTTAGCAAGCGAAAATTTTATGCCGGTGTTGGCTCTACGCGCGACAATCCCGTCCCCGAAGACGATCTCTTCCGGCGCGCGGAAGATGAAAACTCTCAATGTTGGCCCGCAAAAATGTCGATCGCACGTCGCCATTAATTTTCCCTGCCGTTCCGTGCGTCGCGCTGGCCACTCAGATGCTCTCTTTTCAGCCCCAGCATTCTTTCTCTGCTCCTCTCCTCCGCTTTGGGATCCTACTGCCGACCGTGTTGCTTTAGGTCAGTGCCGTCTCTCCGCTGCCACCGCCATCCCTCTTTCTTCCTTCTCGAATCCGACTATGTTGCTCCGTTGCTCCGACGAGAAGAAACGAAGGAAGGAGGATAGGTAGGTAGATAGGTAGAGCAAAAGGGCTAAGGCAGAGGGAATATACGAAGAAGGGAGAGAAAAAGAAAGACAGAGAGAGAGAGAGAGAGAGAGAGAGAGAGAGAGAGAGAGAACTCTAACGAGCGGTTTAAGGAGGGATAAGAAAACCGCCGGTTGGTGCTTGGTTCGTTCCGGAGAGTTCTTTAACTCTTGCACGACTTTTTGGGCCAACTAGACCTTCTGTCTATCGCCTATCTCTCTCATACCACTCTAATCGCTCTTCGTCAAATTCATCTCCGTCTACCTCGCCGTGACTATCCTGTCTTCGATCTATTTCCAACCTATTCTTTTGCCGTCCTATTTTCTTTTGTAATTAGAGAACATAAATAAAAGCTTTAGTTTTCGCTATCCTGTTCCATTTATATCAAATATGTATGTGAGTCTTGTCTTTATTCTTATTTTTTTATTATTCCTAAATTAGATTGTATTTCCCACTTAATCAAAAATGTATATACGCACACTATCAGTTAGAAAAATGTCTATAATATATATGTATATATATATATAATATATCAATGTGTGTATGTGAGTATTCACAGTATTTTTGTGTTGCGCTCGAATCCATGAGTTCGCTAAGCCGAAATGACTATGCGGCTCAGTCATCTCTACAGGAGCCGGACCATCCTCAGAGGATCACCCATCTGGCGCCCTCTCTTGTTCGGAGTGTCTCTCGAGGAGCGAGAGAAACGAGACAAGGCATCCTCTCTTCGTCCCCGTGTCCTTTCCTCCTACGTCGCGCCCTTCTCGTCTCCCTGTGTCGCGCACCGCCGATCGTACGCCCGATTGGGTTCGAGTAATTCGCCGGAGAGCCGGGGGATAATGCGAATAACGCCGAGATAAGCTGCGTACCGTCCAAACGTGCTTTCGATATCTCTCTCTTTCTCAACGTCACTTGAAATTTTGCCAACAGCGCGACGCTTCGCGATAAAGGATTTGGTCATCGATATGTCGATACTAGAAAGTTATATAAATTTCTTGAGAAATTACATGGCGTGTAAAAGGCGATATAATCTTTCAAACATCGCTTAGACACAATTTTAACTTTTATTTCTTGTAACTGTTTTGTTTCTGTAACTCAAATGTGTACGGTGATGGTTGTTCGGTTTTAATGCCGATATAAGATTCGACAATATTTTTATAAATATTTATTAATTATTTTTAAAAAATCTGTCATGGTATATATAGATATCGCGCGCAAGTAATACTTAAATAGGTAAAAACGCGATATACCATTTTTATATTAGCCAGCTCTATTCCTGGAGCAGCACGCGAAGGGTATTGTACCTTCGGGGATTTCACAGATTTGGGGATTATACGTGCCTAGAATTTACATTTGGTTATGCGATCGCTTTCTCGCTGACCACGCAAAAGCAAAGCCGTTTTGTGAGGATTACGTTTCTAGAAAAGTCCGAGCGATTAAACATATATGAGCGCCGTGAGATAAACGGCGATGTTAATCCATATTAATACAACGGGATTTTGGAATGTAACGTACAACAAATAAGAGTATTATCGCTCTCTTTATATACGAAATTTCTTTCTGCAACCGTTGACTAGTAGTTTCTGCTTAAAATAAGATATTTCACTACAAGAACAGTGAATTATTGATTATATGTCAAATGCAATTTCGCCTTACGAGTATCTTTTCGTAAGTCATAAGTACGTTTTCCGCGAGATCATTTAGATAAAATATGCGGGCATCGCAAACCGTTCCAGTTTCCAATGAAGGCTATCCTTTACGTAGAAATTTGCATCTCTGTGGTTAATCGAAATATGAAATTAAAAATATAGAAATATTAATCTATTTCCTAATAACAATGGAAAAAGCGGAATTAATTTATATCGATGTTCAAGTTTGTTTTTCACAAATAAATCATAAAATTGCTCTTCGTCTCAAAGTTCCAAGAGTGCATCAATCATCAAAATGTAACATAAAATAACGACTATATTCGAAGCAAGTAAATTAAGTGAAAATGAAGTTAACGAATAACAAATCTGTATGTAATAATATTTTCTTTCTGCATAATACGATTTGTAGTCAGAAGAAACGGAATTGCAATTTCTATGACGTCCTAAAATCTCTTGATTTTAATATGTGTCAGCTCCTTTTCGAGCATTGTATGACATTTAAATATTGAAACTCACATCACACATAAAGGGTGATAAATCGTCTTGAATTTACAGATTAATAAGACTGTTCGAACTTAAAATAGATTGCAACGGTCATAAATGTTGCATTTTTCACAAAATGCAATACTACGTAATAAATACATGTTAATACAAGCATATTTATACCAATGTACTTTGTGCGCAATATTCTGAAGAAGTTAGTTCTAATTTTGTAATTTAAGCGAAATTTAAGTAAAGAAGAAATATATAGAAGAGAAAAATGTGTGTGTGTGTGTGGACTTATCTAGTTATACCAAGAAGTCTCGTTAATTGCACGCACGCACATAATTTACTTTGGTTGCAACTAGTAGCTATCTCTTTCCCTATTAGTTTTCGAGGTTGCGGCGTGACGCGATATTAGCTTTCTTCTCTCGATTTGGCTCTTTAGCAACTTGCTAAGTTCAATTTGGTGGCGCATCTCTCGTCCCCTCAGTGGACGCTTGCTCGCCAAGTGCGGTACGTGAATCTCTCCTCCATTACACGATGTCGAAACTGCGCTAAATTACAGCTTCAAAACCGAAGAGCCGTGCGCCATCGAGTGAATGGTCGAGGTGCAAGCGAGGGAAAAAGGAAAGATTTAAAGAGTTCCTTCGCGCCATTGGCACAACTGCCGTAAGTGCTCTAGGTCCTGAAGTTAACGCGAGCAACGTCGAACATGTGATCAGTTAGAGACTAGTTGAAAATTAGACGACTCTCTGGCAAAGTGCGTTGAGAAAATGAAACAAAGAACCATTTTGGCAGCAGTGAGAAAACTTTTAGATAAAAATTGAAGACATTTAAGTATAAATGAAGTAAAATCAAATTAGTTACTTATTGTAATAATGTGCCATTTTTTATATTAATTTATATTTTTTTCTACAGATCAAAATATGTAAAAAAAATGTATATTATATATAAAATATAAACGTTCACACGCGAGGTGCATGCGTAAAAATTAGGCCGGTATCTCTATATCTTTCAAACACGAACAAACGACATTATAGAAACAAATTTTCGACATTGTTCAGTGGATTCATTATCCACGAAGTTAGGTCTCGACAACAACTGTTAGCCGACGGTGGTGGTTGAAGGCGTTGATAGTTGCGGTTGATGACTAGAATAGCGCATACTGGTAGCAGCTGTCATTACCCAGAGGCAAGCTTGCTCGTGACTAATCCTGCATGCCGATTCACCGTAACCTAGCCTACGAACCTGCCTCTATACGTACATATACATACACACGATTAACGTGCTAGGTTACCCTAGGTTGTCATCCCGCCGCAAGGAAACCAAATCGATAGCGCGCGTGCTACGCGTAAGCGACCCAGTAACGCGATATCCGCTTGGCTTCTATCTCGTAAACAATCGAAATTTTTCCAAATACCCCTCTAAGACATGCAATTTGAACGAATTTTGTAAAAGTATTGTCTCCGATTATCTAATTCCAACGTAACGATAACAATTGCCTTGCCTTATTATAGCTCGGCAGCTTCTGTTCGAAAATTACTTCGAGATTAACTAGATATTCGAAGATTCTTTGCACGTATTTTAAACCTTAAACAAAATTAAACAAAATCTCAGACGCTTAGTAATCCGTTTATTTTAATATCAAAAGTAGTTTCAGGTAATGTTTTAACACTTTTAGATGCTTAGATTCTGTAACATTTTAAATTTGTGGAACATATAGACACCGCATTAATTAAAGTTGTTCTTACGCAAATAGCACGAAGCTGTATCAATTATGCAACTGAAAATCTCCGTTAACTTTTTTCATATTACATTGATAATAACGAAGAATAATTTAAGAATTTAGTAGCGAGTGTCGAATACGAGGGCACATGCAATACTTCCCAAAATATGTAGATTTGTTTTCTAATTGAAATAGATTTCATTCGACGATTTTGTTGAACGCGTTTGTTCGTAGACGTGAAAATCGTGATATGTCGAGAGAGAGAAGGTGCTGTCGGGGAGCAAAAATAACCGTCTTTTTCTTTCTTGGAAAAGTTTCTACTTTTCCCCATCTCGGTGAGCGTGACTATAAGATAATGAGTGAAAAATACAAAAGTTACGTGAGCACAAATTATGCATCATCTTTTGGTCATACGAGGAAGAAGGTATTTGATAACAAAACCTTGCTCCCCTTGCTTACGTTTACGTTTTATTGACCACATTATTTGTTTTTTCATACGAGACTCTCTCGCTGGCACCGAAGATTGCAATCCTATAAAATGATTTGACGCACAAAGTTAAATTTGTTATGTGTAATACGAGTAGAAATTGTATATAGTCTATAAAAATTATATCCAAGGATATAACAACTCCAAGGATGTAACAAATTTAAATGGACGAGTCGTCTCATTGATAATACATATGCTTAATTAATGCGACAAGTATTATTAAAAAATATTGGATAATTAGTAGGTTATACTCTATCTGGTTATTAGTAGCATTATAGGTGCTTAAGCGAAAAAAAGTGTAAATAAACTCGCTGTAAATATTAGCGTTGCGGGGGATAAATGGATATTATTTATACAGCGACCTGATAGCAGGCTATATAAAAGCGATTTATAAAAAAAAAGATCTTCACGCCGTAGCATCCAACACTGCACGCGCGATGGTGCAAAGACAAAGTACCTTCCCACTTCGAAACCTCGTGTTCTCCGAAGAAACGCCCTGAAAGAAACCTCTTCCGCCCGCCTAAGCGCGCTCTTTATCACGAAGAAAAATGTTTATTACGTAAACAATAACGGCCGGCGGCGTGATGCAAAGTGCTGGCAAGATAAAAAATAGTATCATAAGGTTCGACGACAGATTTCCGTATAATGCGAATTAGTTCCGATGTAAACACGCGGCACAACAGCGTTTCCGGCGCGTCGATGATGCCCCACTGCAAACAGAGTATACATTTTTTATGTCGGGTTATAACACTAAAATAGGAAGTCATGTTTAAGGGTGTTTTTTCTTTAAACAAGAGAAAAAGTTGTTTTTTTTTTCAAAATTTTTGGATAGAAGAATAAAGCGTGGAGATAAAATAGATTTTATTTGACAAATTTCTTTTGAATGCGTTTTTGCTCGTAGATGTGAAATTCGTGATATGTCAAGAAAGGTGTTGTCGGCGAGCGAAAACCATCTTTTTCTTTCTTGGGAAAGAAGTCTCATTGCGAGATATCAAGATTCTATTCTCCACGATGGAAATCGCATGGCGGGTGTATTGGGAAGCCTAAAAGCGAAATTAATTTCTGAGAGTCCGTTCCAGGAACTCGCCCGCTTGCCATCGACTAAAATGTCCTCTTCGCCGAAAGCTTATCGCTCCGCGAAATTCAGTCGCGTGCTCGCACTCGTGTACCCGCGTTAGCGACCGCCTGCAGCGGGTGGTGCGCCCGTCTGCGACTGCACCACACGTATACGCGTAGCAGAGACGCGCGCGCGCGCGTGCTCACGTTCACACGTACTTACATTCACGCACGTATACACGCGATCGTAACGGATGGACACACGGCCGCAATGCACACGCTATCGATCCGCGTTTTTGCGCGGTATGTCAACTCGTTACCGGACGTTGATCGAAGAGCGCAAGGTACACAATTACGCGCGGCGAGGCTCTGGCGCACCGAGAAGAGGAGAATCGCCGAAGAGTTTCGCCTTTCCGTTGCGCGTAAAGCCGCTCTTGTATATACGGACGGAATTGAGCGATACGCACGTACCGCGTTGAAGCCGAATGATAAACGGGCCACAGACACAGAGAAACGTTGTTCTAGATCGGAGATAAGTTACTCTAAACCCATATTGCAGATGCTTTAATAATATTCAATTCTTTGGTAACAAAATTATAAAGAAATGTCCGATCGAGGCTCCAATATGAGATACGGTAATGTTCGTTATTCGTACAAAACCGTTCTAATTTCTCTCCGATATCACAGCGCGCGAGATAGAACGAGAGCTAGGACGAATCAGCGCGTCCGCGGGAACATCCGGAGAAGGTAAAGCTCATCGCACCGCCAGAACGGCCTTTTTTCCCCGCATCAAACGACTCGTTGGGAATGGTAATATTAGCCCGACGTTTTCCCGCTGATTTGACTTTAATATCGGTAAAGAGACGATATTCATTTCCGTAGCCGCGAGCAAAGAGCGCAATGAAAATATTGCGTTACATTCGCCGGCACGGTATTACCGGGCGGAAAGAAAAAGCGGGAAAGACTCCTTAGAACATTGTATGGCAGCATACGTACTTTAAACGACGAAGGGAGGAAAAAATATGTCAACCGCGCGGCACACAGCCGAGGTAAAGCGGATTACATTACGCGCTGGAAATATCTCAACCAACGGCGGAGAGGAGAAGGCGTATAGGAGCAGGAGGAGCGAAAGAAGACGGATTCGCGGTAGAAACGTTACCCAAGTAAATGAGGGAAAGGAAAATACATTGAAACTCGAAGAGCTAGCGTCCGCTGAATTTTCCGGCTGAATTATATAATGTTGCGCGACGTGTGCCAAAAAAGTACGACGAGTCCTTCGTCGATCCTGCCGCAAAGCCGCTATGCAAATTATGCGTCTCTCACTTTTGATCGCTCGAACATTATCTCGCGTTTAGTCATCTAGAATGTAATTGACGTGTCGATAGACGCTGCTTAAATCGCGCTGACTACATTAAATTTCTATTTAATCTTAATTTATTGAATTAGTTAATTTTATATATGAAATTTTTATTCCAAGAAGAAAATATCAGTACTGGAAGTACTGGAAGTAGTAAATATACTGGAGAAGTGATTAATCTATAATCTCTATTGATTAAATCAAATATTAATTGAAACATTGTTTTTCATTTTAAACTTTGGTGTATCTTTTAACATTTAATCCTCAACTATCAATTCGCATTTCCTTTGTCGGCGATACAATGTCGCATACGTATAATACGATAATCGATTTCGAGGTAACTACGAAACAGCATAAGTAAGGTAGCGGCTAACTATACGCGCTATAAGTTAATTCCTAGTTTCATACTAAGAAATTCTCTTCTCGTTCGTTGTGTCACTCGCGGCGTGGAAGGTTAAGCTGTTGCACGGCGGATTATCGATCCGCGGCGGAAAAAAGGCTGTTGCAATGCGTCCTATTTTAGGCTGCGAGCGAACGAGGCTTCGCGCCGCGCGTTGTTCGGTTTGATTCTCTTCTCATTGCAATCGACCGCGCCGGACCTCACTTCGTCAATTCTTTATGCAACGTTTCAATGGCCAGTCACAAGCGCGACCAAATACCCACATGTCCGTGTTACACACGTGTACAATGTACAACGCGACACGTTTAAAATAATTCACTAAAAAATATTCGAATAGGAAAAATATTAAGCGAATAAACGACAATAAAAGAGTGTGCATAACAGTATTTGCTGTTGTTTCATTGTTTCCTTATGGTTTGTATTTCGAACTTTACACGAGATATTTTACAAGAAGAGTGTATCAACTGTCAGAAGCATTTAATTTCTGATAAACTTAACGATGACTTTTTGTAATCAACAATAAAAATATGGTCATAGGTGAACATTTGATAACAATTGAAATTAAGTGTGTTTGTTGTAATAGTTTGTAAACTTACATTCAATTTTTCGAGCACTGTACTATATTCTCTTGTATATACATCTCGATTCTATTCTCTTTTCATTTATCTTTTTTACATTTTTACTTTTTATATTTATTCAAATATCTTATTAATGCACAACACACTAAAATACATATGCAAATTATTTTAATGCTTCGCCAACAGCCACGCCAAAATCAAAAATAAACTCACAACGACAAAATTTCATGTCGAAATGAAATCGCAGCTAGAAAGTACTTAATCATTTTTTTCTGCGAGATACTGGAACAATAACCAACTGATTTAGCGATATTAACTCGGGAGCAAAACGGGGAGTGCGGCATGCGAAACGACTCGCATAACATCATCATCCCGCACGCACACCCGTAGCCGCATGCTTCGACAAAACTTTCGCCGCAAATTCTCGCATTTCTCCCTCTTTCTCTCGCTCACTCGACATCATTGCGGTTCCCCCTTCGAGAGAGGCCGATATGGACGTTCGGCCCAACGCGACCTACCCCAAAATCGTCCGTTATAGGCCTTCTCACAGGCGGCCCGACGCGCCACGCGCGCAATTTTCGTTCACGGACGAAACTTTCGCCGTTACCGCATCCGGCCCGAACCTTCCTTACGAGATACGAGGTTGCGTGGCCACTTCTGGCATAATAATTGTCTGACGCGTAATATACGGTACAGTCCCGACAGTGATGGCACCGAGTGCCAGGTCTCCTTGTGCACGACTGAAATTGACTCGCGAGAAAGTATTAAATTTCAAATGACTAAAATTTTACAGCGTGCATATTTGGTTTATGCAATTCCTGTTTAAAGCAATTAAAATGAATTTTGTTAACTCTCATTGAAAATCTGTCAAAGTATGCCCCTGAATTGAGAGAGACTCAAATATTAAATGTAAAATACGAAGTATTAAATGAGAAAATCAAGTATATACTCTCTCAATATATATGCTCAACGATAATTTTTTGTATAAAGTATCTTATATGTTCCTAATTAAACGCAATACCACGAAAATTGATCTTAATTGTATTCGGCTCAATGTGATGATTGCAAGAATAAAGAATTATCAAATTGCAAAAAATGTATATTAGTATGTTTTTATCATTAAAAAAAAAAAACATAAAAAAGGAAAAATTATAATATAGAATATGCTAAATGAAAAGTATTTACATAAACAGGCTAACAATATTACATCAAATTCTATTATAAAATATTATTTTTCATGTTTTCTATCATTTTATTTGCCAAACCGATAAAAGAGCGTACTTTTAAAATTTAAAATTTATGTCTTTTTATTTATTTTTCACGAGTTTCATATTTTATAATAATACAGATACAAAATTATTTTAATTAAATGTAAAATGTGAAAAAATTTAAATACATTACGTTCAATAGGTTCAAATTGAAACATATTAATAATACGGGAAAAATATGTAATACAGATATCGTTTTTCTATTGAAATTTGGATATTTTGCACATCGATACTTTTAATTATAGAATGATGTAACGTAAATATAAGTCTACATTTCGATATATTGACATACAAAGATAGCCCGATTCAACTGATGTTGGCACAACTTCTTGTAAGTTAATATTGACATAATTTGGCTTAATGCAAAACCTAGACGCCGCGTAACAGTTGGTATTTGCTTTTCTTCCATATGTATTTACCATACTGCGCGTTGACTTTATCGCTTTGCCGTGAAAAAATGTCGAACAGGATTGACGGAAGAATCGCGCGTAAGCTTTTCATTAAACCGACGGACATGAGAAATATTTTAAATGTACTTGGAGGTTAATATTTATTTAAATCCTCGCATGTTTCTCTCATGCGATATGGAAATCTGTGCTTATTAACTCGCAGCGAGATGAAATCGAGATCACTGTTATCACGACTAATTGCGAAAAACCGACGCGACGATTCGTGGGAAAATATATCTGGAAATTTTAGTGGAGAATTTATTTATTCAAATATCTTTAATAACATATAATATCAAAAAAATGTTTTCTTCTCTCAAAGCAGCTTAGAAACAATAGTCATGTATGTCAGTATTTGTGATTAGCTGAAGATTTTAATTATAAAGAATCTCGTTTTGGCCACGTTTTGGGCCACGATATTGTAAGCTAATGATCAATTTTATAAGCGAGGTTCTTTTTTACTGTGTGTGAGGGTCCTAACTAAATTAATAATACTAATTATTTACTAAAATAATTGCAAGCTTTCAGGAAATTGATGATTATAAATTTATGCTACAAATTTGAAACAGTCAAAATCTGAAAAGCATCGCCTATAGAGATTACTGAGTCTCTTGCCATAAGCATTAGTTAAAGTTAATTGAGACTTAAGTGATTCTCCGGGAATCAATTAAACCACCGTTAACGTTAACCAACGCCAGTGAGAATAGTGTCTTTATCGGTAAATCCGTCGCTGTTTGCTGATGAATAGCCGTGAATGTTTCAGTTTGCAATTTCGAGGAGAATCATCGCGTGCGGAGGAGCTTGCAAGTAATCGAGAATCGAGACGCAGTGCGTTCGTGCGTGGGATCGTCGGATAATACGCGGCTATTTCACGCCGATGCTATCGCAACATTTTTACGACGCGATACAGTAACGCGTTACGGTATCACGCTCGCACTACCGATAATTATCGTTAACGTTATTTTGCGTAATGCTCACACTCGCGATGCGCACTTTTTGAAAGAGAGAAAAAGAAAGAGATAGAGAGAAGGAGGAGGGGGAGAGAGAGAGAGAGAGAGAAAGAAAGTTTTACATACGTAAAACTTTAATCTGTATACGCATCAATACGAATTTATTATTTGCAGACGTTTGATCTTTTCACACTTAACGAGAAAACGTTTTAAAATTTCTTATTTAATTCTTACAATTAGTTCTAAATTATTTTATAAAATATAGGTATCTCACGATTTTATCAGAATTGCATCTCTATCAAAATTTATCACATATCTACAACTTACAAATTTTCTTGGTGCTATTTAAAAAATCTATTAAACTATCCTGTCATTTCTCATAAAATTTTTGCTATCAAAGCGGACACACTGAGTTTTAATACACGAAATGCATATGGAAGGTTGATAAACCATTTGATATCGACAAATAATCGGTATTGCTGGTGTCGCGTCCAGCGATGGACCAATTTCCGAAATCCGACGCTTTTCGACACGTTTTATTCGCAGTGTAAGCTTGGCTTTTAACCCGTACGTATGTATACAAGATCATTGACGCGGTACACTTTTATCGTTAAGTATGGTCGACGATGAGTGGTTTACACGCGTTGAATCTCGTTGTGTTTTTTTTTCCATTCCTCCGTTTCGCACGTATATCCTGTGTCGGAATTGAAACGACCGAAACGAACTGTAACCGGAATAACTCCGCGCAACTCGTTGCATGTTGAAACGAGTTCTTCAGACTTCGAGACGCTAATACGTAATGAGATCGACATGTGAATAATTACTATAATTAATTATAGACGTAATTACTGTATAGTTGTATATAAACAGTTTTCTTAAGTATCTTAGATGTGAGCAATTTTATACAAAGATTAATCACATTTTTATCTATTAATATTCGATGCTCATATATAACTATATGATGTATCTTCTAGTACCTAATTATAACTTCTTTAAACTATAAGATGATTGTACTGTTAGGATCAAACAAATCTCTATCGTAATCAACGTAAAGCCATCAAGAAAAATAATCAAATTTATTAAAAAGACGCATAAAAACTGAATGTACTTGAAGCGGAACACTTTATGTAGACAAAGCAATGAAAACGCAATTAATTAACAAAATCCTTGGATTTAAATAAAAAATTTGCAACTTGAAAAACCGAATTCCAAAACAGAAGGCAAAATTTATTATACGTAAGAGCAAAATTAATTAAGCATAGCTCATTTCTGATAATTCGTTAAATGTTAAATCGTCTGATGCTTGCTACTGTTTGTTCGTTTTTATATTGATCGCATAGCGATGATCGAGATGTTATCGGAACAGAATAAGTTGACCAATCTCGATACTTGCTGTCGAAGATCGACGATCGACGCTCACTCATATTCGGTGAGTGACCCGCAATCGCTTGTCTCGAATCAACAACCAGTAATACCAAACATTTATGTGCCCACTGTCCGGCCTGAAAATATCGTGCCCGAAGTGCACACAAGGACTCTGACCCTCCTCAACGACGATGTTCGATATCTGCGTCACGCTTTTACGTTAAATTTTTATTAACTGTCACGCGCTCACAATTGCATAAGAATGATTCTTCACAATGACGCACGTGTATAAATCATAGATTTCGTTTTAGTAAAAATTAAAAATTGAGGCGAATTTATATTATATACAAATAATTTAAAAATTCGATTCAGTTAAATTTAATTTAATTTCAGTTTTATAAAAAGTTTCTAAATAAGGTTTTATTATAAAAAAAATAATTAAGTATTAAAAATGAAAAAGCAATGGCCAATAATCCTCCCAATTTTGTTAAAGAAATTTCAGTTTAAAATTTGCGAAGAGAAATTTAAATATGGTCCATGGAATCTCCTATAACGAGTCTAAAATTTACTTTTGTGAGAGAAAAATAGACGAGAGTATAACATATATGTAATATGATACACGAATGTCGCTAAATTTAAGATACTAGTTTCATGCGGAGAAACGATGGCCTTCGGCGTTCAGTTTCACTCGGTATATATTATATAGATTACCTGATTGCAAAAGTATTTCGTAAAAAGCATTGTGTAAGTAAATTTTTCTCAATATATACTTTATTTCGATCTTCACAAAAGTTTTCCGTCAAAATTATAACGTAACTATAATTAATGTAGGTCAAACATTTCCATTATAAAACTATAATCGAATTACGTTAAAATGTTATATGCAATATGAAAAACATTTTAAACATTTCATAAGAGCAATGATACTTTTTTTGTATGTGTGAAAGAGGCAAAAATAGCGCTCGCAACGTTTTTCCAGGACTCTCTTTGGCACGTTGGAAATTTCGAAAATCACGAACAAACGGGAAATTACGAAAAAAAATTCGCCGAACAAATTCCTATCAATTGTATTAATTTGCCAATTTTTCCAGTGAGAGAACGCAATAAAGTTTCGCTGTGTTGCGAGTTGCGATGCGTCGGATACATCGCGTGTGCATCGCGAAGAGTTAATCGAGTACACCGCGGCTAAAAGACGGCGCAGCTGCTATTTCGACCTCGACGTACGATCCCGATCCCGATCCCGATCGGTACGATTATTATACAGCCAGCAAGAAGGCAGTCGACCTCGATGTCCCCCAGATGTCCCGCGTCCGTTCGCCGCATGGAAAACTTATAATTTGGCAATGTCCACGCGATGACGGTGACAAAAGAAGTGTGCGGCGCGTCTCGAACGCATACGGCGAAACGGAAGGAAGAGACGAACGTGGAGGTATATCACTTCGCGGGGGCTGATAACCGTGAACGTCTCGTGCGCGCACATACGTGCACGGTGCACAGGCACAGACACAAGCGCGCACACGTATACGTGCGCCTATGCTGAATTATGCAGCCTGCATATTTTCCGGTCTGTTTGGTGGGTCTCAAAGCCTAACCGGTAACCCGGCAGTCTGCGCACACGCACACGCGCGTACACACACACGCACACACACGCCGAATGACACGTCTGCAGAAGCCACGCAAAACGCGCGAAAATTTTTCAATTTCACAGCAGGCTGCGCTTGCAAGAGAGCCCGCCGTGAAAGAAGAACCTCCCTCAAGCGGGGACGATTCCAAACTGAGAATAGAATAATGATGGGGCCGCAAAGAGATTCGCAGAATTTCTTTGCGACAGGCGGCAATCTCGTTCTCTCGGGCCATTATTAGCTTCATCTGTAATACGCTCAATCTGGATAGAAATGTCTCGCGACATTTTTTTCCCGATATATAATAGGTAATCAAAGAAATATGATTATATTATATTATTATAAATAATTTATAATTTGCCATAGCAAGCAATTTTATTTATTGTGAGAACTCGTAAATGAGAGATAAAAAGTATGGCATTTTAATTATAGATTTCAAAGACAGATCTGTGACATTAATTGCGAAGTATCTATATGGGACTGTATATATGGAGTATTAGGTAACTGATCATTCATTACATTAGATCCTATAGAAACTTTGTTCCTAAATGGAAACTACTAGTCTACGTCGCGCTTCGTAGGAGACTTTGTCGTTTATTATAAATTATAATTCAATTTGCCGCGAATGGTCATGATATGACAGCGACGAGATGTCGTCGGCGTATTATTGTAACGCACGTAATTCGCCGATTGATCGATCGACGATGATTTAATGAACGCTGGCAAACCGGCATCGTTGTGCCGAATCGAACGATGCGTAATTTCCGCATGGCCGGTTTATAAATCCTGATTAATTATTTGTCACTGAACGTAGTACATGAGTACTTTGAAAATTCAATAATTCGGCGGCGCGGTTTATATAGCCCATTATTCCCTGCGAAATTAATATCTACCGCTCGGGCCGATTATTTCGACATTGAAAGCACTGTTGTTTTGATTAATCTAAACCGTAGCCGAAAAAAGCATCTATCAACATCGGAAACCGATCCACGACCGAGAGAGTAAGCACAATGTGCGTCGCGCGATGCGAATTTTATCGCAACTCGGTCCCCGACAATGCACAAATCCTACTTCGTCTCTCTCTCTTCTGCCCATTGTCATTCAAAGAACCACTATCAAAAGTCTGGATGGTCTATGAGAGACCACTAAGCCAACGAGCCCGAACGAATAGAAACGCATGACTTGCATTTCTGTGACGGATTGCGTGGAACTTTTTTACGTCTCTCGTAATTTTATAGAAAACCTGTCAAATTACGGGATGCCGTTACTCCGCGTACACGTATACACGCACGCACATAATTGTGCAATGAATCTACGTAATAACCGACAACAGCATTCGTATATTTTCTATCACGCCATCGATTTGTTTTCGCATCTCCGCCAATCGCCTATATACGTATAGCGCGTTATGCCTATTTGTTCGCCATTATCGATCATTTGCCAAATGCTTGGAACTTTAACCCTCTTACGAAAGACACGTGAAATTCCATGAATATCTATGTTTTTAGTAGACGAGAGAGATCATTTTATATATTTAGTTTTAAGGTTGTCTCTTATACACTGCAAATCCAAGTGTGCTATTTTTACACGCATAAATGTCTAAAATTGACACACTTGACTGAAGCTCTTTTTACATGTTTTTTCATAAGTTACATTACGTCATTTAACACGTTTAATTACATAATCATATTAAATTAAAAGTTAATACGTTCATTGCAGTTATGTTAAATAACGTGATTTACAACGGCAAGAAATGTGTAAAAAGAGCTTCAATTAAAATAACAAACACTTGATGGATGTGCAGTGTGGACAGATTTATTAATAATAGGAGAAGTATAATAATAGGAAATATAATCATCAAGAGAATTATGATACGATTATTAATCCAATCTTTGTCAAAAATTCTCTCGAGATTAAACGCCTGTGAAACGCCTGTGATTTGAAGTTCATTTCTTTACTTAATTAATAAAATAGCATCCGTACTAAATCATAATGATAAATGCTTATTTAATTTATCTGTAAAAAAGCCATGTCGGCAACAATTAGATTTCCAACGAAATTATTGGTCACTCGCATAACGTTGCTCAAGATCTTTGCAACGAGGATTTCACAGTTTATCATGAGAAATCATTTATTGCATTGCATAACTCATAAAGCGCGGGCAACTGTTCACGGTCAACTATATGATCGCGAAATCGCGTATGTGTTTGTCGCTCGTTTAAGGGTTTTACAAAATCCGGATTTTATTACGACGGGCATTAAATAATTAATATTTTCTGTTTCGCGTTACGCGGAGGATTCAAACATCAATTTACGATCCACCTCATTACTTGGCACGATCACCTGGCATTATGTGACTTCCAACGCACCGCGAGATCCTCACCTTTCATCTACCAATAATAATCGGCCTCGGTCTTTTTCGAAAGACAATCTACAAGTTTTCATGCGGACTTTTTACTTTTTACCCCGAAGCACTCTGTTTTTTCCTCAACATTATTACACTGATATCACGGCGAGCAATTTGAAAAATTGCGAAACGTCCAAATTAATTTGAGTACAAATAACTGATCTTTTCTCAAAAGAGCGATAGTTCTAAATAAAGAATATTAAATTTTTGAGCGGGCAATTTTTAATCTAGCTTGTGCGAGATTTGTATTGTATTACGGTTATAATTCTAGAATATTTAAATCTTTTTATTAAGAAGAAGTCAAATGATAGAACTTATTTACGACTTTATCATACATTATATTTGTAAAATAAATTAGTGAAAAATTATTTTATAATAAGAAATAGAAATTTGTAACATGCAAGATACAAGTCTAACGGTAATATTTAATTTGTTGTGCGACAAATTTTTTAAACGTATTGATTGGCTACAAGATAGAAGATTTCTAGAAATTCGAGAACTTCTCTATTTTGTAGCCAATTAACATGCTTAAAAAATTTGCCGTACAGCATATGAAATATCAACTTAACAGTACATAATTGTCTCTTTGTCGTTGGAAATCAGTGCGATTGTATTGCGAACGTTACAATTACTATACATGTAATACGATTAATTCGTTTTTTAGCTGTACTAAAAGTTTCATCTGTTTACATATAAATTTATATTAGCTAGTTATTATAGCACAAATATAATTTTAATATTTTTGTAGAAAATTGTAGAGTTTATATTTCATATATATAAACCTATACATTAATATAGAAATTTTATATACAATATTATATTTTAATTATTATAAAAATATTTACTGGGTGAAATATTAACTAATAATAATTTCCTAATAATAACATTTGATTACATAACTGTAACAAAACGCAAAAATAAGTACAGCTAAAAAACAGATTAATTGGAAAATTGATTGAAACTCGCCATTTCGCGACGTCCCTCGAAGTCCATCGATGCATCTTCCGCTGCAATTATATGTATTTGCAATATTATTCGGAAATGATGCAGGAGTCTTTCTGCGTCGTCCCATATCGATTGCACTTCATTTCGTTTCACTTAATACGCGAAATTCGCGACACACGAAAATTCACAAAATTGCAATTTTAACAAATTTAATAATTCACAAATTTAATTAATAACTCTAACAAGTATTTAACGTAAAACAAAATTTACAAATTTGGTTAAGGAGTTCTATATGTCCATACTTCACTTTACATCACTTCATTTCATGTACAATGCACTCGCGACGAAAAATCTACGATTTCATTTGCAAATTTATTCAAGAAATATTCATGACAAGACACAAAATTTACAAAAATTTTTTAACGATAATATATCACAAAATATTTACGAATTAAGTTTGAATTACGATTAATCACGATCTCGCGCGGCAATATTAACATATGCGACGCGCACTTTGTTACAGCGAAACGAAACTTACGAATCCGTTTAATATAAAAACGTTGTTTTGCAATATTTTTGCGAAGATTATTTCGCTTCGCAATGCCTCTGCAATATTCCTGTGAAGATCGCTCCGCTTCGCAATGTGTCGCAAAGCACAATCTCTTTACGAATATTATTTAACAGAAATTGATTGAAACGTGTATAAAAAATACAAATTTAAACATTTTAAAAATTTCTAATAATATCGTTAAATGAGATTTCTATTCCTATTAGAAGCGAAATACTCGCAAAGTAAATAAAAAATAGAACATTTTTTAAAGGCCGAATTGCAAAATATAATGCGGCCAGAATAATTATAATTTCATAAAGTTTTCTATCTTCCGCGAACTTAACTCAGTTTGTTTTTACGTGGTACGAATATTAGTATATAAGTGACTAAAAATTGTAGAAAACGAACAAAAAAATAGAAAACAAAAAATCGCCGTATCAAAGAGCGTAAAATAATCGCGATCCATATGACAGTTTTGAAATTATATGTTCAAGCGTCGATTTCAACGCTAATTACAAAAAACATCTCTGCTGAAAATTGAAGCGCCGATAGCAGATATAAAATTAAATCACGATTGTATATTTTGTATTGTAAAATTATAATTTACAATTTATAAATCAGGTCGGAAATACATGTTATAACAAAGTATTCCTATTTTAAGCGATTTATTTTGGTGAATATTTTTTTTAAAGCGAGAAAAATATGACTTATATTTCTTTTCCGCTCGGCGCTTCGTATGCAAACAATCATACCGGCATGCAAAAATCTACCCGCGAAATGAATCGCACTGATTTCAGATCTCTAAAAAAAACCATTGCCCGTACCCTAAATTCTACTCACCGATGCTCCGTCTATCCAGAACCAGCTGCATCTCGAATCCGGATCTGCGATAAAAATATAACATCGCCAATTAGATTTAAATTGAACGAACTTAAATTGTCTTTTATACAAAAATCAAAATTTCATGTTTTTAAAAGTTTAAAAATGATCGGAATAAGCTGATTAAGAATGATATATAAATGAATATGTGATCTTAAATTAACGTGAAAATTATGAAATATATATTTTGTGAATTATATTAACACATTTATGAGTAAAAAGAGTTACCCTTTCCGAAAATCTAGTCGGCGTTGGGAAGAGATATCTAAAAAGAAAGATATAAAAGTTGAAAGTGGAGTAAAAAAAATTAATGACCCTTGCATTTTTTTACCGATATTCAGCTAATAAATGACTTCGTCTACCTTTTTAAATAGATCACTCAAATAATGATTATTTGGATTTATTCTACTCAAAAAGGTAGACGAGATTATTTATTTGCCAGTAAAAATGCAAGTCATTAATTTTTTCAACTTTTATATCTTTCTTTTCGGATATCTCATCTCATTACCGACTAGATTTTCGAAAAAAGCAATTCTATTTACCTCTAAATATCTATTGCAGTCTAAAAATTTTGATTAAAATCCAAGTTACAAGGATTTGGAATAAAAAAGCGCGTAAGGACTTACTCAGGACTCAACGGATTAATAAATAGACGGGAATAGATAATCAGTTTTACACAAGAAAAACATAATTTATAAGTATAAATATATTTACTTACCCCACGATTGCTTCGTCGTTGCCCGACGCCACCCAGGCCTCGTCCTCCTCTCAGCTCTTTCGCCGCTGGCGCTGCCTCGCTGGCGCTTGCCTGACACTCACTCGCGATAAAGACGATTGATCACGATCGCGCGATACTTTACACGGCACTCCCGATATTACTTGTACGCGACGCGCACTTTAGTATGGCGAACAAACAGCGCGAGAAACGTTACGATCCGCTCGAGACTCGCGACGCATCGAATTGGCGCAACGGCCGCAACGCTGCAACGGTTAGGAAGAAAATCCGAAAATTGCGCGGCCAACTTCAGGCGATATAGCCGCCGCGCCCCGCGCCGCGCCGGCCGCAACGACGAACGACGCTACTGCCCTTTTAGCTGCACAGGCTGCACTTTATACGCACTTCCGCACTTCCGACTGATATATATGTTTATTCCGGATCTTCCTATAACAAGCGTTTTAAAGAAATTATTACATTCGTGAACGCGCTACTACACGAACACGCAAATAATATGCTGATTAAGACTAAAAATGCACATGTTTAAAGCGCAATATACCCGAATATGATCCTCGCTTTGCCGACTGCTCGAGTAACCTATTTCGATCGAATAAGCGTCACGTCGTACGTGTTTTAAGAAATCGCCAATGTATGAGCGCCAAGTTGATACTGCGCGATTGATGAATGTGGCAATGCGAGGCTAATGAATAAAACTGTATATCTACCAATTAACCGCGTCGCGACACCGCGCCCCGGTCAACTCAGACGCGGCCGATCCGTCGACGACGCGTTTCATAAATCAATAAATCATCGAGAAGCGTCGAGAACTACATACGAGAATTAGATTGGCAACTCGATACCGCGATACTGCGACGCGGTTGTCCGCGAAAATCTGTGATCAAAATTCATATTGTCCACACGTGATGCATCTCCGATACCCAAAACCTGGGAAATAGCGTGTTATTAATAAATAATTAATTAATTAATTACGGTCGATATATATCACGGCTCTCTTTACCTGAATCTTCCGACGAATTCGCGTATTACTCCGGCTCTCAATTCGAAAGCGACGGGCGCCGCGAATGTAATTACATTGAAGTTGATGATTACGTTCGAATTAATAAAGAATTCGAAGAACGACGCGAGATTCGATTTTAAGTATTGTTAAAGAAGAAATTATCTACCCGTGACGACAAAACAATTCCCATTCCCTCAATTCCCTGTCGCTTTAACGCTCGCTTTAAACGAACGGACTCGCGCGAATCATCCGCCTCAATAAGTAGTCGCGGCGTCGAGATGCTTACGAGTTAGTCGCGGGAGTTGACTATTCACGAGGGGACTGACAATCGCTAATTGTTCACGGGGACGATCGCGTTTCGATAAAGTAACGCAAAAACACGCGGAGCGACTCGCGCTGCCTGCTTACAGCTCGAGCGGGCGAATGATATCGCGGCGACCTTGCGTAAACACACCGGCGCCGGCGCGCCGTACGTTACAATATACAAATACCAATACAAAACAGCGCCCCAGCCGAACCGACCAAAGCATTTAATTTTGAAAAATAGATTGTAAATGATTATGAACGCTGAATTTTAGATTAATTAATCGTCCGCATCTACACTCGAACAGTCATATCTCGCTTGAGATTAATAGATAATTAGTAATATATTAAAAAATTAAATACAAAATTGTTAAATAATTTAATGCTTCTGTTAAGTAATAATAGAGAATAATAATAAAGTTACTCTTTCTTGATTTCACGATTGAAGTGGTATCACGTACGGCGTGTTTGACCTCCACGAGACTTGAACCGAACGCGCGCCTTAGCGGCGAAGAGCGTCCTACCCGAATGCCTGACAGGATCAGAATGAAAGGCATTACGAGCTGCGTGTATCTTTCACACACACCGGATTTTCTTTTCTCCTCCCGCACGGAACGCGGCACGAAAAGAGTATACGAATATGATTTATGCATCAGTACGATTACAATCGATGTACATATATTTAATATGAATTTATTAGAGATATACACTCATTAAATATGAAAATTACTTATGGAAAATATGGATTTGTTGTAAACACATATAATAAATTTAATTTATTTATTTAGAAAATTTATTATTATATATTGAGACTGAATATTTCATCGTAATCTACTTAATTTTTCAAAAAAAGAGAACACATTTCTTGTTATATGTCATAGAATTTTTAAGGATTTCCAAATTTTTATTTATATGAAAAAATGTAGGGAATAATTGATAAGAAATTATTTCATTCAGTTACAGTTACAGTTAATGCATTGTGTTTCGTATGATACAGGATATATTATTATCCTATATTACATTTATTATCTCATTCTATAGGTATATTTTTTATTTTATTATATTATCTTGCTCTCTTGACTAAAATTAATTTATTAAATACACAATTTAATATTAATTCATTACAAAAAATATAAATACTATTGTATATTACATATTAATATGTTCTCTCCCTCCCTCCCTCCCTCTCTCTCTCTCTCTCTCTCTTTCTCACTGAATTAATTTATTTATATAATTCATCATTTTTTTTTTTCTAAATAAATAAATTAAAATACGAATGTTTGATATCAATTATCTAATCTATAAACAAATTTTAATAATAAACTTTAATTAATTAGCGATTGACAAATCAGCGTTTTTCGTAAATAAAAAAATTATTTGGAAACTACGAATTATTATGAAAATTAAATGCAAATTGATAAATAATCAAAATTTTGAATGTAATAGTTTGATATTTGCATGCAAATTAAAAATAGATTAAGACAAATAAATTATGATTATTCGTTAAATAATGATTGATTATAAAGAACAGTCAAAATCCGTGAAGAAGTTTAGTTACGTCGCGTCAGTGCGTAATTAATAGCGATTATAAAGAAATTACAAGCTCGATTGATACGAATGTCACTATTATTTTAGACAAGCCTACAATCGTTGTAATAATTAGACCTAAGCGCATGACCATAGGAAACAAATATCAAAACGTGCAACAGGTAGCTTCAGCAAATAACGTTCATCACTTTTGATGGAAGAGAGAATGTAAAAAAACAAACGAATAAATTACTCTGGCGCCAGCGAATCTTCAAAAAACTGCTTTATACCGTGTCAAAATAATTATGCACAAATACCGGCATATGGGAAAACATCACTTTCGTTTTAATCACATTTTACCATTATACCATTATTCCTTTTAACAGCTCATTTAATTATGGCTGTATAAAAGTGCAAATTCAAAAAGTGGCATTAACGTCTGCTTTTACCTTGTCCTAATTTCCTTCTCCTTCCGTCTCTTCTTAGCGAGCATCGATTAGAGTTTTATTTCCTCGAGACCTGTCGCGACAGTTTCTCGTCACTGGCCTCGACACTCCGTTTCGCCGACTTTTGCACATTTTTAGAAATTCAGGTTGCGTTAAATTGTCGGGCACGAATTGTGCTGGCCGCGTGTTGCGCTCTGATTCGATGGCGGTCACGTCTACGCTGCACGCGAACCTCGATCGCACAGCACGCATACGTCGACTGAAGATGGCAAACCTAAAAGAAGGATTCGGCGTCAATATAGAATTCATTTCATACATGAATGAGAGATATTCATTGTATTCGGAAAAAATGCTTGTGTCTTATTTGTGTAAATGGTTCATACTTGTAAGTATCAAGAAGCTTAAGAAAAAGGATTTTTTATGTTCTCTGGGAAAATAGTTCTGTCAATGCCGAGGCCAGTAAATATGTAAAATGATGTATATGTATGTTGAAACTTCGTTAAAGCAAGAATATTCTAACAATCACAAGGTATTATGGTGAAAAATGATCATTGGCCTCGTGCATAAGTAATTTGCAATCATAATCCGAATAATCGTAGCGCAAATCGAGCCACTTGTAGTTATCCTGATAACAAATGCCCGCGAGATTCCTAGAAGTACGTAAGCAACGAGAAAACGAAAAGTGCGACCTAAAATGATGCAAAATAGCGCTATTATCAGAAAGATAATTCTTCTATATATCACTTAAATTCTTCGAAATGTGAAAGAAATGCTGCTCGAAAAAAGAGAAATCTAATCACTTCTCGTGAGGCCACTCTGTGATTATCATCGTGACAAATTACAGAAACAGCGTGACACACATGGCTGCACCATGATTTAACGCGATATACAAATTATCCAACTTTGTAGTCGCCGTTGTAATTCGAGGGGTATGAAGTTATTGAAGTTACGATTGCGGGTCTGGCGTATACGGTACTTGATTACTAGGGCGATTACAAAGTTGTTCCCTCTCGAATGCCCCTTTCGTTTTTTTTCTCTACAGTAGTAGCACAAGGTCGCCAGAAATTCGATAGCGTGTGGCAATTGTTTGAGAATTGACCACCGTACGGGAGCGAAAACAAACTCTGGAATTCGATTGAACATATAGAATAACCAACAATAGAGGATTATACATTTAAAATAAATAGCGATGAAATAGCGCAATAAGTAATAAACATGATAAAATATGCAGATGATATCTCTATCAGCTTTGAAATATATATAATTGTATTCAACGTAAATTTGGGAGGTAGATCGATCGTCCAATGTTCATAAATTACAGTCCATTCATCAAGCGAAAATAATAAATTATGATGTTAACAACATCGGGACGTCAACAAAATAATAGAAAACACATTATTCAGTCGAGAGAATGGGCTGTGACCGATGATTCTCTACTGAGTGAGGGAATAATATGTAATTATTATTGCCGCAATTATACGCAACCAACCACATAATCTCTCCAAACATTGTAAATATTCTCTGCGACAAGCTGCGCAAAAATATTATTTTAGCCCCTCTGTTTATAACGTTTATAACGTTTTATCTGTCTTTTGCCCTCGTCAACAAACCCTCATAATTAGTCCAATTTCGCGGAGGGTATATATGGTATATAATGGCTTTTTAAAATGAAATACCTACTACGTTTTCTGCAAATTTTCTACCGCTCTTTCTTTTCCCTCTCAATGCCAGTGACGTTAATTGCTAGCACTACCCACTCCAGGAAACCTAAATCTTTAAACGGTTTCATCAGTAGCGAATATCAATCAACATTACCAATTCTCTCTCAACTGAAGGAAAAATATCAAGAACATTTTCCAATTTCCGCGGACGTATTTCGATAATTATGGAATCGTTCAGTTAGACGGTAAAATTTATAATTAAAAGATCGCGCAATTAAACAGCAATTATTTTAAAAGAGCTCTACCTACGAAAAATTTCTATTCATATAATTTTATTTTAGTAAATAACTGATGTACATAGTTATATTATCTTCACTTTCTCCTTTTTTTCGACTATACGACATCTCACCATGTAAATTTAATTTTTCCTCGCGTATTTTTACTCTGTAGATTTTTAATTCTGGCCGACACAATAATTATGATTAGTAATTCAATGTTTCGAGTTGTGTTAAAGAAACGACATGTACAAGATAATTCTCCCGCAATATACTCGATGGAGAAAGACATTATTATGGAACTCATAGAACGCCTTCGTATATTATCTAACATACACCAAAAGAGAGAGATATGTTTCTTCCATAAAATAATTAACATGGAAACGAGCAGCAAGAAACTTCGCGTCGCGATACTGAAGAAAACATGAAAATAAACAGCAGTCCATTATCGTTCCCTTATTTCTTCCTCGCCGAGTAATTCCGCGAGCCATCAGATCGCCAAGAATTCATCGAACCACGGTTTCCATCGCGTAATAAATTTTTCCTCGCAGAAAAGTTATCGCAGAGGTCTTCCTTCGCCCCCCCTCAATCATGTTTTGCAATAATTACAAGGCAATTAGACACTATACAACATAACAATGAATATTTTATTGCAAAGACTTATTACCAGAGGGGCTATTATTTTTGCGGCTTGGCAGCTAACATTGGCATATCCCACAATAGACTTCCTTTTTTTCCGTTCGACGGAGAATGTCATTTCGATGTCGTTTCGCGTTATATAGGAGCGCGTTTATATTAAATCGATAGTTCCTTAGAGGTGCGGTGACGAAAATTGCGGATACGTTGGCTGCTGCAGCCCACGAAAAGCGGACGTCTGAGGCGTCAGAATTTAATTACGGAAATGGAAGCGGCTTATAACTGTCGTAGCACCATCGCTACCACCATCATCACCACCGACACCGGAGTTTTCCGCAAAGCACGGTTCCGGTCGCGCGTCTGCAAAATGTGAAAGCAAACGAGTTCGCTTATGTATTCAGTGGAAGACACTGAGAGAGGAGATGTGATACGACAATGGTCACGTCGATCAACCTCCGAATGCAGATTATACGCTATTTCTGAGGATCTTGTGGCTCTCGACAGTCGGATAGAAATGTGAGCTGGATATAGATAGAAATAAAATTATTGGTACATTAAGTAGCGTGATATCCAACTTCATTATGCACATTTCTTTTTTCACTCAATATTCATTTTTAATATATACCAATCACAAAATGTTTAATAAACTGCGTAAACTATACAACTGTGTTATATGTAGATAAAAAATTAAGAGAGAAATATATAACTTTTACGGAATAAATGATCTGAAAAAGCTCGAAAGACGATAATTAATCTTCACGTTTATTTATTCGTTTTGCCAAGCCATCTTTCTTCCGATTCTACGAATTTGCAGCAGCCAGTCTACGTTATACATAAATTACGAAGCACGGTATAATAAATTATGCAACGTGCTGAAAGAAACTCATCAGAAAGACCGTTAACTGAGAAATGAAACGCTGAATAAGTAACGACTGGCTAAGCGACGCGGCATTATTAATAGCAACATATTCTTTTTAATTAACAATTAAAACGACTTTTCGGTCAATGTTCTGACCATTAACAATGACTCAGGAACCAACGGCAATGTATTACATTCTATATCGAACGAATGTCATACGCTTATTGGTACGTAAAATAGCGAGGCAATGTATACTTTTATCTAGTTTGTAATTAGCGATTGACTAGTCGGTCGATCTTTTATCCTTTTATCTTTTATCCTTTTATCCTTTAGGTTCTTGTTCTGATCTTAAAAATTGTTCTGAGTTGTTCTACGCGGTTAGAAATATGTTCTAAATCGACAGTTTTGTAAGTCATTTTGTTTACGAATAAATACTCTTATTTCTCAAATTTTTCTTTTTTTAATCTCTTACAGTTTTTGTGTGTGTGTGACCAAATATTCTGGAACAATGTTTAGAACAACTAGAACAACCTGGAACAACCTTGAAAAGAAAACAACCGAACAACCAAACAACCGAACATCGTTCGGTTGTTCGGATGTTCGGTTGTTCGGATGTAAATAAATGGGGTAAGAGAGAAGAGAAATGTGTGGGTGAAGAAAGATAAGGAGAAAGCGCGAGAGAGAACGTGCGCGATGGATGTCGTCATGCCTAACGATTTCAAATTGTTCGGACGAGATTTAATATTCGCCACTTAGTCGATACTTGTCTCAATTGACATCGACCGATCGATCACTGTTAACTGCAAGCTGCAGCAAAATTAGCCGCGACAAGTAATGTCTGCTAAGCATCCAATTACGATCATCCAATTAAGATATAAAATCATGTAGCTTTTAATAACAAATTAACGAATAACTATAACAATGCATAGTTATAATTTATAAACTGATTTAATTTTTTTATATTTCATAATTAAAACTATTTCTCAATCACATAGAATCGTGTATATATTATATAACAAGACAACTTACATACATACATATATATATATATATATATATATATATATATATATATATATGTCCTAATTTTCAACAAGACAACTTTTATATATATATATATATATATATATATATATATAAAAGTTGTCTTGTTGAAAATTAGCACTTTTTTAGGCACGACTTTTGTTGTTTGCCTTGAACGGTCGATGCGTCGACTGGGGAATGAAAACGAATTCGGAATTTTTCGACGAATTACATATCGAGCTTTCCCCCTCCGAGTTGCGCTCACACACAATCGGTATCAATGCCACCCGTTCTCGCTAAAAAACTCGCATTCAGAGAATATATAGAGCTACGAAAACCAATGCGTGTACGCACCCGAGTACATCCAAGTTCTCTCTTTCTCTCTCGTTCTTTCCTTCCTCCTCCTCCTCCTCCGCCTCTCAACCACCCCCAAACCACCCCCTTTCCTCTTAGAGCGGGGTAGCGAACAATCAAATAAAAGCCCGTGTTTTCCCCGATATTGAACCCTAAGCTAAGCCTAACCTGCCCCAACCTCCGCCTACCGCAACGTGCCTTGGTGTAGAGCAGAAAGGGAAAGGTAAGGGGATAGGAGGGAAACGGAGGGGTGCAGGCGCAGGGATGGGCACGCGCGGGGGGAGGACACCAGGTAGGGGGAAGCCACCCTAACTGCGGTCGTTAACCCCACGCACACTCCCAGTCCGGCCCGAACCCACCCCTCAGGGCCGACGACACTGGTGCCGTCTCACGGAAAAGTATTGCACTCGCATCGCAACCCCCTTTCAGAACTACCCTCTCTCTATCCCTTTCTCACCATCGGAGTCTTTTCTCCCTCGTCTCTTTCCGCGCTTATATCGTCTCTATCGCTCGTCCGTCCGCGTTTTCCTCTCTTCCTCGCTCTCTTTTTCTTTTCCTCGTCACCTTACCGCCGCACGTACGCTCGCTCTCTTTTTCTCCCTCTCTCTTTCTCTTTTTCTCTTTCTATTCATCTTTCCAGCGGGACACCCCGGATCTTCCAGGTATTCCACGGTAACAACTAAGCGGGGAAAAAATTTTAGGTACCGCCGAGCGAAGTTCATTTTGTTACTTGTCCCTTATTGCCGCGAGCGATTTGTCAAGCTGTTTGCAATATTTCTCGGAGGCTGTCGGTTAAGAGTGACGAGCATTCTTGAGGAAGCGTAGTTGACCACCGATTCCTGTCTTGAGGAAAATTCCAGACGACCAACGATTAAAAAGACTTAAATGACGTTAAAGAGACTTGAGCATGGAAAATAAAATCTATAAGGCATAAGTATACAAAAGAAAAGAGAGTATATATATATAAACTTACTCTATATAATATCTATTTTTCAAGAAAAAATATACAAAAACATAATCTCTATTCTCTAAATGTTTTCCAAAGTATTCTGATTAATATTAAGATACGATTGCATTTGGTAGAATGAATTACTTGAATCGAATAAACTATCCAGCGGCATACGATGTATTGAACCGTCTCGTTCGAGCGATAATTAAAAACGTTTATTTATTCGTGAATACTTTTGTGTCTCGACGCATGGAGCTACATAATGCGCGTACGTGTAGACAGATTGACGTCATGTAAAAGTATTGTATACGCGTTACAACCCTTTTCAATACCCGCTCCGTCTCTTTCTCTACAACCGTTCCCGTTTCCTTCTTCCATACGTGTCCTGGGTTCCGGCGATATCCCTCTGCAAGTCTGTCATGTTCTGACAATTTGTGTACATGAATAGTCAAGAGCACAAAAATTTACCGTCTGGCCGAAATTGAAATAAACAAAAAATGTTTTGTCAATTAAGGTACGTATATAAAGAATTAATTATTTAATAACTAATAATTATTATTTCAAATAACTGACTGTAAATAATCGCGTCGGAAACATTAACAATTACAAGTAGTGTACCTATATAACAACCTGGACCTGGGACTTTATCGTTAATTGTATTCGAAACGCTACACGTGTCACTTTCCTGCTGCAAAAAATATGAGAGACTGAGAGTATCGCAAAGTTCAGATTTCACACGCATTAAGCCGCCCATCTTTGCGAAAAATCACACAAAACGGATCGCAATAATGCGTCGGGAAAATTCTGAGGAAAAGTTTTACTGTCGCTCTCTTAGCGCCATGGCCGATTTGTTATCCAGCCGCGCGGATGCGTATGCACGCCTTTACTTCCGGGTTAGGGTCCTATGGGATGTTGCTCAACGACCTGTATCGACACACCTTTTTTTCTCGTCAACATCGAGCGCTAGCAGGGACGTTCTTTTTCTTCGTCGACAATCAAGAACCCATCCACAGTGGGATCTTGACCTGTCATGCGTGCATCATCCGCCCCCCCCCCAAATCGCAAAAATATAAATAAATTTATTATTCTTCTTCTTGCTCGGTTATAAGTATAATAGCAATTTATAAATTAATTAAACTTCACTTTGAAGTATATTTTCGTAACCTCTAAATTGATATACGTAATGCCTATATATATTTCTTCTAAAAAATATTTCTTAATTTTTATTAACTGATTTATGTTATATTATGATATATAAATCCAATAGTACTTAACTGGATAGCTAATTAAATAATTAAATAGTCATAGTAAATTCTTTAAAAAAGCGATACACTTTTTACTATATTACCTTTTAAAAAAATTATTATATCTAAATAATTAATACATCTATCCTACTGAAACACCGTCATACAACACGCGTAGAAAGCGTAATAAAGTTTACTAATTTACGATTTCGTCAATAACGCAGCCCATATAACGGCAGTCATCAGTTGTTCGAAATTTCAACAACTTCCACGCAAATTCGTTGAAATAACACGCGGTAGGTTTACAGCGCGAGCCATCTACGTACTCTAATCACATTTCGCTGTAGTTTCGGGGATCGCCTCGTCGGCCAGCGGGAACGTAATTGTTATTTTGCCATCGCGCAATGTAAATGTCGCCAAAGCGTAGTTTGTTTTACGATAACGCATCGGTATGACGCCGCGCAAAGCAAGTGTAAACGAGGAGGACACTTTTCCATTAATGATCCGTTAACAATGACCATTGTGGTAGCGGCGCTTCATTTGGCTAATACCGAATAGCGAAACTCTTCGCAATTATGGTATATATTTTACACGCTAATGGAATAGCACCATAAGTTTTTTTTTTTACAACGTTCGATATCGTTTAAAGAAGAAACAGTGAACCATTCGCTATTTGTATTTTGTTAATGATTTATTCTCTTTTATAAAATGGAAGTAATTTTCAGCTAATGATTTAAATTATATTTCTAAAACTTATTTTAATTAAATATTCTAATATTACTGTTTCATACAGTTCGCGATATCAACTCTGTATTATATCATATTATCTATTTTCAATGGCACAATAAGCGCGATCTATTAAATTTATTTTAAAAAATTTAGTTTGTTGTGATTTATCGCGCATACTGCGAGTGAAACGATAAAACGTGATTTTTGATCTACGAGACAAAGAAAAAAAGTATCGCTGAATGAATCATAAAAACACTGTGGTATTATTTGTTTTTTTTTCCCACACATCACCGCACGCTCCTGTCACGAATGCGTGCCTTTTTTCGGACGAGTGTCGACAGTGTAATCCAGGACAAATGAAAGAGTTGCATTATTTTCGGGCGAACACGCTAGCCTGCTAAAATCTCTCTCTATCTCTCGAATACCAACGCGGCAATTTTTCTACTCGTGATAAACTGTAAATAAATGTTTTATTAAATCCGTGGCAGAAGCACGACCGAATATTTTTATTTGTCAAACGATGTTATTTCTCATAAAAACGCTGCAAAAAACGCTAACTGAAAAAAGACGCACAAGATTGATTAAAAAGGGCCGTTTCACGGTGTGAAATTAAAAACTATCACTTCACCCTTGTGACTGACTTCTGTTTACCGTTTTCTATTGTATGAACCTAGCAATTTATTCGGTTTACGCGGAAAGATATAACTTCACATAAAGACACGTAGCTTTATCCAACGTTTGAAGGTAGTAAATGCTATTTTCATCAAAAAGCAGCGGTTTTTCCTGGCTTTACAAATATTATTCAGCTCATAGAAATATTAATCCTTCTACTATCAAGAATTTTTTGTAACTTTTAATATAACCGAAATATATAATTACGTATGTAATTTACAAACGTAGATTTACAACGTTATTCTTTTTTTGCAGAGTAAAAATTTAATATAAAAATATATATTTGACTGACAAATCAACTCCATTGTAAATATAATTTAACATACAAATAAAAATATATTTCAAACAGAAGCTATTAAATTCTGTTTTAGATTTTGCAATTGAAATTTTTCATCATAATTAGAAAAGTACATAATAGATAATTCCATGCAAATAGATACGATTTAATAGCAGAAATGTCATATATGTTTCCGAGAATCAAAATACTTTTTTCTGAATATGCTCACCAGTTTTCGAGTACACAGCGGGGGTGAACTTATGTGTCTCACGAAGGGAGGCGACCCACCCTAAATTTGCGTGTTCGAGCGGTTCGCAGACTACTCCCTTCCTAAAAGTTTCAACCCTCCGAAGATAGCCCGTACTGACCTACCCCTACTACGTGATTTATGTACGAGCACCGTGAGTAGACTCAAGGGTGGCGAGACCCCTCTTTCCTTCTTAACCCTTTCGAGACACACCGGGCGCACAAGTACTTGTCTCAAAGGGAGGGCTGAAAAATTTCTCCCGCGATCGTGCCTATTTTAACGATACGACAAAACGTACCATTAACATGCAGCAAATAAAATAAAAATAATTTTCTAATTATATCTATTATTAGTATTTCTTTAAGTTTATTTATAAAAAATAAACAAATGTCCCCTTACTAATGACTTTTCCATCAATTTTCACATGTTTATACATGAAAAATATTCAGTCTGTTTTAAGTATTAATTTTATACAATTGCTTGTGTAAAGATAAAAGTAACAATTAGTCTCTCTCTCTCTCTCTCAGTAATATATATATAACTAATATTATATATAAAAAAATTAAAAAATATATTCAGAAACTCAATATCAATGCGACATAAAAATATATATACGTTTTTCTATATTTTCGCCGCTATATTCGCCTAAAATTTAATCTGAATTCGAGATAAAACTTAGGAGAATGTTTCTCAATTAATTCAACCACAAATGACTTAATCGCGCGGCCTGCGACAAAGCGCGAATCTAAATCTGTGAATTCACAGCAATCTCTCTTTTTCTTTCTCCCTTTTCCTGCTTGTCGGTGCACCGTGTTGTTTTTCATCGGTTTTTCTCTTCATGGTTAACCATAATAGCTACTTTGTGCCAAGTCTCAGTATTCCAAGGTACGTATCTTTGTCTTGATATGGATAGCACGGTGCCATCGTTGATCTGCGAAAAATTTGTGCGCTTATTTCGCACGGCAATAACAGATACCTTCTATCTATTCCCTGCCTCTTCTTCTCGTATATATGTCCCTTCATAGTCCACCCTCCACCCTGCCGTCCTTGCCATCCTACTAAATTACGAACGGCCTACAAAATTGCTTTCGTATACGTAAAAGAAGACCGTTGTCCGTGCCTAGCGGTCGATACTGCCTCCCGAAAGGGGTTTGGATGCAAGGTGCATGCGTGAACGTGTGCGTGCGCGTACGTTTCTGCGTTCACCCTTTAAACGATAACCGTCCGCGAAAAGAGGAGAGAAGAAAAAGCGCGCATAGTTTCCGCGAACATGGCCAGCTCGCTCGCGAGAAACCACCGTGCGTTTAATTTGTTTTTCGTAGAAGGTGCCGTTCGACGGATGAGCGGCTTTCGTGGGCAGGAAGTCCGGAACAGCCGCTCGAAGAAACGCGGATAGCGTTGGCTCTCCTGGAACTACCTCGCCGAGTAATTACTCCGAAACGATACTTGATCTTCTAAGAAGATGAAAACGCTTTACCTTTTACATTTTGCGTGAAAAATCTTAACTCTTCTGAAAACGAACTCTTCATTCATAGTAATACTGCGTTAATAATTTATATATGTTTCAGCCGCGTATCTTGCGTACACATTATTTTTTATCAATTTATTATCTTCATTAACTCTATTTAAAATCAGTCGAAAATTTAATTATTTCATTTCTGAAATTTAATTTACAATAAGTATCATACAAAAATTGTTCATATCTAGATATATATGTTAAAGAAAAATTACATTTGTTTTTAATAAGCTAATACATCAATTTACTCGAAAAAAATTTACTCGTTTTTTATAAACTGTAATCGTACAAAAAATTGAGAAAATTTGAATCGGTCTTTACAGTATTTTTGCAACGTTGAACGTATGTATTTGCAACCGCAATTAAATGATTAGGCCTGTCGGCGCCAGTCTCTGACAACAGCGATTCATTATTGAGCACGTAATCGTAGCATTGGTAGAGAATCGCAACTTTGTTTTTAACTCCCCTCGCAAGGTCTCTTTAGGTCTTAGGTCTCCTACAGAGAGATCGTACCTAAGTACTTGTTGCTTTCGAAACGCACAGAATCGTGATTCGTTCGGCTGTATACGACTATACGCGATTCGCGCTCCGCGCAAATTTATGACGAACAAAAATAACACGGTTTGTTGTGGAAACAGAAAAATATGATACATATAGTTAGAAATTTTTCCCAAAATAATCACCAAAAAATCTAATCCATATTTTAAAATGTTCACCATTCTTTCCATTCAAAAATGTATCTTTGGATACTCTTCGTTTGTTTCTTTTTTTTTTACATTTGTATAAATATGGTTAAAATAATTTACTTTATTCAAAACAAAGAATGTTTAAATTTTCCAGGATGTCTGTAGAGCCTGCATATACTACATGGCGTATGCCTGTACACGTATGGACGTTAAAAAAATATCGCTACCGTATCCGGAGGCATCGTGGATTCGCATATCGTCGATCAAAAATTTCACAAACATTTCGAGTTTGAAACATTGTTGTTAGCGCGTGTCTTACATGCTACACGTGTGCGTTTGATCAAACCCATTGTAACAGACGGTTGAGACACATTGCCCTCGATAAATAATCGAAAACAAAACTTTTGCTATTTTCCATCCCCACCCCCTTGACCCTCATGCATCGCGACGCGTATCTGAAGAGTCACGCGTGAGCCTGCAGACAACGCAATCCATCCGGCACGACCATCAGAAAATTGATCAACCCCCTCCGTCGCGTATCGTTGCGAACATCACGAAAACTTAACGGGCCGCATACACCGGAAGAAGAATACACCGGCCACCGACACCTCCCCAGCCTGTTCCCGAGCGCGACCCCCAACTTCCAGTTACTCGCCCTTCTACCCCTTCTCGCGACGAGGAAGTTGGCGAAGGTGGCGGTAGCGGTCCTCGCGGAGAATTCATCCTTTAAGAAAATACAGGCAATAACCTCCGGATCCTCATTGGAGGTGGGAGGCCGGGAGGCTGGGGGTGACGGCACACGGGGTGGGCGCGACGACGGGGGGATAGCATAGTGTTGGAAAGACGTTGCTGCGTAGCGAGAAGCAACGACGCGGAGGGGCGTCGAACGAAGGAGAACGAGGCAGCCGCCGTTGCCGTTGCCGCCGCCACCGCCGCCGCCGTCGGCGCCGCGGAAGTGGAGGAAAAGGTGAAGGTGGAGAACTCGGAGGGGGGGCGGTGGGTTAAAGGTAGCGGGCCAGAGCCTCACTTTATTTTTATGCAGTTATTGATCTCCGTAGAACCCGACACCCGCCGCGTACCCAACCTTCCTCCCCCGTGCCGCTCTCCTCGCTCCTACCTGCCCCCCCGTCCCTCGCCCCCCCCGTCCCTTCGGCCAACTCGACCTCCTGCCGCCGCGCCTCTTACCGCCTTGTGCCGGAGAGCTACCCTCTGCCCCTTTCGCGGCAGGGTGGCGGCGGGTAACTAGCTTATCAAAAAATGGGCGTTGCCGCCTCTCACTGTCCTGTTCTGGCCTCTTTTTTCCGCAACCTCGTGCGCACCTTCTCCTTCCTTCCGTCTTGCTGCTTCCCTTTTTCTCTCTCTCTCTCTCTCTCTCTTTCTCTCTCGATCTCTTCTTTTCTCTCTTTCCTTCTAGTCTTTCCCGTTCTTTCCTACTCTATCCTTTTTTTCTGGACGTTTCTCCTTCTCGTACTTTATTTCCGCCTCTCTCTCTTTCTACTTTTCTCCATCTCCACTTTTTTTCGCCGTCTCGCTTCCGTTCGCAAACTCTTTTTCCGCGATCTTCCCTCTTTCTCTCTCCATCGAGCGGGAAAGGATCCTCTCGTCCTCTCATCCTCTCGCTCTCTCGCCCGTGGCTACTCGCGAGTCCGTTGGTCCTCTCTTTCTTCACCGCGGCTGTCTCTACAGCGTCTTCCATTGTGGCTCGCACACCTGCCCTGTCGCGGGGTGGTCCTCATTGGCGTGTCGATGGCGGAGGGCGCGGGATTGGAAACGGGGAATGAGGGACGAGGGCAGCCGGGCGCCTTCATCCGGCTCGGTGGGGTGAGGTGGCTCGCCCATGGCGAGAGGAGAGTGAGAGAATGAAATAAGATATCGGAGGAAGGAGGGGGATGGTGGAGGAGGATGAGCAGCAGGGTCGGCAGGTGGAAGAGGGAGGATGAGGCTGCAGGAGAGCATCGAGAGTACGAAGGAGGAGAGAGGACGAGAGGATGAGACGGAGGCGAGAAAGAGAACGAGAACGACGGAAAGAGAGAGATTGTGCGGAGGTATCCCATCCTTGCCCGGCCACCCGCGCCAACTACCCCACTTCCCATTTTCTTCCAGGGTGTGTCCCATGCTTCTTCGATTTAGGGTAGGTTCGGGGCCAACCGAACTACCCTCAGTCCCTCTGCCTCGTGCGGCTCTATATCCGCTACACCCTCCTTCGCATCCCCTGCTTCGCCCTCACCGCCCTTGTAACGGCGACTCGCACCATCCTGTCCACGCGGGACTGGCCAGGTGGCGGCGCGGCGCGGCGTGTGGTGGTTATGTATACACGTACGACGCGGCACACACGTCCACAGCCCGATCGATGTCTAAACCCCCATATACCCCCTTCTCAAATACCGCCCCTTCGCCTTCTCTCTTCCTCCGGCTTTTCTGTCCCATACCCACCCTTTGGTCCTTAATTACGCGCGCGGGACGCTACACTCTTTCCTTTCTCCCGGCGAGACGCGGCGCGGCGCGGCGGCTTCAGCAGCGGAACCGAACGGAGCTCTTTCCCTCTCTCGGACGCCCTCGTCCGATCTCGAAACGCGAGCCCGTTCCTTAGATTGCATCGCTCGGCTAAGGATGATCCGGCTTGATCCCTCGGCGCAGGCCGTATTCCGCCAAGACGCCGCCGCTGAACGACACGTTCGATTTCATCTAATGCGGGCGATTTTTCCCTGATCTCACGTTCAAGTATGCTTACGTTATAATCTCTCTTGAACTAATCCATTACGAAATTTTAAAAATAAATGAGACCAGCTTCAATAATTGTAGTTGTTCCTCAAAAATTGAGGAAAAATGATTTTTTTGTCAATAACTTAAACAGAGATAAATCGCAAATAGCTTTGCAACATTTAATGAAAGCATATAAAGGCAAACTTCTTTATTTAGTATTTTTCTAAACAAAAATAAAAATATATTTTATATTCTTTGTTAAATTTATCAAAGTAAATTTGGGTTTCAGACCAAGAAGGTACATCAAGCATCATATTCAAAGTATAATTAATTATACGAAAATACTGATATACTGGCCCATCCGCATATAATAAAGTTATGATAAAATATAGCAAAACGTGTCATATAGACGTTAATATATGTGCATAATAATGTCATTATTGCAAGATAGAGTCTCGAAAAATGTGATCTAAACTGTGCATTCTCAATATTGCACATAATCGATAACAATACAATAAAATACTATTATGTAAAAGTGTGTTGTGTCTTCCAACCGGGCGCTGGATTCTGTTTTACTTTCGATCCATTTCTGCAGTATTGCGTAGGGAGAGCACCCGTTCCAGAAATTTTAAATATATTAACGTAACGCGCACGACTGTTCAGAAGTAATTTTCGATAGGTAAAATTCTGCAAGCTTGCTCAATAATATTGATACATCAAAGTAACTAGTAAGTGATTGTAAAAAAAAACATACATTACACCAACAGGTAAATCACCAGCTTAACCATTATCTAATGTAATTAACACGTGGTGATTATCAAATCTTATAGCACGTAATAGACGTGACACAATTCGATCTCCCGAACGGAAGCATCACAGTCGTTTCTACATTTTCACCATTATTTCTTCGTTCTTTCTAAGATCCACTCTGCATAATTAACGATGCTCGAATTGCCGGCATAAAACCGTGAAGGTCGTTCAAGCGTAAACTACACAATCAATTAATCACCGATTAGTACCATTTATCCCGAGATCACGATTGTTATCGCTTCGTTGGTTCGAAAGTATTGTCTTCCGTAGAGAAAAAAAGACGAGAGAGAGAAAGAGGGAGAGAAGAAAAAATGAGAGGGGAAGGAAGCGGCCGCCTCGTCGTCGGTGCTGCGCCTCGTGCTTTCCACCCCCGAGCCGCGTCGGGGATAGGGTCAATGCCCGATCACGTGGCAAAAAGGGCGAAAAACGCTTCTCGGTGAGTAACGGCGGGACGACGCGAGGGAGGAACATGAGCAAAGGCAGCGGACACTGAAGTTCGAGGAGCGGAGAAGCCGAAAACGTGACAGCATCGCCCGGGCCGCGTAGCAACAGGCATCTGTTGCAATAGAAGACCCGATAGATACCCGGCCGCTACCGTCTACTTGCATCTGGCGTGTGTATGCACGTGTACGAGCGAATGTCCGAGTGTGCGCGTATGTCGCACACAACGCCGTATCTACGTATACGCGTACAGATATTCGAGAGAAGAGAACCAACCTGCCAGGACACGACTCTGCATTCGAAGATAGTAGGTACGCGAGATGCGAGATCGTATAGTACGTGTATATACATGAACGCGGTGTGCGTATCGAAATCGAACGCGCATATTGCTCCGGAAGACACATATATAAGCACATACACACGTTGAAAACATGAGAGAACGAGAGAGGCATGACTTCTCGGATAAAAAGAACGAGAAAAAGTTTTACCTAATCGGCTTGCTCTCTGAGTTCTCGTTGAGTAATTATTCTTGGAATACCGATTATTATACGAAAAATAAAACTTGCTATATATTCTTAAAAATTATTAAATAATTTACACTTATATGAATATTTTCCAAGCCGATTATTTATTAGCGAATATTTCTTTATAAATCTCAATTTTAATTTCAATTTTAATTATAAAATAATTTATTGTATTTTGCGTAAACAATGAATAGCTTAGGAGTTAACAAATATTTATTGACAAAATAACGAGACAACTATTGCAGCAATTTTGATGATGATAATTCGTATATCTTTATATTTTATTGTTATATTACCGTAATTTGTCCCGAAACTTTTCTCGATGATTTCATTATTTCCTATATTATTGTAAGATTTAGATGCATTGACATTCATCGTCAATGCTAACATTGGTATACATAAGTAAATCAATATACACTGTCTGCGGAGTGCGGACGTATCTGGCGAAGGAAGTATGCTGCGTGCGGGAAAATCGCACCGTCACCGAATCGCTTGCCGGAAAATAGGCACGAACGGCACGAAAAACGTGACAGGCCATGCGTGGAGAATCGTTGGAGTGCTGGGAACGGTGGAAACGTAGAGGAAAAGAGAGGGAAGAGGAAACGAGAGAAACGAAAGTAGTACGACGCATGATCCGGGACGCGTGTCCTCGCTCAAGAAGCAAATCGACAACCGAGCGCGATTAATTAAAGGCGATAACAGACGTTCTTGATTACATTCACGGTACGTAACATTCCCTTGAGAGGAATATGTTAAAATGTGGTAAATCGTAAAGTTGAAACAAGTAAGAGGTTTAAACGTCACCGACGATATTGCAAACTATTGCAACTGAACTATGCAGAAATATTTGAATGCCTTTTGAACTGAAAACTTAGATAATTAACGTAGCAGGGAAAAATACCGAATTCTGATAATCAATAAACGTCAATATGCGCTCTAAATTCTTATTTGGATTCAACAACTGTCGAAGAATTATCGTCGTATAGTCGGTCTTATTATCAAAATCAACGAAGCGACGTTGAAAATCAACAAAGACGTAATTAACGTTGTTAAAACGTTCCCATGCATTTTCATGCTGGATTTCAATTAAGTTTCACGAAGAGTCGGGATATAAACGCGAAACCTACGGGTCCGGGTTTGCAATGATAATCTTTCGGTTCACGGTAGAAAAAGCCCGCGGCACAATGCGCTAGCGGCGCAGTCGAACAGGTGGCAGTTCTATATTTTACCTCTACTTCGCTGGCTGACTTCTCCCGGCTCCTCTACTCTCTTTTGCCTCCGCTTCGATCCCGTTCTGCGCTCTCTGCCGAAAATAGCGACCGTGAACTTGCCCGGCTCGCTTGAATGAAGAGATATATCCGCCGCGCGCGTTTCAGCGTGGGAATAGTGACTTTGGCGAGGCGAAAGTAACTGTAACAAATAAAACGTTCGCCAAAATTATTATGCACGACAAAGATACTAGCAGCATTAACAAAATATAAAGTAACTAAAAATCTTCTTATTTTTGACCGAAAAGTTGCAAATACATTCATGAAAATTTATCGAATTAGTGATGCTTTTAATTGCGTTACTAAAAGAATCGAAATATTTAGTAAAACTCCAAGATCTTTTTCGTAGAGCTTTATTTCCTTTTTCATAGTTATCTCCAATTAAGAAAGTATACGTATGTTGGACTCTTTCCACAGTCAGCTCTTCAGTTACCACGCAACGGCGGATTTAATTGACCTGCCAGTTAATGGGAATTAGGATTAGCGGATTCTGAGAGCGCGGGTATCGCCACTCCCGCTTGCGACCAGCAACCGCGTCGCAAACGAAAAACCGTCGGAGGATCCGGCGCGGCGGCGGCGCGGCGGCGGCGACGGAGCAGTAGCGGCAGGAAATTTCAGAAGCATCGGTGACAAACGTCGGAAGCCACTCTGGACTTTGCTATCGTACCCTTACTCTATCGCGACAACGAGATACATCGGTCGCGGCTGCGGGCGACTATACGGGCTCGCGAACGGCGATTCAAAAACGTCCAATAAACGCGCGACGTGACGCGCGACCGTCGTTCCGAGATGGGAAAAGTTTCGGAGCGTGCACATTCACATTGTTTACGCCGCGCGTTACAAGGGCGACGCGGAAATTCCGCGAAATCCGGCAGATTGTGCCGCTCGCGTGCGCGACTCACGTACATACAACACCGCGCGCACACATGTGTACGTGTATACGCAGAGGAAGGGGAAGGGGCGCGCGGCACGCACACCGCGGCGTTATCGTAACCCAGTGACGCCAAATATTGATTTTTGACACGTACGCGTGACAAGGCGTCGGACACCGGCGCGCGGCGTGCTGTGAATGCGTACGCGCGGTACACGCACGTATACGTGAATACGTGCATACGTACGCACGACCGGCACGGTACGCACACACTGCACACATTCGGCGAGAACGCTCGAACGTACGTACGTCGAATTTAGCCATACATATACACGCGCGCATACATATATGCGCTCACGTTGATCCATCGCGAGCTCTCGAGCCGCCACTCGCGTGTATACCGGGTGATAAAGGAAAACAGCCGATAATAATGCGTCGGGGAAAGAAGGGCTCGGGCGCGAGTTAAATTTTCGGTCCCGCGCCGCTGCATTTGTGCGGAAATGATTTACAACGCGGTAAACTTACGCGCGTGCAGATAAAATCGACGGTTCGGAACAAGCCTGTCGAAACGTCGGCGTCGCGTCGGACGAGTGTATGCATCGCGTTTTACGCGAATGTTTGCGAATCGATGTTGCCGACGTTCGCGATTCGATCAAGTTTTACGTCTCATGAATATTAAAATCGTACCGTGTGTGTACCTAAACGTAGTTAATTAAATTGCAAGAATAATAGAATGATACGCGCGAGATTGCAATCGCGATCTCTTCTTCGCGCATGATTAACAGTACAGTAACACCAATACCGTTTGACATCGTGTATATACCACTCGCGCGACGCGTATCGCCATCAAGTGCGGAACGGCAAACTAATTAGTTCGATTAGCAGTTGTACTATCAAGCTCATAGTTGTGCAACAACGTGTTTCTCGAGAATTTATCATAATTCAGCGCCCCTATTTGTTGGCGCGTCAGTATCAAACGCACGCCCGAGCCCCGAGGTTCACGCGGGCACGCATCGACGAAGCAAATTAACGTTGAAGCTCCTAATAATATCATCGCGTCACGATCCGATCTGCAACAACGTTGCTTGCCTGAGACCGTCGATTGTACGGAGAACGATCTTAATTTCCTTTCTTCCGACGTTACGTGGTATAATAATGTGTGTCCAACCACGCGACGCGTGTATCGCGATAATCGACAAATAAAAAGTAATGCCTAGAAAAAAAAAAGACGTTCTATTATAATTTATGTAACGAATACGAATGAATATTAATAATATCGTCAAAGTCAAACTTAACATTTAAACAAACGATAAATATAAATACTGGTGCAAAAGCTTGACAGTTGTTTCATACCCGTGCTCTGCGCAATATCCTCAAAAAGGCAGAATCATTCGAATCGAACACTTGGGATCGAAACGTGCATCGCTTTACGACGAAGTCGTTGACGCTTGCATTTCGGGTCGATGTTTTCACAATCGGTTAGTACAGCCGCACTATGCGCGATGTAAAAGGAGGTCGTGGTACAACCAAATAGCAATAATAATACAAGAACTAATAAGAGAGTCCTCCCCCCCGCAGCCCCGCTTTCGCACGATGTACCGAAACCTGAAATTCCGAACCGGCGCGCGCATGCTGGCGACATCTGGCGGCCGGACAGGGAGCGTCATGGCACAACTGCGGATTACCGCGAGAGCGAGTAACTTACCGGTAACTTACCAGTCTCGATAACGAACGTGAAAATTCGCTGATTGAGGAACAATTACCTTCGAAGTGTTAAGCTGACCGACACCACCTACAAAAACATATTTTTTTGTCGACATATCTTACGGTTTGGCACTAAACTTCAATCGAATGGACGATTGGATATGCAGAGAAGAGTCTTAGCGTCGATTGGAAATATCGTACTGGAAATGATTGTACCAATAACGTGGCACATCTTAGATATATGACACGTTTTTATATTTCAATTAAATTAATAAATAAAAAAAATATTATTAAGCTACCAAGATCTGGCATGGATTAAATTACAAATTCTTTAATTGATTGTATATTACGTCGTGTCCCGTTTCACTTATTATTACTTTTATGTTATTTATATTTGTTATAAAAATATTGTACTTGGCTTTCGATTTAAGATTTATAATAATTACTGTAACAATTATATTTAATTAGTCATGTTTATAAGTATCATCATTATTTCAGCACTAATATCTGATTGATAAATCCAATCGATGATAAATACATTTCTATTTCAATGACGTATAAATGTGAATAACAAAAAACATTTGAAGACACTTGAGATTATACAAAGAAAAATGATCAATTATCTATCGATATCGTTATGAGATCGACTTCCGTTTGTAGATTATTTTAATCAAGAATGTGTGCGTTTGAGATATACCATCTCGATCATCCTCTTAAATAATAACTTACTTTTATGGTTTACGTTCGCCGCTTTTCGCCGCCACCTGCTGACAAGCCCGACACAAGCTCCGTCTTGCTCACCGGCTGCACCCGTTACGCGGATATAATATCTGGCGTCGTCAACAGAGAGCGCAGCACGCTTCCAAATAATGCGAAAATGTCAATATCTTCGAGACCAAATCAGCAACTGAGAATATCATTGTCCTGTACTCTTGTTATTTCAATAATCGGCTGTATCTCGCGCAAAATGCGATTAAATCTCGTTTTCGAATTTCTCGACTATTCGATTAGGCAGTCCGGCGAGTGAAAGTGTTTCGCTCACAGGTTCTGTTAACGGCCGGCCCAAACGACCGGACGTGACGTTTGAATTGAGAGGGAAAGTAATATTTTAAGAGAGAAAATATACGTAATCTCGGCAAGTCGGACCCACCTCGTTGAGATCGTCGCGAGCCGGCTGAGCGTACGCGACTTGTCCAGCAGGTCCAGCTTGTCCTTGTCGCGTCGTCACAGCCGCCATGGCCGGGGGGGGGGGGGAAGAGAAGGTGCCGCGTGCCGCGTGGCCAGGTGCATCCGCAAAGATTGGCGATTGGCGCGGCCATGTTGGAACATTCAAACGCTTATGGCGGTATTTACATTGAGATGCATCGTCGGTAAATAACACTAGGAGGTCGCGACGGAGAGACGCGAGCGCTCATCTTACCGGGAAAATCGTTCTTATCCCCCCGCGACATAGGACGTAGGACACATACGTTACGAGGCAAATTTACGACGCGACGTACGGCCGAGACGCTCGACGGCTCGACTCCGTATAAGTGGATGCGCCGAATGCAGTACAGTCAGGGCCGAAAGTAACGTCGACACGCGCGGCGAACTAGCGGCACGGACCGTTTAGACGGGAAAATCGGGCAAGGCGCTTCATGAGAAAGCTCTCCGTCGTGCCAAACTGACACGATTATGTGACGGTAGTATCGCCGTGCGACGCACCGTTTCGGAGATATGCGTTTCCAAAGTTCATTTATCGCGGCTGGTACGCCGATGCTTTCGGCCGTTACTGTACCGCTAACGCGACGAAGGAACCGAGTGGCCGGCCGTTCCTACGTCGCGTCGTGGCCTGTTAAAATATCACGCCGATTGGTCGCGATTACGCTCAAAGGATACTTTAGCTTTTTCGGTACGCGACAAATGCGAGATACGAATATATAGAGATATCGCGTGGCGATGCAATCGGTAGAAAAATTCTGCCGTTTCGTGCGCACGCTGTCGCGTATACACGTACACATCTTTTCCCCGAGATGACCGTTAAATGCTACGAGCGGTTACGATATAGTTCGTTAAAAGCGTCAAAAATGAATTAAGCAAATCGTGCGAAAACAGCCAAACGCCCGATGGGGACGAAACGAATGGATTTTTCTGCGTCGATTACATTCGTTGTCGCGATATTTCTCTACGTTTTTTTTTTCTTCTTTTATTAAATCTCCGGAACACGAAACGATCGTCATACGACGCGACCAGGACCAGGCGCTCGCCGCGACGGAGTATGCTTGTACAGGCGGCGACAAAAGGCTCGCGCGGCACGAGCGAGGTAAACGCGTATCGGGTCGGTTAAATCGCAATATTGCGCCAGGGGCGTCATGAGAAACTTGTAGAGAAAAAAAAGTTGGCCCGATTTGGCGTATATAGTATCCGTCTTCAGGCCCGCGTTAAGAAGTTATCGCACGTCGAAGCTGATTTTTCCAGACGCACCGTCGTTCGTAGGCGCGCGCGGACTGTACCGTGGACGCCACCGGCAGCCACGAGCGGCCGCTTCGCGTACAGCCAGTCGCGAAAGTGCGCGCGGTGCGCCGTGAGGAAACCACGAATCGACATACTCCGATCGCCGAATTACGCGTGGGGCGTCATGAGAAACTTGTCGGTCGTAAAAAACTAACACGATTTGGTGTATATAGTATTCGTCTTGGTGCGATCGTTGTCGAGTTATTCGCGTTGGCAGGCGCGTCGGGCGGTCGTGTATCCGGACGCTCTCAGCGGGGACTGTACCAACGGACGCTACGGGAGACACCGGAGTCCGTAGCCGGCGTAGGCTCAGTTGGCAGCAGTACGCACAGCGAGAAGCATCTACCATGGCCGACATCACGAAGGAGGAGCTACGCAAGGAGATCACCGGTAAGCGACGATATCGCGCGATGTAGACGATTTCGAGGTCGGATTCCTGGGGAATCGAGCTACGCACGGGCGTTGGCGCGCGTTCCGCGTCGCCGCGGCATCGGGAATACGGGCGAAATCGGGCTCTTTCCTCTTGCGCGACGACGACTTTAGCGCGCACGTATGTGCCCGAGTGGCGTGCCCCACGCCGGCCATTGCGACCGGAGCTTCGGCCGTACTTTGCCACCTACGTGTCGGACTAACCGCGGGACCGGCCGAGTAATCGCCCCGTGCAATCCGCTCGCGATTTTTCGACCAGCTATTTCGGTGCCCTGACGAAAGTTCGGATTTTTCGTCGTTCGCTATAAAAAGATAGCTTTCTCGGCCCCGTCCTTGCGGCGGGCCGCGCGTATGACGCGTCTCGAGTCTCGAGTGTGTGGTGGCGGGTGGCGCGCGCCTATCAGCCTCGCTCTCGTGTAACGTATATTTCTCTCTCGTGTCGTGTCTCGTTCCCTCTCTCTATCTCTCTCTCTTTCTCGCGTACTCTCGGCGTCGCGTCACGACGGATTTTTACGCCGTAGGAGAGATAAAAAAGTGCGTATATCCCTGTATATGCGGCTCCTTGGAGAAAAGATATATGCGATTCTCGTCGATCGGAAACGGCCACGCGCGCGCGTTGCCCCTTTTTTTCCCTCCTTCGCGCGCCTCTCTCGCGTATATCGCCGAATGGATCGTCATTGGTTACAACCGGAGCCGCTGCCGCCCGCCTCCACTGCCGCCGTCCTCGTCGTCCTCGTCGTCGTTGATATGCCGAGATATATTCGCCAGTTCGCTATATCTTTCCCTGCTTCGTTGTAAAGTCCCTCCCTCGCCATTGCAATCCGCGTCTCTCTTTCTCTCTCTCTCTCTCTATCTCTTTCTCGCCCGTCGCGAGTTACAAAGCGACGGTTGACGATTAACGAAGCGCGCGCGCTGCCGGCGCGCGCGCGCGCCCGCGTATTTTTTTCGCGAACGGTTTTCGGCGAGCGTCGCGAATCGACCGAGAGCGCTCGCGCGGGCGCGCGCGCGTGCGAGACCCGAGACCGACCCCGACCGTCCGTCCGTTTCCCTCCGGCTTCTCGCTCTCCGACTCTCCTCCTGTCCCTTCCCATCTTCTCGCGGTTTTCGATCGTTTCAGGAATCAATGCGCCGCCCGATCGACCGCGGCACGCGGAGAAAAATCCCTCCGCGTCTCGCTCCACGCGTCGCAACGACGCCTCGTCGCGTACTTACAGATATCTTTTTGTTACAGTCGCGCGCCGCTCCGATCGGTGCCGCGTCGACCGGCGCGGCGCGGCGCGCGCCTGTACGGCGGCCATTTGCGCTCGATATTCACTAGATCGGCCCCGACGCGGGAAACCAAACTAGTCCCCGCGTATACGCACGACGCGTATACGTACTTAGACGCGGGGAACGAATGGCGACGCGCGACCATTCCGTTTTTTCAATACAAACATGACCGAATTTATGCGGTCGGTATTTTTTAACTTGTACTCTTAAGCCATGATTTTTCTCCCTTTATTACCTTATCCTTCCCAAATAATAAAATGAAGATAATAAAATTAAAGAGCATTGGATAAGAGAAAAATTCTGTGATAAATAAAGTCTTTGCGGGAACAATGCGTTATTTTTTTTATAATTGATATTAATAAATTTAAATAATAATTATGAAATACACGAATAAGATTTGTCTCACTGTCCTTAAGGTTTTCCCAGATTTTTTCAGTTTTTTAAATAAATATTTTAACGTATCTTGCCCGCAACAAGCGTTTACTACGTCATGTTTATTAATTTTGTTTAGCAATCCTCAAGGATGCTGACCTCACTACGATGTCTGCTAAGAAAGTGAGGCAACAAATCGAAGAAAAACTCGATGTTGACCTTATAGAAAGGTAAGCGATAAATAAGAAACGTGACATATATAGATGAAATACATTACAGAAGTTGATTGCATAAAAATATTTTTGCATTTTATATTTTGATATATGATAAGATGACCATCGCGCATATATTGGTAAAAAAAGCGACCACGCGCGCTAATTTCGATTCCAACTCGATTCGTATTACACAACGTGGCAAAATATTTTTTTGTATATATACAAGCGCATTTATACTCACGTCAAAGTTACTAGACTATTTTTTACAGCCAAATCAAATTGCTTTTCGTTGTTGTCTTGTGTCTCGTCTTGTGTCTCATTGTTGCCTACATCTTTATATTGTAAGTTGAATTTAATACGTTTGTTATATAAAAATTTTTTATCACGTTGATAATGTAAGTTAACCTTAAATACGAGAGTCATATTAAAATATTAAAGATATGAATTCCGAACATAAATATGTGTGTATGCAAATATTTAGTATAAAGTAATTTAATTCTACGTGTCTTTAAACAAGTTTGAGATATGTTTTCTAAATAGAAAAATGATTCATTTCTTTATCAATCTCAATTCGATAATTTATTATATGTGCTCATAACACGCAGATGATATTACCGTGATTTGTCTTTTAGTATAAAATATATTTGATTGATTACACTTGTATTTTATTGATTACATTTCATTAATTATGTTATCCTTGAATCAAAACTTTAAAATGGACATATAATAGGCACTTGTGCACTATAAAATTGTGCGGAAGAGAGTCTCTTGGTGTCCTAAAAAAAACAGAGGATTATCTGAGTGGAACTGCCGGTATAATAGATATAAGTTACCACCTCGTTCCTTCTCTGACACGCTTTCACATTTAAGCTTACAGATTATCCCCGCATTGATAATAATTACATGAAAAATAATATCTATAAATTACATTTATTTTTTATAGGAAAAAGGAGGTGGATGATTTAGTCATGGAATGTCTTCAAGAAAAACAGGACGGAGGAAAGAAAAAGAAGAAGGCTGCTAGTGAGGAGTCTGAAGATGGCGAGGAGGAAGAGGAAGAAGGATCTGAAGAGGAGGAGGAGGAAGAAGAGAAAAAACCAGCTAAGCGAAATCCTGCTAAAAAGACTCCTAACAAGCGTAAGAAGGGATCCTCCGATGATGAAGAAAGCGCTAGTGATGATGATGCTAGCGACGAAGAATACAGCCCAAAGAAACCTAAAGTTACACCTAAAAAAAGTAAGATTTTTATTTTATAAGTATTTTTATTATAATAATTTCATTTTTTATCAAGATTTTATTAAAAATCTTACATGGAATATGTTAATATTTTTTTTGTAGGTAAGCCTGGAAAGAAAGGAAAGAAGAAGGGTAGCGACAGTGACAGTGACGAGGACTGGGGTAAAAACAAGAAAGCCCCAGGAAGTACAGCAAAGAAGGGAGCTGGTGGCAAAGGCAAGGGAGGTGGTTACACGCGCGCTATCACATTATCTCCAGAACTCGCCGCGGTTGTTGGCGCGGAACAAATGGCTCGACATGAAGTCGTGAAGAAAGTATGGAGTATCATCAAAGAAAGGAATCTTTATGTAAGTGTTATTTGTAATCGTTTATCTAATATTGTCATACTTATTTTCTATACATCAATATTTTCTATTTTACTTATTTTATATATATATATATATATATATATATATATATATATATAATATTACTATATATATTATACATGTTACTTTATAAAGTTCATATTGCCAAGAAAATGACTATTTTTACAGGACCCTAAGAATAAGCAGTTTGCGATTTGTGACGAGGAATTAATGAAGGTAATCGGCGTAAAGCGTTTCAGAACTTTCGGCATGATGAAATACCTCAAAAATCACTTTGTAGATTAAATCATTCTTCAATCCCGATCTCCGACAAGTTATATACATATATATATATATACATACATATATATATATATATATATATATATATATATATATATATATATATACACAACATATTCCAGGGTGCGTCTTGTGCACCTCTTCATCTTTCTCACACGATACATACATATACATGAAACACAAAGGTATTTCTTGCGACTTAAGACTTTAGACCATGTTTACACCATTCCGACGTACTCTGCCGCTCATTGTAATCATTTTGTCCCATTGATGACTGCAATATATAATATATTGACTTTGTAGGCATTATTATAAACATGACTCCTGACAAATGCGTTGGTAATGACGCATATGATTCATATAATTTTTTAACAAGTAATCGCAAATTCTTTGGAATCCTTTTAACATTGGGACAATTGTTACCATGAACGTCCAGATGATTTCGAAATGTGAATGACATTACAGTGGCCAATAGTCAATAAGCTGGTTTTAAGTCATCTAATTCAAAATAAATGTTATATCATTTGTATGGTCGTCATTAATAACAATATCTTACTCCTAATGCAGTAACGGCGCGCGATTATAGCAATGGCATTATTGAATGATAAACTAAAAATGAAATTTAAATTTGGAAGCACTTCTTTTGATATTTATAAGACGCTCAATTTTATTCTGTGACATTTCAACTAACACATTTATTACATTGGCGATATAATTACTTTCAATATATATATATATATATTTGAAGTATTAGAAACTTATTTGTTCTATGTTATTATCGATGATTTTAGCTATCTATCCTTTAGTACGAAAATCCTTAAAGTTAATGCCAGACTATGCATGATTTACGATTTATAATTTGCTGTTCGCCGGTCATGAAACTAGTATAGAATTATACTATATGACGAACCGTAAATCGTAAACAATATGGATGGTTCATATTGGCGAATGATAAATTTGTGCAAATACTACAAATTATGGATAATCTGGTGCTAGTTTTATAGTATTTTTGTTATTTCTCTACCCCTTTTTATATTGAAAATTTTTCTTCTGGAAAATGAATGTAATAGAATGACAGATTTCGCCTTCAGAACGAAGATAAATGTGCGGACATTTACAAGAAAAAAACAAAGAGAAGCTACGCGGAAAATTAATATCCTGTACCTCTTCTGTATAATAGCTACATTATACACATGCAAGTGTAAGCAAAGTTTAATTGTATTATCGTGTAATTACTAATTATTGTCGTAATATAGGTTTCTTGGTGTAAAAATTGAATCTAACTTTTAAGATCTAATGGTAAAACAATATATATTCACTGAAAGGTGTATCTTATAAGCATATTAAATGAATAAAGTCACAGTGCGTGCAGCGACCACTGGATGATGTTAATGAAATGTAGGGAATTAAATAATAGGCTCACGCGAAGCGAGGTGCGGAGTCTTAACCGCATACATCTGTCCGAGCTTCGACATATGTAAAATTCGTGTATTTTGAATATAAATTAAAGAAAAGCTGGCCTAAAAGTCACGAGGAAAGCCACACAAATAAGATCATTGCAGTTCACGAAAGCATTACATACGTGGAAGAAATGCGTACGGAATGATAAATTAGAATACGAACTTGTTTCCCTAAAAATGAAAGAGGAAAAAACCTATTTAAACTGTAATGTTCCGTGAAATGTATTTGGAAATGTCATTAAAAAGTATTGCTTTCATTTTTTTTTTAAACTTGGGTGTAATTTATTTCAATTCCTAACACTTTTTTAACGTGACCCTATATTTATATCCTTAATATTTCGAATAAATGGATTTATATACGATTGATTATTCACAATGTAAATATGTAATTTTTTTCATTTTATTTAATATCAATATTGTTGAGACATTTACGTGTATACAAGTTTACACAATTATTTCAGAGATAACTTGAATTTTATAAATGTTCAAGCTCATCTTCCAAGAACGATACAACGTGCTGATTGTCATCCCGCCTGCCTCGCAATCCAAATATAAACGTCATGAGTTTCTTTGTGTTTGTATAGTTATCTCTTCTAGTTTGAACTTCCTTATCCTGAGGCAGAGCCGCTTGCACGTAAACACCATATCGAAAGTGCGAATTAAGTGTCTGCGTGCTGCGCGTAGCACATCGACTTATGTTTGCCTGAAAAATTATTATGCGAAATCAGTATTTTTCATCTTATTCATCTACGCTACAGAACTGAGAAATAGAAAAATAAATTATATGCATATTATATATTTTTGATCAATATGTTTCGTAACATATATTAGAACTCTACAAATAATAAGGCGAAATATTAAAAGTCATAGATAAATAGATGAAATACGGAGTTCTTAAAATTGTCATTGCTAGAGAGCCGAGATTTCTTAATGTTCCTCAGACATATATCTTATCATTCGACGTACCAAGTGCAATGCTCTACGTTTCAGCTCCCAAATGCTGGAAGTATAATCTTTATCAATGTAGGGCGGAAGTATGTGGACATCCGTTTGAACTTTCTGATCATGACGAATTTTTAACCGCAATCCTTTTTCCGTTAATCTTGAAAAATGAATATTTTTTGCGCTCGTTTATATATATATAAAAGCGACAAAATATAATTAAATATATAACTTTTCAATTATATATTTTATATATTATATATATAATTATTAATAAACAATATAATTGATAAACTCACTCTTCTTGGCTTTGCATGGCTTCAATTTCTTCATGCAATTGGAACAGGTAAATGTATTCCGCGTGATTGCGAACAAAATTGAGCGCGTCGTAAATGTACCTGTTAGCAGTTGAGAGAGAGAGAGAGAGAGAGAGAGAGAGAGAGAGAGAGAGAGAGAGAGAGAGAGAGAGAAGCTGAGGAATATATATATAAATTATTTTTATTTGTACAACAAAGGAATACCTGTCGGGATTTTCTCCGAATTTAGCGGCTACTTCGGGCGACTTAAAGGCATAATGTTTTCCTCTCCATTTTGCAACACCGTTGTTCGGATTTCCTGGTATAAGGGCTCCTTTGCCCGTCGCAAATGTCCACGCGCAAAATCCTAGAAACTAATAAATTCCTCGGTCCAGCATTGCTCGAAAATTTATTCGAGTCTTTGGAATAAAATCACATAAAATTTTTGTACAAGCTCTTTAATTCTTTAAGTTTCGTAAAATTATATAGAGAAGTATTAGCTGTAAATGTTACTCTATATTACGATTACCTCTAAATTGATCTTCTCGAAGTCTTTAGTGACGTTTGGATAATATATCAAACATTCTCCACATTCCGCTGTAAAAACGGAAAGATATATATATCCATTCCATATAAATATTTATGCGAACACGAAATAAAATCGATGAGTAAAAATTCGTTTTTAATTTAAAGAACTATTAATACTTATTAAATTCCCCATGGAACGTTCCAATCTTTCAGCATCGGTTAAAATATCCACATCCTCGGCTATATCTTCTAACTTTGTTTGCTCGTAAATGTTCACAGTCTATAACGTAATCATTCTAAATACAAACCGGATAAGTAACATTGGTGAACGCATTAATACCTTATTGCTCAAACTCTGTAATTCCCACAGGAAGTTGTTGATGCTACTCAAAATGATCACCTCATCTTGCAGACCCATCCATACATCCGCCAAATCGATAAATTGCGGCTGATAGGCAGAGTATATATTATTAATCGTCGTAATACGATTATATTTAATGAAAACGATTCAACAAACATTTTATCCTAATAAAAATTATAACTTTCCGAATTTCAAAGAAATATTATATTTTGTTAGAGAATTCCGCTAATAGATAACACATTTTAATGAATGAATTATTTCTTCTATATGGAACAATCAGATTTATATACGAAAACAATTGTTCCATCGAAATTGTTACTATTATACTAAAACGATTATACGGAATTCCGTAACTTTTAATTTCTGAAAATACTTATTGTAAATGTTAGTAAATGCTAACAAAGTAATTATGTCGGGCATCAATTTTATCTTTTTAAGCAGTCGTATTTACGTAGACTTGAGTAGTAGGGATAGCCGTTCTGTATCGAACAGTGTCGTGGAGTTTAAAGAGTCGCGCTTGAAGACGCTCCAGCAGATTCTTCACCGTGTTCTCGCTACGTTCCACGTCACTCAGCAGCTTTCTACGAACAAGATTGTATTAGAAATCGAGTGAATTGTCGACATTTCTCTTCCGAAAATATCTTTTCTCTTTTGAGAGATGATGTACCTGATGTAGATCTCTTGCTGACGACTGGCCGTTAACATTTCGATGGCCCACTCAATTTTTCCGTCTGCGTCTAATGCCGCTTCCTTTGAGCCGCTACACGCAGCATCCGGAGCGTCGATCGATATGCGCGTGATCGCGTTTTCCACGACGGCCGTGAACTTGTATATCTTGGCCATTAGCGGCTCTAACAGCTCGAGAATAGAGTTGCGGGTCTTCGTTAGAGCCTCTTGTAGAATGCTCGGCACTAAAAATAATAATTATCGTAATCATTCTTGTGATGCGAGAAGCTTTCTTGTAGTTATAACATCTTTCACGATATATTATCCCCGTTTAAAAGCCATTCAGGTTTAAGCTAGCTGTCACCGAGTCGTCCGGATTAAAAATTATTCCACGCTCTTACGGTCGTCGATCTCCTCGCCACCGCGTTGACAATCTCTGTTAAATAGACGGATTCCCGCAACTAAACACATTAACTCCATCAATTGCTCCTCTTTTTCCCGTTTCGGCAAAGTCACGTAGCGAGCCAGCTCGGAAGCCTGAAAGACGCTCTGCAACGCCACCGAAACCTCCCTAATGTTAAATACACACATTATATGTAACATATTATATATTAAACTTTACGTTGAAGATTTTACGAGAAATTGAATAAAAAAATATATTTAATAATAAATAATTATTATTAAATAATTTTCCAAGAATATTTCTTTTTATTCGCGATGGTAACAATAATGCTGATGCGTTTGCAAAAGATAAATTTTCCGAGATTGAGAAGATAGAAATGTGAGACGGAACACTGAATATATCATTGATCTTGCTTGATTTTATTTAACTTGGAATTTTTATTAAATTTATGCGAACATAATCGATGATTACCTGAGAACTGACGAGACCGTGGGGCTTCCCAGACCGCTCAGAAGCGTTATTACCGCCAATATTTTCTGATACAACTTTTCCGTATCTTTTCCACTTTCCAATTTGTTAGTTTCGCAAATTTCGGCGACCAGAGGTGCAGTTTTTTGGTGCAATCGTAATCGATGCCTTTTGACAGTTTCGTCTGAGCGAAATGTGACATATATCGGGGTAATAATTTCTACATATAAAAGCAACATCCATTTCAAACATGCTTTTACCTCTATCATGATAATGTTTAGCGAAGTACAGCTGATTTTTCAAAGTTGCAAGACTGGGTCGACTTTGGTCACCTAGCCTCTCCGTTATAGCTTGAATCACTTTCGCATTTTTCTCGTCATTTTCTTTTATTCGGTACGCTGGATTTAATTGATATAGAGAGAGCTAAAAGTTTTTGAGAACACTCCGCTTGTAATTAATCACTGCTTGGAATCTTGCTTGCGCTTCAATAATATCTCATTGGTTATTAAATTACCAAAAACGAAGCCAAATCCTTGGTTACTGACGTCCCTTTTACTTTACATCCGTTTACGATTCTTTTCGCCAATTCTTTTCGAACGTTTTCCATTATAAGAGGCGAATAAAATAGCTGATTTAGAACTTTTCACCTGCTACAATCGTCGACTCGAACTAAATCCACCCATAAAGTTTGATCGATACTTACATTGAAACCACCTATCGTTACTAACGTTTCAATACTTTCTTAAATTCTTTAAATATACTATTATCTATTATCGGTAAGATAATATTAAAAATCAATAAGTAGACTGATTTGCACAATAACCACTGACATAAAGAAACGTATATCATCGTGCTCAAAATTAATATTCTTTTATCGATTAATATTTATCACGTACTTCATACATCTAAGTATACAAGCGCAAACTTCACTAGTGAAGTTCTTCGACTGGTGAAAGATTTATGATTTCTTATTGTTCCCCACAATAAACATTTACAATATACATTTAACGCTTACACATGGTTTTATATGAGAAAAAGAAAATAAAGATACACGATATTTCTTCGGGAAATGGAAAGCACGGTAGCCCCTGAATATAGAATTTCTTAAAGCCGGTCTGAATTTCATCAAATGTACGAATAAAATCATTTTCTTCGCGAATTAATAATCACAAAAATAATACGTATTGTCGAATTCGCGTTTGAATTCCGTGCGTCACGGCGCGCTCGCGCTCGGCCGTTTCCGCCGCGCCGCGCGACCGGATGTCGCCGTGGCGGGGGAAAGGGGGCCGTCGGCCGACGGTTCAGAGGTGTCGCGACGGTCTGCGCGTCTGCGCGGTTCGCGGAGACTCGGAGACTTCGGAGTTTTCGGAGTGAATCGGAGCCATCGGAGCCAGTCGGGCTGGGTGGTCGGTAACGTGAGTGTGGCGTGTGCGCGCGCGCGAGCGACAGACGCGAGACAGCCAACGTGCGAGGGAGCGTGGGTCGCGGGTCGCCGCGTCGTGTGGAGCACCGTGTTGTCATGACGTTCGCGTGAGTCGCGGTCAACGCGTCCCAAGGCAGCGAGCCAGCCAGCGGGTTGTCGAGTGTCTCAGGAACATGGCGCGCGATTCCCGGCGCGCCGATCCGCGACGCGTCGTCGCCGTCGACAACGGTGGCGGTGGCGGCGGCGGAGGCGGAGGTGGTGCGACGGCGAGGTGCAAACCGGTGCTGATCCTTCTGACGTTGCTGCTGGCGATCGTCGACGTCGTCGTCCCTGTCGCGTACGCCGAGAATCAAAGTAAGTCACGCGTCACGCTTTTTTTCTCTCGTCAATGCACGTTACGTTACTTACGGGGCTTTCGTTAACTTTTCCTGCACGGTGACGCTTGACGCTCCAGCTGATCCTCTCGCGTCTCGCAGTCGCGTGTAACTGTCGTGTCGTGCGATTTGATTTTATGGGCGTCGGAGTATTCGGAGTAAATGAAAGAGCCGCGGGGTCAAAATGCCGTTAGGCGAGTCCGCACTTGTACGCGTACTTTTCGATACGTTGTTTTCAAGGTCGTTCGATTGGCCCCTGCGTTTCAATCGTTTATCGCGCGCGTTCGCCGCCAGTGCCGAAGCATGTGCGAAACGAAACTTACGGTATTCACTTTTATATGCCGTAAATGCAACGTCTTTGTTTTGAACTTGAAAAGATCCGCGGCTAAATTCACGCGGCGACGATGATATTATTCACGTCGCGTAAACATTCAACCGTTGAAGCTCCGGTTTTATCCGTGATTTTCGCGTCCTCGATACGTGAAATTTTAATGCTTTAACGATCGTGCTATGTATATCATCGCGTTCAAGTAATTAAATTATCTTCTCGATGTTCTTATAAATAGTTCCACAGCTATGTTCGTTTTTTGTATATAAATAGATAATTAAGTGCGAAATTAAGTAAAATTAACGCAGATAACGAGTTGTATTTGCAAACCCCATCGTATACACCCACAAAATCCGATTATACAATATAATGATTCACGAGAGTGAAAGAGAGTGAGGGAGTATTCGAACGATGCTCGATTTACAGATTTGATATTTTAATTTAACAAATTGCTATCGAATTCGTAGTTGGCGGCCTATAAACGGACACTTTTTTTTTATATATTCACCGATTCGATTTTTTTGAAGGGGAAAAATAAAAATTTTATTGTGAGTTTTGGCAAAAAATAAATATATAAATGGCTTCGAAGACAAAATTACCTAATGGCAGTTAACGTGTTTAGAAAAATGAATTTTTTTTCTTGGCGCGCGCGACCAATCGATGATCGATGGGTCGATGCGCGATTTCTCGTATGACGCATCAATCGATGAATCGTCCGGCGCGTTTTTTTATTGATGCCGCACACAGCGATGTGCGTTGCGTTTTCATGGCCACGCGACAAGCAATAACGTCATTGCCGAGTGATTTCGTTTTAAAGCGCGTGTGGCCGTCGCTCTCGTGCGAGATGATCCGCAATTTCTTTGGGGAATTCTTACCGCATAACATCAGAATTCCTGATGCAATGCGCGCTGCAATGTCACGTTGCCGCTGCGCTGCGAGAGCGGATCCCTTCGCGGGTTATAACGTCGTGTTTAAATAGCAAAACTAATAGTTACATTAGGTGTGTTTTGTACGTGGTTTTTCTTTTTGCGTGATTATTCCGTCTAGAAATTTAAACATTTTCATAAATATTCTACACTGTACTGCCCCATGCTGCGTGCATTTTTGAAACCGAATCTACATTCATTATTAAATTAATTCTTACACGTCCCGTTACGTATGTGTTACGTAATTTCGTTTTTAATCTCGAACTGTAACACTTATACCATTTTATTAACATATGTAAAGACAGAGATGGAAAAATCTAACGCTTCTTGATTTTATTTGTAATATACGAAATGGAGTTTCCAACGGAGAGCAAATTTTGTTTGACATTTCACCGTTAATTACGTGGATATAAACGCTGGTGCAGAAACATCAGCAATGTTCATTAACGGCATCAAAAAAGGATCATGTGTAAAAAAAAGACCGTTTTATCTTTAATATCGGAAAATGATAAGCAAACAAGTTTGATTGCTTATCGGGAAATTGGTGTAATGTAAAACGGTTAAAATAAAAGCTACGTATTTTTAATAATCTGCATTGCATTAAAATCACGTATAAACATTTTATTCGCTCGCAACATCGTTCAGCTATATATAATAGTCGGATTTTTACATTATTTATTTTATATGATTTCCTCTTTTTTTTTTTTCCTATTCGAGTATTTATGTTGCAATGTTTGACGCGCCTTTCAAAACAATGTACTTATTATCGCAACAGAAAATGGGACATAAAAAAAGTACGCGGAGAAAACAGCAGGGTTGGAACGGTCGTAAACTTATTTTATTCTGACGTTACTTCCTTGTAAAATAACGTCTCGTGGTAAGTTCTATTGCGAAAATTACGGCGCGACAGTCACCGCGTTTACGCCGAGAAGGACGCAATGAATCACGAGTTTCTTTGTATCGACGACCTTTCCGAAGCATTAACGTAATTATATACGTAATAAACCGCCACGTGCATCTCGGTGACTTATTCATTGCAAATGAGACCGCAATTGCCAGCTACCATAATCGAATACGTAACTGCTATTGATATAGCTTAAATTCGGAATATTTCAATAAAGTAGGGACCTTACTTTTTAAGTAGAGATCACAGTTGAAAGCTTCAACTTGAGAACGGGCGCTGGAGCTACTAAAACACCCCAGTGCCAAAAAAATAAAACTTATGTCACAGTAATTTTAATGTGTTTTTTTCGTTTTTTTTAAGATTTTTTTTATTTCTTCTTACTTTTTTCGGGAAATGTTGAGTAAATATATATACATATTAATTGTCCCTAAATACTGATAAATCATAGAACTCCAAATAAATTATAGAAATCCAAAATATGTAATATGTTATTAATAACAATGACCTATAATTGGGGTATAAAAGTAGCCCCAGGCCCCACAGGTGATCGTTCGTGCAAAAAAATGAGGCGTCCATCTTGAATCGATTCATATTGATAAATGAATGTGAATGAGATTTTCCTAATTCTGAACCGCGAGCTGTTTTTTTCTTTTTTTTTTTAAAGAAACGAGACATTTGTAGGTATCGATTAAAATTAAATTTTAACCTGAGAGTATTCCTGTCCGATTATTATAGAGCGTTATTAAATGACGAATCGTCGTGATTGGTCTCGCCGCAGTTCGACACCGGTATAAATAATATCCCTCGTTGTGTAGAAAGGAGGTCTCCGGCGAAAATGGAGGCATTCCAACAAAGGACTCCATGGAATTTATGTCCATTGTTAGACTAGGGGGAGAGGATCACCGGTTCGTCAATGCAGTCGATAAAAATTTATGGGAGTATGTTGAATGTAAATGCGACGGCGGCGCAGGACCGTGTGAGAGATTTATAGGGATTTACATTATACGATTTATTTATTCTTTCTGGTCACATGTGAGGCGGAGCGCACGTTGGACCCCCCTTTCCCCAAAAAAGTCCGCCTTAACGTTAAATCGATCGCATCGCGTATCTTTTCACGTTTCCTCCGCAACGCGTGGAAGTACCGCATAAAAATAATAAAATAAATTTCTTTCGCAAATACCCGATATTACAAAGAGAGAAAAGGACATAAGATAACACGAGGAGAGAAAAAAGGACATAAAATAACATTATAATGTAATTATACTTACGAACGTATATCATCAGTATAAATCTTCGAGATGGTTAAATCTGTCGAGCTTTCGTACAAGCGTGCGGGGCTGCGCTTGCAGCTGCATGAAAAAGCCGCCAGCTGCAAATGAGTAATGTCAGAGTGCCCGGGCGATATGTAACGTGGTGGGAAAATGGTTAATCGCACTCGCGGCGGAGACGGAATAGAGACGTATAATCTTTATGTCGGCGATCATGCGTGTAGCTTCCGCGGCGCGCGTTTTCTCCGCGGATGCTAAACCTCTCTCGCGTGCATCGTATATCACAGTTCTCTTCCTCAAATCGTAACTCCGGGATTCCGCGTTCCTCCGCTACAAATCATTTTTGACAAGCGGTTATCATTAAGTTGCAGAATGCAGAATGCAGAATGCATTCTGCAACTTGATAACCGTTTGCCTCAACTCGTCAAACAATTCTTTACAAGACGGTCTTATCGTACGAAGATACGCTGCTTTTCAGCTAAATTAGAACGAGATATTATCTCAAGTTTCTGTTTTGTGAAGTATGCAGGAAAATTATAACACTGACTTTATTTAGTACTGACGTTGCGGACTCGCGTCCAAGTATCGCTGGAGCTCGTTATTTTCTCGTTCTTCTCGGAATGCTCGACAGGCCGCGAAGGTACCGACAAAAAGACCTTGAAGCTACCACTTGGTACTTCAGCGTACTGAAAGCCGCGGATCTTATCTATATAACGACTCTCTTTCGCCATTCGATGATTTCTTACAGTACTCTCAACCCTTCCAGCACCCGTGTGCAACATGTCTTCCTGAGTTGGCTCATCAATTAAGATCATTATCGAAGTATAAATTCTCTGAAATCTTTCGTTTTACATCTCTAATATTTCAAAATACATTAACAAAAATGTCGTAATAATAAAGTAGTGTGTGTGTGTGTGTGTGTGTGTGTGAAACTGGCGTTTTGTAGAAACTCACAAACTATTGAGAGTTCTGGCTTCCTTTATAATAGTCCTAGAATTCCTGATAGTTTAAAATAGTTTTGTCTATTAAAGCAGAAAAATGAGTCTGGACAAACTGAAACGCCAGGTAATAAAGTCGACAAATTATCATATAATAATATTTTAACAAAGATATTGACATACCTATTTCAACTTTTTGTTTCCATTTTTCTTTTTTAAAACTCCGTCATATTTAATCTTTTAACAAAGCTTCACGGGATATGACACTCTGAATAGGAATTCGTTCGCGTTGATGCATGAAACGTTTTTGCATTTCCGGTCCCGACCCGAGAGAGCGAATCATCGCCAGCTGAGTCACTGTCGTCGAGCCGAACCATCGTTCCACACTCGGAGCGAATAGATCGCTGTTAATCGATGATTAACGCGGCCCTCTCGATGATACCGACTTAGCTGAAGGATGCTCTTTCGGGTCGACCTGTTATTCATTAAGCATTCGCTCTCGTAACGGCGAGTGGCGTCTAGAAGGTCCATTCACGACGACTTTGTTCATTCGTCGCTCTGTTTAAATGCGAGGACAAATTGCACGTTGCCTTGTTCGTGAAGATGTTCTGTCGCAAGAAGAAAATGTTACGTCGATAGTGTTGTGATTTATGTATGGATTATTGACATTGCGTTATAAATCACACTTATTATGGATTGCCTCTGTTTTATGCACTGTTATTGTCATTCTTCGACGAATTTCAGACTGTTTGTACCAAAAGCGCAATGACAAGTTTATTGCATCTTTTTCATTTTTTTTTCCATAAGAACTTGATATAAAACGTGTAGGCGTGTGCTGCATGCGTGCATGTATTTTCAGAAAATCATTTTGCTTGTATAAAACTTAAATGATTAATTGTGTTATACGTATAAATGGTGTTAATATATTTTTAAAAAAAGTTTCTATACAGAATTTTCACAACATATATCATAAAAGAATGCTACTTTTTTGTAATGAATATTTGTCATTATTCGCTTTTATCACAACAGCGCGAACTTTCGCGATATTGCAATTAAAAATTGATTGAGTAATATTTCGTTTGAATGAATTCAATAACATAGCGATATCGAAACGCAAAATAACAGAATTTTGTATTTAAAGGCTAACATATTTTTCGATATATGTATAAATACATCATCCGTTTATGAATATATTAGCTTAATCTAAAATCCATAAAATATGAATCTGAAAAGGGGAGTTCTAATAATTGAAATAATTGATCAATAACTCGAATAATTTATTTACAAAAATCACCGGTAAACACAGTTGTTTTTTAAGTAATTTCAATAAACGCAAACTATTTTTTTCACATAATATAAATATTTTTCTATATATTTCAATCTCATATATTTTTTTCTTTTAAATATAACAACTGAAACAGTTTTATAATAAAAACTTACTAAAAAATGGCTTGTGAGAAAAATAATGTATTATTGAGTATTTCTCCATACTTCCCATTTCAATATCCAATAAATGAGCAATTCTGAAGACGACTCTTGAATCTGATAATAATTCATAATAAATTTCGCATCTTATGCGTTCCCAATTGCGTATATCGACCCACAGGCGTCCCACGTATCGCGCGAATGAAGAAAATTAATTACTCTCGTGTGGTGTCATCGAGTGGAAGCAATCGGAAAGGCATATTAATATTTTCATTCTCTCTCTTTGTCTCTCTCTCTCTCGACGTACTCGTTCAACGAGGAGGAAAAAAGAGCGAGCAGGAGAGATTTTCCGGTCTCGCGCGGATGTCGGCCTCAGGGAGAAATCGATCGGAAAATTCACACAGTCGGACGGAACGACGCACGGGGTGAAGCACCTCGTTGTATAGAAAAAAATCGAAGGTCCGCCCGGATCGATTATACGCTCGCGGATGTCAGCTTCGCCGGATGGTATAGCTTCGCTCAAGTAGGTAGTCCGGTCGTGAGCTACTATTCGACACCGAAGTCGCTCGTTAAATTCTCAACATCGTCCCATTTACCCAGTTCGTAATAAAATCGACGGCGTATTAGTCGGCCGGTAATAACGTCGGCCGATAAAGACTTTATTGCAAAAGCGAATGCATTCGTTTCATGCATTTCGCCCGTACTCCTAAGCGAGCGAGCGTTTCACCGCGCGGGATTTTTACCTTTGTTCATTATACGATACGACCCGATTTCGCGACCTCGCTGCGGTACACGGGACGGCACCGCACCCGCCGTCATTATTTCGCAATTGTGTTAGCTTTATGTCGCTTCAATGACCACGTCCATACTGAAGAAGACACGAGCGTTGCACTCTGTGCGTGCGCGCGCGCGCGCGCGCGATTAAAAGTTTATTGGAGGACATTAAAGATGAAATTTTCGTTTGTATAGCTGCTATTTGAAATTCGTATATACTATATTCTTTCTCTCCTCTCTTTACATCGCCTTTTCTGAAGTCTTCACTTGCCGGAACTATATAAGTGCACAATTCGCACGACCGGCTAACTGTAAAGCGCAACGTTAACGGACCAGCCCGTTATATCGCGAAGAACGCGATACAAGCGGCATGTCGTTGCTTATGCTATAAATACGAGATGACTCGTAAACTCGGTAGTTTTTTAAAATCACAGTAGCGCGTTGCAATTAATTTAACATCGTAATTGACGTTTGTTGTTTGAATATTTTGTTTATAACTATACCGATTAACCGTTACGTTCTGCACTTTGTCCGCCCGAATGGGCGATGAGTTTTTATCATTATTAAAAACGTATTTCGTATTTCGAAGTATTCTTTTTGATAGATTAATTAATTGTCAGTTCCACGTGCAATGTGCGAGCTCATGTTGCTTAACCGGATTGCATCTTGTGCGCGATCCTGTGCGAGCGGCTTTTTGAAATCGCCTTGATGAATCATCCATATGACGTGCTCGACTCATCAGTCGAAAATTAAAGCACATTCAAAAATTTCGTTTCCCGCTCATTAGAATCCTTTTTCGCATATATAAATACCATCAATCATTAATAATCGATTCACTGTTGTATGTGTAATTTCGATGACAATTATAAACAGTCGTAAATACACCAAATTCATCATTCTCGCATGCCGGGTGCGTTTGTAGAGACGGCGAGGGTTGATGGAGTAATAACAGTTTACGGGTTTGCGCGAGGCTCGCATGCACCGGTAGAAACTCATTACCATTTTCGATTGTATTATAACGACCGATCGTATAAATAATTTGCTCGATATATCGCACAGCGCGATAAACGTTCGAAAATAAATTATGCTCACTATGTGCTATAACGCGTTATTCTGCATTATATGTAATGAATGTAACATTAAGTACCTTTTTGACTATCGACATCCCCGTAATCGCGACCGAATTTACGATCCGTCCCAAAGCGGATGTTTCATCAAAATGTGTTTACACGGTTATACACGAGAAAATTAAATTAATCTATTGTAATAGTTTATTTAAACTTTTAATATATTAATCACGCACACAATTGTTTAACGATATAATATGCGCAAAGTATCATACATGTATTAAATTCTCTGATAAAATATCAGCCCAAATTAATATCAATGTTCTGTTAAATACAGTATTTGTTGAAGATACTTTTTTAATTTCAGAATTATACTTTCCAAATCGTCCAACTATGCCTTATTTTTCAATAATATACTCCATTGTATTCAGGATATTGCCACAATCTCGTAGATCCATATCCGGTTTAGTGAACCGCCCTATGGTGAGAGGCAGGTCAATGCGCAGCGCAATCCCGATGAATATTGTTATCATGATTGCATTAGCACGCAGATGACATAGGTCGTTGGCGCAATTCCATCGATACCCGAAACGCTTCCGTTGCTAATTATCCTAATTGCAATCTGCGTATTCTATGAATAGACTGTATATTGCCCATAGAATTGAAATTAAATTGTCTTAAATTATCCCATAGCGCAATATATAAAGCGTGAGAAATATATATTCTACATGAAACATCTCTTATTGTATTTGTCTTATATAGCACATGTTTATTAATTTGTTCGAAGTATCTCATCTTGCAAATCATTGCATTTCGATCCGAAGTTAAAAAGGTCTTTTTTCAAAAAATTGAACAATTCTGCGAATAATTTAAAATAAAGTATTAAAATTTATATACCGCTGAAATAAAATAATGTAACATTAAAGGTGCAACGTAATTCATTCTGAAAATGTATTCTTTTTTTTTCTCTCTCTCTCTCTCTCTCTCTCTCTCTCTCGATATATTCAACTTTTTAAATTTTATAAAAATTAAAAATGCATATATCCTATCGTGTTATTTAAAATTGTCGCTTTTCGACAAATGAGATATTCTTGTAGTTACAATTCGAATATCAGTGCGAGTTTGAGATATACTCTTGTTTCGTAAAAATTTGCGTTACATTTTTTCTGCATATTCATATTCTCGAATTAAGTGCCTCGTAGAGTAGCGAAACAGATAACAAAGAAAAGAATTGAATCGTTTGGAATAAAAAAATACGAGTTGTATGAAATATCGTTTCGATTGCTGAGAAGCAAACACACGAGGCATCGCGGTCTGCGGGGTTCAGACTTTATTTTGCGGGATGTGAGGGAAATTCGCCGCTTTTGCTCCGTTCTGCCGCTCAATTGAATGTGTTCGCCGGGCAGGGATGCAGCTGTCGAGAAAGGCAATGAAACTTCGCCCGCGTTGCTTTATCTTTCTTTCTCATTGTGTCGATGTCAAAACGCTCCATCGAGCTACCGGGTGCTCCCTCCGAAAGGACAGAAAAGAGTCTCAGTGGGATTCGCCATTGGATTACTCGGACAGAGAAAAAGATATAGACAACGAAATGCGAAAATTGGTACTTGGCGAAGAGATAGTTATAGAATACTTTTGAAACGGACAACCGGATATATAATATCGTCAATTGTATATGAAATAGTTTATTCTACGCGACATTTTTTAGTAAACAGTAAATTTTTTTTTTTGGTTGCGTTGAGAACAAATTTATGAATAAAAGAGAAATTATAAGAGAGTAGTTATAATTGGCTTACAAATAAAAATGCGGAAATATAGAACCAACGTTTAATAAAAGTTAGCTCTTTTGATGGAAGAATCGCAGCATTTTTATACGAGATAAAGAAAAGAAGATAAATATGTCTGCAAAATGAAAATTCCAACGATTATAGTTCTGTTACAGCTGTGAATATGAAAGTTTCCCAGAAACGTTTTACGTAATAAGCATCTAATTGCAGCTTTATTCTCGTTTATCCACTTTTCTCATTTTTTTTTCAGAGATTTGCTCTTCGTTAACGGTCAAGAGACTGTTTAAACGATTAAATAATAAGAGAATTTGCTAAGTCTGCGAAAAATATTTTTTCTAAAGGATATTATAACACACGAAAAAAGTTATAGGATTCTCGGGGCCCTGATGCACTTCGTTGGCTTACTAGAAAATGGCTCTATTGTCAAACTTAATGGTTTAATCGGCTGATGGTAATGGAGAAGAGCACCATTTCGTCTCCACCCATGACGGCGAACAAAGTATTTCTTACTGCGGGCGGGCACGACGGTGCAGCATCGCGTTCGCAGTAAGAAAGCTTACGTGAAGACGATGGGCAATGATGCGATGCATCTACGTGTAATGTATGTCTCGAGAGTACGCAGGAGTTCATTAGATACATAGCGGTGCACCTGGGGCGTTCTGCATAAAATTGCGAGTATTGCACGGAAAGAAAGGGAATGAGTGAGAAAGATGATAGAGCTACCGTTTGCATCACTTGGGAGATCGTGTCATTCCAAGCGTTGTCGTCTAAGTATCTTCTATATAAATGTATTCGAGATAAAAATTGTAACTGCGAGGGTTGTCGCATCTTTTTTTCGATTGTTATTATCATTAATTTATATTAAAGCTAGAACGAGATACGTAACATTGACCGTACTTGTCCGCCTTCATTTCGCTAATTTATCTCAATCCATTATCGCACGTTGCAAAATTAGGCAAAATGTCGCTGAGATCTATTATACGGTGCCAGGGGAGGCGCGATAATTGATAGCGCTTTTCAGAACGAGGAAATCTCAATCACGCGGCGCAGATTTAAGCAGGGGCGTAGAGAACACGTCTCTCGGACGCGCTCTGCGAGTGCTGCTCGAAAGCGTTAGACTCAATGAGAATGATCGACGACGACGGCGACGAAGAGACGGCGGCTCGTGCCATGCGTGGGCAGAAGCGATATGTACGAAGTGTAGGCGAACCGTGCCAGTCGACGTGTCATCCGCGTCACTCCACAGATTGGCACGAATAGAGGATAAGGCATGTTCAAGTTTGATATCGATACTACTTGACCATTCTCTAGTCTTGTGATGTGCATAAAATAAGGAAATACTTTGAAGATATAGAGAGGTTTTGCAATGTTTAACAGTGAATTATTATTGCGATTACAATTGATGTTTATAGGTACAAAATATTTTCAAACCGTATCTTCTACGCGAGATACGGTTCATATTTTTATTTCATATTTTGACCATATCGATATTTTTTTTAAATATTGTCGCTTTTATATATTTTTATATTTCCAAGTATGAACATATTAAAAGTAATGTATCAATGCTTTATATTATATTTCAATATTTTAATAGTGTTACATTATTTTAGCACTGATATTTTTATGGGATAATCTGGTAAGGAAAATTTTTATACTTTCGTCTCTTTTCTCTCTATCATATTACAGATTCTTAAAAGAAGTTTGACAAGACTTTACAGGGGACTTCACAAGCTTTCTAACTTCGGTTGGACTTTGTTAACAAAGATGCCACGTAAACGAAATTAATTACTGTAAAATCTCAGGGGCTTTATATTTCATACATTAGAATCGCTAATGAAGAAACTCCTGAATTTCGAACTTTTTGACGATGTAAAATCAGATTGGGATTCTAATGATTAATGCGGACGTAATTTCTGTTGCTAGATTTATTATCAGCCATTATCAATATGGCTAAAGTTAAAATGCCAAATATGGGAACACGTATGACGTATGTTTGTTAAAATAATTTCTCCCTCCGTGTTTTTTTATTTAAATTTTTTGCAGAAAACATTTTCTTTCTAAACAATGCGAAGTAAATATTCTTTTTGCATTTTGCAACTGATCTGAATTTAAATAAAAAATCACGATTCTCACAATTATGCTTTTTTTTATCGGGATTTACCTACATTGATTTCACATAATTGATGATCGATAGATCGGCCTTGAATCTTCTATGGATGGCCAGTCCTATAGATTCATAACACGCGTGGGTATTCCCGATGCTATATAGAGTTATGACCTGTAATCTGCATCAAATCAAAAACAGTGTGCATATGTTACGAAATCTCAATTGTCTGTAGGAGGTGTATCGAATCTTGCGTAATATTGAAAAAAAAGTATTTAATATACGGTGATGATATAGAAAACAGATAGAAATTTAAAAACAATTTTGTACTAAAATAACAAATAATTCTTTGAGTATTAAATAACATTTATACCACGTTAAATATATCTTCTTGAGAGAGAGAGAGAGAGAGAGAGAGAGAGAGAGAGAGAGAGAGAGAGAATTAAAAGTACTTTTAACTCAAAAAAATCAGAGGAAGCAAGTTCTTTAAAGGAAATATACAAGAGCAATATACATTCTCTCTTTAATGCCAAAGCTCAACTTGTTTGTTGTCCATTCTGTTTCAGTGAGACTTTTTCGCGTTTTTTTATTTTCCTTGGATATACTTCTGTCTTTTCTCGCTGTTATCCTAAGTACGCACCTCGGTCGAGATAATCCTCCCTCGTGTTCCGTGCTGGTTCTGCGCGTTTGTTTCAATGCTCGTTCCATGCTCACCGCCGACAGATGCTGGCAGTCCGCTTCGAAAATACGAATCTTTCACCCCACCCGCCTTCTCTTTCTCGAGCTATATCCGTAACGGGTTTAACCGTCTGCCGAGAACGAGCGCTTTTTATCTAAGATCCTTTTTACGCGGTCACCGAGCCCGTAAACCGCCTTCGTGAGATCCGCGCGAGAGGTCTTCCCAGTGTACAAGACGATATAAGCAAACGCTATCGCGAGAACAAGTCGACGGGCTTGACTGTTTCACAGATAAATTGTCGTGTAACGAAATGTAACGAATTACATGAAAAGTTCTACATCTTGACCGTCAAATTCATTCTGGTCGTATTTTATATTATTCGTTTGGAAAATTCTTTTAAGGAAAGATTTTATTTAAAGCGATCAATCGGATTTGCAACATCTTGTTACTAAAAAAACGAATAACATAATATTTTTTCTATATTTTCTATATTTTTTAAAATTTATTCGGTTTTCGATATTCAATTTTATTATTGTCGCACATTACAACCATGAAGATATTGCGTGCTAGCAAGCGCATTTAAAATCTCAATGATGCAAACAATTAAAGGATGTAATTGAAGGACTGGAATAATTTGCGAACGTACGGAAGTTCGCGCAGGAACCTTCGTCCGCGCGAAGACACGTCCGATGAAATACCTTGGATTCCGTACGTGCGGCGATTACGGAATCGCTCTTCTGAATCGTGCGCGTGTACTCTCACCTAACCCATTTTCATAGCCAGGAAGGTCAACGCGGAGCGCGATTGAATAGGTGGATTTATGCCCCGTATCCGACATCGGAGACTCCCCTTTTTTCGTATGACATCCATTGTAAGTTCGACTTTTATTGAGGGAGAGACCACTTCTAATCGCGGTCTCTTTCGCGTTTCTAAACACCGTTGAACCTTGAATGGAGTAAGAAGAGGTATGACGAAAACTATTGGTAAGAACACGTACTATACTCTTGACATCTGATTCTTTAATACCCGTCGTTGTATGCACATTGCGGTATGGTTTGTCACAAGAGAGCATTATTGAGCGCTATACGATATGTAGTACATGCATAGGGTACATACATATTGCCAAATTAACGACCCTTAGCGTTCCGCCTAAGCCTAAGCCATAAGGGAAGCACCATAAGAGATGCATAAATACATTATACCGTCGCGTCATGTTCCTTCGTGATTAACGTCCTTTATATATACAACTTTCGTTTATTTCCGCTCGTATCCTCTTTCACTATTTGAAACGTAGCGCTCGTTCGGGAATTGTGTGACGCGTGCCGACGATCGCCATATGTTCGTTCCACGTTAATAACTCGACCCTTCCCCTCGGATTAGTAATCGGTATTCTGGGATCGGAAACGAATTTTTCCCTCAACGATAATTATATGTTACCATTGACAGAATTAATGGAGTAATTAATTATATAAAATTAATGGAAAGCCGGATTAATCGGTAAATTTCGAGGAAGCATGTTCGACATGTAATCCAATTTGTCTAAACTTTATCGTTGCTCCAAAGTATACAGATACGTGATGTGTATTATTACTGTACAACCATCAGTAAGTCATAGTCGTAGTATAGCAATATAAGATTTCGACGACGTGTTTCTCAGCCGTCACGTTCGATTGCTTCTTGACGGGCGTTACGACGGGAGACACGTTCTCGTTTCGACGCGAGTCATCTGGAGCCAATGTCGTCGCTTCACGCCGCACATCTGCCTGCGGTGCGGTGACTCAAAGCATGCGCTAGCTGACATGAAGTACAGCCACGAGCGACAGAATCAGCACCAATCCACGCGGCGCTTCGACAAACTTCGCGCTTAAGTTCTTCCGGTGATGTATAGCAGCATAATTACACAGTGCAAATTATGGAAATTACACAAAACGACAATTAGCTAATATAAATACCTACGTGACTAAAAGAACTCGCGGGACTTAAATAATTGTGAATCGAGGCACAAGCATGTAATTCATCGTCAATACTTTTTGTTCAGTCATTTGGACATTACTAAAAGTTACTATTACCGTGACATTGATCGAAATTTTGATGTAAATTAAGGAGCAAACCGCATAGAAACAAAATTCACTATTATATTCTCAATTTATTTTGATACTGATTTAAAGAAATTAATTTTATTCTATATCTTTTTTGTGCATTGTTTAATAATAATATCGAGTTTGTCAAGTTTAAAATAAATATTTTTAATTCAATTTTTTGAAATAAAAATGTTTAGATAAATTATTCAACTTTATGTATGAAAAATTTTTTTATCATACATTATATATATAAAATAAGAACAATATGATTCTTGTTTTATATTTATATAATTTTAATGAAGATTTAAATAATTACTCGATTACGTAGATATAAAGAGTTTATGATTGTTAATTTATTTATATAAACAAATGCGTCTCTCTCTCTCTCTCTCTCTCTCTCTCTGCGATATTCTTACTTAAAATAAATTTTGTTTGGTAAAGGAAATGATAATGGTCTAACGTTAGTGATCGATGAATCACGTACAGCCGAGAAAATATTTCTCTGCGCTTTTAGTCAGGCGTGACGCAGAAGAGAAACATTATTTTCTGTTATGTATTAAATCGTGCGCAACAAGAAAGAAGAAATTGATGTTCATTAATTTTGTGTCTTTTTATTTTTTATTCTTGTTTTAGATATGTATCAACACGAGAGAGAGAGAGAGAGAGAGAGAGAGAGAGAGAGAGAGAGAGAGAGAGAGAGAGAGAGAGAGAGAGAGAGAGAATATATTTATTCTGTTGTTCAAAGTCTAATTTAAAACATAACAGTGGATTCTTGCGAGATATTTTTTTAAGCACATTCCTTTTTTCATCACGAAAATGTAGATTCTGCATCTGGAGTATCGCGGATAAATTCTTAAAATGTTGCTCTCGAATTGCTATATTTTACTAGTAGAAAAATGCAATATCGAGTTCGAAAGATTACGTACACGACAGAACTCGAATTTGGAGCTTTTATTATTCTCTGTCGCGGCTCGTTTTCAATCTCGGGTTTATGAAAATGTCACGAAAAATTTTCATCGGGCTCTGTCGCGTTCGCGACCGCTTGTCTATTGAAAACAAGTGCATACCAACAGGCGTACTTTAAAGCAACGATAAAGTCGGAATAAAGATAGAGCCCGCCCCGTGTCAGACGGAGAAATGCTTCTTCCGGAATCTCGCTCGTGTTTAGATCGTAAACCGTAAACCTCCGCAATGGCTGCGCGAGTGTCATAAAATACGAGGAAATCTTAGCCTCTATATTGTGCGAAAGAATCTGACTTCGCATGGCACTGAGGAACAATATTGTAGCCTCCCAATATGATGTTTTCTTCCTATGACATCGTTGCACCGACGACGATGAGACTAGTGGCTGCCGAGGTTTTTGGCAAAGGCGACTGCAGTTCATCCTCCGTAACAATCGCGAACGCGCCAAAGCGTTTCATCTCCCCTCTCTGTCGAGTTGTACCATTGCGTTTCTCTTTTATTTCGGTAACTTGAATGTCTTCCAGGTCTTCCAGACCGAAAAGAATTTTTATCATCGTTATAACACGGTTGTGTATATAGATATATGTATAGCTTCGAAAATCGCGCTGCTTGGTAACACTCAATTCAAATTATTTCTTATATTGTTCAAAGATGTTAATGTAAATATCTTCTCTATTGCAAATAGAATTATAAAATTGTATTAAATATTTAAAGATTGTATTTATCACGATAGCTGCGAAAGCGAGAAGAAAATATATATCTAGTATTTCTGGAAAGTAAAATTGAAAATTGTTTAAAAATTCTTAAACGATAATCGTGGAGTAGAAATAGATTTTCTACGCGCAACGTATTCCATATTTCCATGGCACGTAACATGTAAAAACGTTTGTTCCATTCCCGGGGGGAAACGAATAATCGGTCGGGGGCAACGGAATAATCGAGAACACCGGTCTCTCTATATCGGTCTCTCGTAATCTGCGCGCGCTCTCGTTTCGCCGAGCCTGGAAAGTCCGACATTAGTATCGCGCAGCGGATGCAATTTAACGGTAACACTACGATTTGCATAATCAGCCGACATCGCAACATCCCACGGCGATTCGATTCAACGACGATCGTTACCGACAAAGAAAGTGTTGATACGCTCGTTTTCTCTTACAATCGTACGAAACCTCAGAAAGTTGTCGAACACGAGTGAAACTGGACCGATCCGCTGCTCGTTTTCGTCAGCATCATTGACGAAGTTAAAAGAAGTAGGTTATTTGATCTGCAGAGTGTTCCTTCTCTTAACATTTTAACGGATTCTTTGACAAATTTAAACATTACTTTTCCTCAGGTAAATTACAGAAAGATGTCGTTTTAACATTTAATTCAAAGACTCGATATACTTAAATATCGAATTAAAATTTTAAAGATGAAAAATCACTTTGCATTTAAACCGATAATAAATTTTTATAATTTATACCTCGTAAACATATTTCATACCTTGGACGTTCGTCTTTATCGTACTAAATATATATTGAGATTTTTTCGCAGCTGCGATCGTTTAATTAAATGTACGCATACGTTTCGAGATACGAGTAGCAGGTGGGATGCAGTGTGTATCGTAATTTCCTGTCGAGAAACTTCCGATTGGCAGTCGCAGGCGTATAAACCAATTCCCCCAAGGGTTTTATTCGACTAACTTAGATGTAAGTAGCTCGCTTGCAACTGGATCCACGTCTCAACGCGACCTAATCGCGATCCCGATCTATGTTTAGCGAACGTACGTCTCAACGCGGAACCGTACAGTTGAGAACCGTCGAGGTCTGGCGTCTTCAACGAAAACCGAATCTATTCCCGGCCTAACAATGGCCCGCACAGTTTTCACGCCGCCATTGGGTAGCTCCGTTTATGAGATTCAGCTTTCAGAAAAAACGTCTCGCTGTGCTGGAATGTGTTCCCCGGCCCGTCCGAACTTAATATCCTCCGCAAATAAGAAAAAATAGCCATTCAGTTTTCTCAGGCAATAACACGTAAAATATTCCGTTATACCTTTTGCGTTACTACGGTTAGACAACTTCTGAATAATATTATCAAATAGCTCGGAATTATTCAAATAATACGCAGTTAATTTAAGAATACAATTAAGACCATGCGACTCGCTTATCTTGAGAGTGGCATTAACAACGACTTTTGAAGCTTCATGAATTTTGATGATACAAATTGATATAAATAGATAATAATAGTCATGCAGATTGCAGATTTTACGTGAGATTTCGATGTAAGAAGCATATGCATTAATATATTCCTTACAGATGAGCTCGTAGTATCGAACGTGTGCCCGCTCGTTCCAGTTCTTATCCGTGCCCGTATGTTTAATGCTTCCTATGATAAGTGGTCAGTGCTACTTAGCTCGTACATCGGAAACCAGTACGATGAATTGTACACATAAGAATAGTAAGTGGAGCATATCGAGCGTGTCGCGAGGTCGATGTATGACAAAATGCATTTCCACGATTTCATTATTAACTTTTAACGGTTTCCGTGACACCTGACAGATTCTTCATATTCCCTCGATACATTTTTATCGCTTTTATCTACGCGCGTTTTTATCTTCGCTTTTATCTTCGTTATCGAAGACACGTTTTCGATATATCTATTTTCTTACCATAATACGCTATATATAAATTATGCGTGATTACGTTATACGTGGAAATAAGACACAAGCTCTCCAAAAATGTATTTATATCAGAAATTAAATTTACGAGCTATAATAGTCGGAAGACTTTTTGTTCATACGTTGCGCGAGAAATTAATTGAACAAATTAGCGTTATGCTAATAATTCGCGGATATCAGCAATCGCGGTTCATGATGAATGCCACGAAATTATTGGAAACGCTAATTATATAGCCGGTAACAAACTTTCGTATTTGCCCAATGCTCAGCTTTCCGCCAAGTTTTTACCTTGGATTTATGCAAAGTTTTTCAATAAGCCCGATTCGACCGCCGCGCGCTTCCCCCGAGAGTTCGTCGTCGTTCCATTCTCTTTTGGTCTCAAACTTTTATTTTCGTGGAGTAGCTTCACTACAGTTACTAGTAGGGTTCGTCACCTAAAAATGGAATCGAGGGACTCCGCCGTTAAATCCGGGCACGGGGAAACGAATGTCTCCAAATCCGTCGTCCGTAGTCAAATGGATGCTATATCTCGTTCACTTCTCTTTCACGTACTTTTGCGAAAACTTGGCGAATTCGCCGGAATTGTCGCAAGTTTTTCGATAAATTTCCTCATCCTAAATCTCCCGTCGACCCCTCGCTAAAAATCTCCAACCGCTATTTCGCCGAAAGCGCATTTAAGTCGTCTTTTAATGCGGGTGTTAATGCCACGTTCGAATATTTATAGCTGATCCTTCGCAGGGGTACGCATATCTTAGTTCTTTGTAAAATATAATGCAGTTACATAATGCAATATAACGTGAAAGTTATGCGACGCAAATAGAAGTTCATGCTCGTTACAAGCTTGTCACATTAATTTGTGTTGATGCGTGCGTTACACGACAGAATGATGAAACATTCTAAATGGGCTCAACCTCCAAATATTTTTGCAACTTTATGTGCTACACGAAGAAAATTAAATAAAATTAAACATAGTGAATATTGCGTCAAAATAAATTAAATTTTATATCTCGTTTCCTTCTAATATTTTAATATATATACATATGTATTATACACATTGCGTCTAATAATATAGGTATACATATTTCTACTGGATCAAATTTTAGTATATGTTATGTAATATTATGCCAATCAATTTATTTATTTGGTTCTATTATATTCGCCTACACTACAGGAAATGTATTACACAAATAGCATTTCGAATTTGTACGTTATTTTAAACTATTTTTGCCTCTCTCTCTCTTTCTCTTTCTTTTTCCCGTCTCTTTCTTTTCTTTTTTCCTCCCTTTTGTGTCGGCGCATAGTTCTCGGTTTTTACTGCAACCTATACGTGCCTAATAGGAACTATTTCGATACTTCACGCTTTGAATGTTATTTTCATGGATCTCCATTTACTCATAAGGACAGACGTCGCCTAAAAATGGAATAAAAAAACTTATTATATTAATCCTGAGCATGCGAAATAAACGTCTCGAAATTCGATTTGTCGCTGCATATACGAATGAACGTAACTTTTTTTCGCTCTCTCTAAAGCACCGGTTGTTAACCCACATAGAAATTATCTTACTCACTTGTCATTGGATTCATTCCAAGTCGGGCAACGACTTCCGGTTTGTTCTTCCGCCATTCACGATGAGTTTTTGAATTTGGTCAAATATTTATGAACTTTCTCCGATCAAAATTCGGCATACCTGTGTTTGCCGAAAGTCCCACAGTTCACAGAACACAGCCTGCTTTTATTTTACAGCTACAAGTGTTCTCAACTTGTTCTAGAATATTCTAGATGATTTTCATGATGAAGATAATATTAATTATTGTATAATATTAGTGTATAATAATTTCTTCCATTTTTTATTAAAAGCTGTATACATTCAAATCCAATTTTAAAGTTAATTTTTATTGTAAAAATCAGGCTTGAGAAGATTTGATAAAAATGAATAAATTAGCTGTGAAACTATACATATAACGTATTTTCCTTACATGGATACGTTGTATTTTAAACTTGCATTTATGTTACGGTTTGAAATAAATAATATGTAGTGCTTATTTGGAGCCTTCTTGTCACCAGGAAGGGGACTGATGAAGGGCGATTTGAAGGCGATAGACGCGGCACTAAGCAGCTGTGTAAATTGGTTCGTTTCCCTGAAACTCCTACGTCGCGCGTCGGTTGGACGTGAAGCGTGTGTAAATCCATCTCTTTTTTCTGACAAGATTTACAAGCGAGTCGCTTATTGCTTATTCATACACGCCGTCGGGAAAATTCGAAGGGTTTCTTTCTTTTCTCTTGTCCAATCTATACGCTATTATATCTTCGACAGTTTGCTATACTTTCATTTCGGTTTTTATTATTAGATAGTTATTATTAGATAGGTTAAAATCGGATAAGTTTATTATTTAATAAATCCATCAGCGTATTGTTGTTGGCGTTAGATTGCAACTTCACGCAATATTTACGCAAGTGAGTAAAACATTCGAGTGAGTAAAACAGTCGTCGTGCAAACTCAACGATTGTTTTATGTATGTGTGTATTATAGCAGAAGCAATAATTCTTATCCACGCGCGGATTGCAAACACGTTTGCCGTAATGTATCACTGAATTGATATATTGCAATAACTTCGAGGAATCACGAAAATTGTTGTCGAACATAGCAATACCTGTTTTTTGTGATTTATTATTCCCTACAGATAAAATACAAATCTTACCAGGAAAATTTATTTCAGATCGATTGATATGTATATAGTATATACTGATCAAAGAAAACAATATCCTTTATGTACGTTCCCAAAATTTTCCTTTAGTACAAAATACGTGAAGTAAAATTTGCTGTGATAAATTTAAATTTAAATTATAATTATTTTTTCTAGTTGTTAGTTGTATACTACATGCAATTTTTTTTTTATAATAAACACCAATATTTTAATCTATTTCTTAATAATTTGCATATTAATGTAATTAAATACAATCGCAAATTATTATTAATTGTTGATTAATTATAAGTAATATGACATTAAAATGCACAACATTACGTAATAAATTGTTAAAAAGGGCGCCCTCAAGCAGGATATTTTTTTACAGGCTATTTACGATCCTAATCCCATCGCAGCGATGATAACCCTTATCCGTGGGATAGTTTTTATGTACCCTTGAATTGCATATGCATAATTGCATATACGAGGCACTAAGTGACCGACCAACAGCCGCGTTATTGCGAGACAGTGTGTCGTCGTGTTGTCAGTGCGATGCATATCAGCGTAATAGCTTTGCGGTTGCAAGCAAGATCCGCGATGATAAATCTTCTAACCACTAATCGTTAACGAGCGATTTTTGGTCCTCTTATCGGTACTCCGATTTGGCACAGGTCGATGCACCGTCGCAAATGCCCGCTTATCTCTGCGGTCACGCTTGAACGTACATAAACCTTGGCAAGCGCACGACACGATTTTGCTTTCGGCAGCGTTTACCTTGCATCCTTTTATGTAGTTTTAAAAGAGCAGAAAAAAGTTCAATTAAAAGAGTTGCCTTGATCTTCTCGAAGCTAAAGTGATGTTTTTAGTGAAACTTGCAATGCTTAACCATATTGAAGCAACGAAACTTTAATGAAATACCTTCAATTAAAATGAAAAGTTTAATGTATATACTATTATAACTCGTGGAATTTATACATTTTAATTTTAATTATAAATCTTAATGAGATATTTTTGGAACTATATACAAACTTCTTCAGTTTTTAAAAAAAATTTTTTTTTAATTTTAACTTGTAGCCACGATGATTTTATTTGACTTCGATATTCACTTCTTCGATACGATCTCGTCGAGTTACGCAAGGAGAAACTTTCTATCCTCTCTCGCTAACGGTAGGCGCCCATTATTCTCAACGTCGTTCAGACCTCAATCTTGGTAAACGTCCCACCTAACCAACGTACATTCACGTCTGATTTGCAATCGCAATTTCCACTTACATCCCGTCAGATCCGGCTCTTTTTTTTCCGCGGTACGGCGACATCCCGTCGCCGTCGCCGGGGTTATTATTCACGGGCTTACCCCTTGTGCAACAACTCCCGTATATTCCCTACGTTTTCCTTCTACCACGCAAATTCGCGTGTCCCGCGGCGGTACAACGGAATTATCTTCGGTAGACGGTGGTGCATGACAGACACCGCGTTGGTGGCGCGTTAAACTAGCCGATCTATTTGTTCGTGCCGCAAAGCAAAGTTTGCCACGCTTTCGGCGGCGGCGTATCCATTCGTTATCTGTTTTCGGCACCGCAATTTCGCAACGTTTCTTGATTTTGCACTAGACTGATCGTTTTCTAGACTTCTTGCGACAACATGACGCTGCAATCTCAGGAATCTGTAGTCTTTTCATAAACTTTTTACAAGACACTAAAGTAAATTGTATATGTATGAATGCATATACACACACATACATATATATATACATATATAGATATAGATATACTATAAGATGTTGCTTTGTTAATTAATATATTTTGGTAAATAATTAATGGCAACTTATCTCGTAATCAAAGTTGCGTAACGTTACATAAGCGACCTATTTCAATATTCAGATTTAAAAATCTTAAAGTGCGATTGCTTTTAACATGAAGATCGTTCCCATGTTTTAGCATCAGTCTGTGGAATAAATGTTCTCACATAATGTAACTAAAGGCGTATGTACGTGCGCCGGTATACCTAATCAAACGATTAGCTTCTGGTTTCCTGTGTTACTCTCGGGTCGCTATATCACTTTACCGACATGCAGTGCTGGTTCGCATCCGGCGGCATTGCCCTTCATGCCGTCAATTGAAGAGTACATCGAAGTCAATTTCTTCATTTCCCTGGCTTTCCGAGCCCCGGGCAATTCGCTCGGTCGACTGAAATAACACGAGCGGCCTTCTGGAACTGAATAAGGTACGAAAAGAGATCTCGCGCGTCCTTCCCAAAACAACTTCAATCTATTTCCCGTGCTCGTTCCCGCTTTAACGAAATTTCGAAAGAAAAAAAAAGAAACGAAATGCTGCCAGAGCTCTATCCTACTGAATTTTTAAGATCTCATCGGCAGATGTGCGCTGCTGCAAATCAATCGGGTGGAGCGATTCCGAGCATCGATCAATCTATTCTATATTAAACTGCGCTGCGATATGCGTGACGAATGTGCACGATAGAAAGACGTTGAATAAGATTTGAAACTTCTAATTTGAGCAAATGTCTGATGACGACGTTGATGATAATGACGTTTAAAAGCGTAAAAAGGATGTGTTTTGTTTTATTTCAAAGTTCCACTAACGGCCTGAGATATAAAGCACGAAATTGCGCAAATTTGCATGACGCTTGAAGTACTACTAGTCCAGTCACTATGTACAAAAAAACGGATTATAAAAGACATAATTCTGACCCAGGATTTTTCTTTTGGGGGGTGTTGGGGGGCTCAAGAAAAGCTTAATCTCAAGTTTTCGACCTCTGTTTCCCGCTTGCTTTTTTTACGGGAGTAAAAAATGTGAAAAAATGGTTTTTCCGCGATAACTCGGTTTCTAATAAAGTTACAAGGTCGAATCGGAGCTCATTTTAAAGCTTTTTTTACGCTCTACAAATTATGTCGTATGACATTTTTACGTATGATCGATTGTTTTCGAGACATCGAACGAGAAAGGGAAATAAAAAAGTATGAGAGAGATATATTTAGTTTTTTCTTTTTACTCATTATTGTCGTCCGAACTTGCAAAAATGCTTCAAATAAAACTTGTAGAGCGTAAAAAAACCTACAATTTTTATTTGTTATTTATTTTATTTTGTTGAAAATTACGCCTTGTAGAGCGCCTCAAAGTGGAGAGTCGTCGTCATCGCGTTAGCGGCGCGTTGGTTACGTCGATACGCGGCACCGAACGCTTTCGCTAAGATTTCCGACTTCATTGACGCAAATAAGTAACATAATAGGTGTTTTGTATAGGATTTTTCCCGCTCTACAAGTTACGTTCAGTGATATTTTGGCGTACGATCGATAGTTTTCGAGATATCGGAAGAGAAAAGGAAAAATTGAGCATTTTTGTTCGTTTTTTTCTATTTTATCGTTTTTCGCACACGAATCTGTATAAACGCTTCAAATAAAACTTGCACAGCAATAAAATTCGTAAAATGTTCTTATTTATTACTTTAATTTCGTTGAAAATTCCATATCGCACTACGCCTCAAAGTTGCAAATAAATCTTGCAAAGCCTGAAATTATTGTAGCTATTTTGAAACCGTCAAGTTTTCTTAATTACACTTACCGTTTCATTGAAGAATACATGAAAGCGTGCAGTTTTATATCTAAGTGACAATATTTGTGAAGTAAGTTTATAAGAAAGAAATACTTTATCGCTGACGCGATGGCGACGACTCTCCACTTTGAGGCGCTCTACAAGGCGTAATTTTCAACGAAATGAAATGAATAACAAATAAAAATTGTAGGTTTTTTACGCTCTACAAGTTTCATTTGAAGCATTTTTGCAATTTTGGACGACAATAATGAGTAAAAAGAAAAAACTAAATATCTCTCATACTTTTTTATTTCCCTTTCTCGTTCGATGTCTCGAAAACAATCGATCATACGTAAAAATGTCATACGACATAATTTGTAGAGCGTAAAAAAAACTTTAAAATGAGCTCCGATTCGACCTTGTAACTTTATTAGAAACCGAATTATCGCGGAAAAACCATTTTTTACATTTTTTACTCCCGTAAAAAAAGCAAGCGGGAAACAAAGGTCGAAAACTTGAGATTAAGCTTTTTTTGATCCCCCCAACACCCCCCAAAAGAAAAATCCTGGGTCAGAATTATGTCTTTTTTAAATGTACATAGTGACTGGACTATACTACTACAATTCCCTGCTACTTGCTTTCTTGACTTAAGGAGGCTCTTACCTCGATCATAAAACGACAGATCTTTATGAAATTAAATTATGTTGTAAAGTGAACCACAACGAACCGATGCCCAAAACTTTAGCATAGGTTGACGATAAAAATTTTAAAAATATCAGTATTGAAATTCGTATTTTTAACACAGGGCATATGGCAAACACTAAAATTTTTACCGGAAGAGATGTATTCTCTTGGCAAGTTTGCGAGCCAGGTAAACAAAAAACTAAGGAATTGTAGTTAAAATAATAATCTTTCTAATGATAAGAAGAAAACTTGGTGTTGACGATGAGTTATAAAAGATATTGTATGACGTGCGACAGGTTAGGCGAATGATCTTCCGAGTGTCAAAATCGCGCCAAGTTTCTAACCTCACTTGCACATGTCTTTTCTCTGCGCTGTATGGTAGCGGCATAATTATTTTCTCGCGCATTGACAACCTTTATTTTTGAGAATTTTCCTTTCATTTTTCCTCTCAGCATTCTCACGTTATATCTTTCTTTTGGCTCTATCTCTTCATCGCATCAATCGCTACAACGCTACACGGCTACACCTCACTTAGCTGCAGACTGCTGCAGACGACGTTGTAACACGCGCGTGTTATTATTCTGCTTTTTAGCACTGACGTAGTCAACTGACTTATTGTATAAATTTTAATATTTACACTAATCGAACATATAACTTACTCTTATACACTATGTAAAAATCATTATTTATTTTTTTATTTAATTTTCCGATAATTTTATAACCAATTATTAATGATAATTTTTTGGTTGCTACATTGATTAGAGCAGCCGGGTAAGAGCTTCCTTAATGCTGATTACTTAGTACTCACTGCGTTACGCTCGCTACTTCGAGTTAAGTGCTATTCGTTCTTCCTCCATTCGATTCTCTTCATTTTCCTCATGGATGTTTATTTTTCTATGTCGAACGACGCCTCGAACCTCGAATAGATTCGGCAACTTCATCAAGCACCTAGCTAGATCGACGAGCGAAGTGCCAAACTGGCGAGGATGTTTTCGATTTATCGTTCTGTCAATCAACGCTGGCGCTCTATCACCGAGAGTTCCCGGTAAAAAGTACGTTCACTTCGCGGGGCTTTTTTCGCAGTTACTTTTGTCGTCGGATGGAGTTTTATTACGACAGGAAATGAAATCTCAAAGATACGCTCGGTGCTCGGTACTCGATTCCACGGTTCGTTCACAAGCGGTTAATTAAATTGCAAACTTGAAATGGTGAAGCGAGCACACAGCATCTCTTTGCGACGACCTAACGGTTGATTTTGTGCGCTAGAAAACAAAGGCGGACTGTTAAATGAAAAATATCAAACGCGTACCCGCACATAATTTAATGCAGTTGCAGTTATACATCGCCAAGTTGAATAAGTTAAGAGGTTACCGAGACTATATTAGCGATTGGTCAGCCCGAAGTGGGACATCCCGTCTTCCCGGTGTATCCTCTCAACAGTATAAGAGCAGGATTCGTTTTTGATGTCGAATCTTGGCAGCCGTGCACGTTTTTACGACGGCGCGCCTCTTTTAATGACGAGGCACGGCTGAATGAAAGCGACGTACTGCCAGATGAAGGTGCTCGATTTAGCGAGTGTTAGTCCCTCATGTTTCGTTAGGCGCCTAGATGATGACTCACGTCAGGTTCGTTGCCTCCGCCGACGGTTATCGACTTTTCATCGCCGGGCGGATACGCGCGTAACCGGCGCGCGGCGCGTTTTATTGTCCCAATAAAATCGCCTTGAATCTCATACATTTCCTTAGAAACATCTCTGGTTTTTTGCTATTAAGAGGTGATCATATTTGCATCGCTCTTTCGTGTAAAATTTACGACCGAGATATCGGGAGACGACGCGGTTGTAAATTTTATACAAAAGGCAAGCAATATTTTGTGATGGTATCGAGAAAAGGTAGAACACTATCTTCTTGATTAAGCTTTATTTAGGCACGATGATGTAGGCAAACAAGATTATAAGTAGTGTACGGTAGTGCACTGATTGTGGATCGAAGGTTTGTGTTATTGACAACGATTGAGCTTGAATTTAAAAAATCTTCGTTTAATAAGCAAGTTCTTTGTGTTAAAATAATCAAATAATGACATATTTTAATATTAAAGGTAAAAATTGATTTAATTTCGAAAGAAAAATATAGAATTTTTAAAAGGATATAAGAATTGAGCAAGAGTCAATGATTAAGAAGGATGGAATAGATAGGAATAAGTTCTATCGGATGATTTCGGAAAGAAATTAACAAACTAATTTCTATCTTTAAGGTTACAACACGAATGGCGCTCAATAAAAGATCTAATATTATATTAAAAACATGAAGTTGTATAAGATATTTTTTATTAGAAAATTATCTTGGCGAGAAAGTTTCGAGTATATTAATAATTAAAAAGTTCTACAATAGCAGTTGCAGCACGTAACAGTCTTTAATTAAGAGCGTGAGAACCATCAATGCATGGAAAATCGCAATCATCACTTCGATTCGGAATATTGAGGCGTATATTGTTTGCAATTCTACGAGCCGGCTGACCCACTCATTTCGCTTTGCTACTGTAGGCTACACGCGGCATTAAACGCGTAACAGGATATACGTACACCGGGTGCATTTTCGATAGATGAGGGAATTACGGACGTGTGCCGGGGGATTATTCACTTAATACACCGTGTCGCGGACAGTGAACGACCGCGCGAACCATCGTCGGACATTTTGTCGTTGCAGTATCGGCGGTAATGTCTGATGGAAATATAGAAGGGTTTCCCAGTATCATACAACCGATGTTTCACAACGACTTATGTTCCTCAAATTACCACGGCTCAAGCGTCTATCCGGGTCAACCACTTCTTTGTCGCGAGCAATTCCAAAGCTTTCCTACCATCTTATAAAAAGGAAGCCTCTGTTCTCTTTGACACCAACATTCTGCCAGATTCATGGAATGTTAAAAAAAATGTTTAATATTTTCTTTGATGTACTATGATTGAATCATCTATAATGTTATTCGATATGTTATATTTGCCGTACAGGGATTATAGAAATAAAATATACAATTTTGAACTTTTTTCAAAATTCAGTCGAATATGTGCGGTTCCATGGCAAACAACATATCTGTATACATGGAAAGTTTTTTTTAAGCAAAAAATTTTGGAGAGTGGATAACGAGAATTTATTTTTGTATCACTCGTATATCTATTATTTATCTAATGCATATTGGAACCATTTTGATATTGCGTTTTTTTATCATCTTCAAAAAGGATCGAAGAACTTTGTTCTTTTAGATTAATATCATAAAGATCCTGAATTGAAAATTAAAAAGAATGCAGCTTTTACAGTAGCTCATCTAATTTTTTTTAATGGTACTTTTTATTTTACGCGTTACGTTATTGATTGCAACTATCCATATATTTGTCGCATACAGTATCGTTTTGCGGCGAGAATCTTCATGGAAATAGGAGATAAAATATTCGCTCGAATAGCTGTTTGAGCGGTGATGGCGCATAATATCGAAGTTCGGATAATTTGTTCGATTACATAGGATATTCGAAGAGTCGCTGCACGATCGGATCGATGGTGATAAAGTCATAATTTGACGACAATGCAGCGCATATAAGGCCGCAACATTTCCGTTCAGCGTCCGTTCACCAGCGAGTCTGTCTCTCTGCGTTCGTTACACGACTGCATTGTACTCCGTGTATCTCTAACAATGGTCCCTAAACTAGTGAGTTATACGAACGATGAACCTCGCTAAACGTGTCGGTGACGACCAACACACTCACGTGAGCATCGAGAAGAACCACGCTTTCGAGGCTGAATCATGCGGAATAAATTATTTATAAGGTAGCGCGTCGTATGCAATCAAAAACAAATTTCGGAAAGAAGACGATCGGTATTGTTTGAGATGGAAAGAAATGCTTTAGAAAGACCGATTTATTGACCGATTTATTTATTGACCGATTTATGGAGCAGAAGATCGTAGGATGGAGAGAGAAAAAAGATGCGGGAAAAATGCAGTAGATAGCGATTTTTATCAATGATTGGTACGAGCTCATTCTTACGATGCCTATACAAGATCGTTTTACAGACTCGCTCTCGCGAACGTCCTTGCGGAGGATTATAACCTAGAAATACGGGTAACGTCTCATTATCATGCAAATAACATTTATTTTTACGTATCACAAGCCATGCTTATATGAGATAGTAATTATCTCGCGGGCGAGGCAGCATCGCGGAACGTTTGCAATGATGCATAATATTTATGATGGTAAATTTAATTAATACCGTTGTAGATTACTATACTCCTCCGCACGCCTCCGCGTTTATAATCATTACACTCGGTTGGAAGATGCTAACGATGCCAACAGAACAGAGAACTTAGCATGCAAATTTTACATTGCGCCAGCGGACGTTAACATTTAGATTAGTTTATAATGCGCAATCTGAGAAAGAGAATATCTTTTTTAAAACATATTTTTAATTAACATATTTAACAGCCTAGTTTAATAAAAATTAAGAAACACATTTAAAACAAAAGAATTCGCTCCATATATTCCGTAAAAAATAGCTGTTTTATTAATTATATTTGTTTGTTTACCTGCATTTAATATAAATTGCTTAAGTTTTATAGTTAACTTAAATATATGGTAACATTATACGTGAAAGTTATTTATTTATAACAATGATTATCAATTGTTGGAGTACTGTATATAGGAAAGTATTATGCCGTCAAACCCTTACCATTGTTATGATATAGGGAGGGGTGGGGGCAGTCGCTGTCGCCTATGCTGACCTGCTATGTACGAAGGTACATATACACCGCTCTCGAGATGCAGAAGCGAATCTTGGGGATCCTCACATAGACTCGAAAGTCCTTTTAACCTCGAGACTCAAGTACGTTATCGATATCAGTCGATTGCGTCGGTCGAGTTTCGTATCACGTATACATATACCGATGCATTACGTATATCAGAGCTCTGATACACGCCAAGTACATACATGCGTCTGGTGTCAGTAGGTATATACCTACCTCTCCGTTCTCTGTTCGTACAAAGAAATATATTCTACATCTCACTCTTTTTCTTACCCATTATTTCTCCTAAGATATCGTTCTCAATACCGCGACTGTCTCGGGAACTGCCTCCGAGTTCAATTTCAACGGCAGCTCTTCTTGTATACCACATTTATAAACGAATATATCTAATTGGGATTATATCCACCTTTAGTTTGATATTTATCATCATATTTTGATATTTTAATGTGTCGCGCTAGTTATAAACATAAGTATTAAACGAAAATCTGATATTTATTTAATGTCGGGAAATTTGAGTGTCTTCGGGTGCTGTGAAGTCAAAATTAATATCCGCGGCGAACAGATTCAGAGTCGTTCCGGAAGACACAAGATTGAGAACCGCAAGACGTGCATTCGACCTGCATGTATACGACGCAGCATACGTGCGCAAATGTAGAGCAAATTCCAGACGCTGGTGTATCCCTCCGAGAGGACTTCGCTTAGAATTCTCATCCATTTCCGCAAATCGTCCGGAACGTATCCTTGGATCGTGACACGTGACGAAAGGAGCTGCTCCGACTCGTATCCATTGCAGCGTATTACGATCCTTGATCATGCACGAGATATCTCTCACACTCGGTTCTCACCCGCTCGTAACCCCGATTGCGAGATAGATTACAGGCACATTCGGATGCTAGGTGCAAATTGCAATACGATTTTGTTGATTTATGGCCCGATTTGTGACAGAGTAAATCGTGTTCAATTCGGGTCGACGTTTAATGCATAACTTGCTTATACGATGGAACGAGGCGCGCGCGTGCAGCAAACATATATACCACAGGCATTTATTAAATTTGTAATTATTTTATTTATCCGTCGAAGTGGCTATATACGCGCGCGAATACGGGAATGCAGATAACAGAGTTATATAAATGAAATAATATGAGCGGAATAAAATTCATTTAAATCCGGAAATGAAATACCTATGCATTTAACGAAGCCTTTTTTCGTTAAATTTTATCACAAATTGCAATAATTAATGTAACAAATGTGACATACTATCTACGTATTCTTTGATAAACGTAATATTCAAGTGATTTTTAGCGAAAATTGGATTGAATTTTATTACCTTTATAACTTTTGAATTTAGCGTATAAATCTTTTTTTTATTTAATTCTGTTAAAGTATATATAAAGTCCACATCGTATAAAATTTATTATAAATTGCATTTTTTTACGTGAAATATATTGATCACGACGATGCTAGAGTTTTATTTCAAAACATTTAGTTTTGACAATGATTTCCGTAATATTCTGTAGCATTACGTCAATATCTTAACATAATCCTGGTGCAAAAATATAAGCGTATCATTTTTTATCGTAATCTTTCCGTAACACACGCGGAGGGCGATGAACTCGCGTGTATGCTACGTAATATTTTTGCACGCTTTCGGGACTTCCAATAAAAGTCGTGGTATATTTATCGTATTTCCTCCGGAAATCTCGCTCATGAAATGCAGACGTTGGATCGTTCTCTCGTGATTTCCGAAACATCGATTTCCGCGAACGATTTCCTTGTGCAACGTTTTAATACGCTTATAGATGTACGCGTACCTGCGCGCACGCTATTGCGCTGATGCAAAATGGATTATGCGATCGCGGGATTGCATTGAATTTCTTACGACACGAGAAACAAGCTGGGAATAAAAGAGCGTGTGCATATAGACCGTATATGTGCAATTAGACGAAATTATTGAGCGAAGGGTAAGAAAATGATACGTTTATTTTCGGGATTTGCAGTGTGCTGCGAACAAAACAAATCACTCACTCACTCACTGGAACTTATTAAACTTCCAACGCGACGAGTCTTTATTTTTGTGTGAAATACTCAAGATTTAAATAAATTACCGCAAAATGAATACTGTAAAATGAACATTTTATTACATTTCCGTACATTTGACTTTTTACGGTCCAAACTTCTAGAATCATATAAAAGCTGTATTAATGTTAATGTGCACACTCATTCCACGTTGGCTTTTTGGACATGGAAAGAACACAGTTTTGCTGAAGTATATCTAAAAATTTAGCTAGATACAGATCTGAAAATAATTTTGCCATCAAAATTATTATAATAGGTCGCTAAAGTATGAAGATATAATACTGTAAAAAATTTTGACACTTAGCAATCAGTTTGAGTGTTCTACATAATTATTTCGATGCAACAACATTATTTTTAGATCTGTATCTATAGCTAAGTTTTTAGATACTTCAACAAACCGTTCTTTCCGTGGAGAATTAAATTCTTTGATTTTTTTTACATAAAGGTAAATCGCTGTTCTATTCTTTGGGCGAATATATTTATACTGTTCAGAATGCGTGTTTATTGAAACTTATTTTGCGGAAATTATAAACGAACGTACAGTGCATGATCATTACTTTGGATATTTCAACTATAACTAAATATTAAGTTGAATCGAAGTTTTCGACAGAGTACACATTTCCTCCATTATCCTTAAAGGTCGCAATAACCTGAGTTTATGGTAGCGAAGATCAATACCAGTGACTCAGAGGAATTCCCTCAAGCAAGCTCCCTCGCAAATCGATCCAGTTATGTTCGTTTTTCTCCTCGACGCGAATATATTCGCAGTAAGCTGCTGCACGGGGGCTATAAATGTAAAGATACTTTCGTATTCTTCCGTATTCTTGCCATTTTGTTAAATCGGGAATCGAGTATCGACGAAGTTGGTATTTCAATCGGAAATTTTTAACGAGTAACATTTTTCTCGATATTTTTACTAATTGCAGCTTATCTCGTTTCTTACTGAACCGTATCTCCGTTTTTTCTCTTTCATTTCAGATTTATCAGCTCGCATCGAAAGTTCTTGATATAGGAACAAAGAACGTGCGGCACGAACATGCTCAAAAGAAACGTCAAATCAGAACTGAAAATAGGCACGTTGAATAATGATTTATTACGCACGTTTAAGATCACCGCGATATGTATCTCGGTCTGAACCTTATAATGTATATTAATGCACGAGCAGTTAAACGGGCCTCATTATTAAATACTTGAACCGGCACGCCATTCCGGGAAGATCGCCCGAGGAATTAATGTACGCCGTGCATTGTGTGAACTATTTCCGCATCTGAATATTACGAGATATATGCGGTCGGCAATGTTACAATTTACAATATACGTGATTTATTACGCGTATCTCTACGGAAAACATTTTTGTGCAATTACTTTACGATGGAAAAAACGCATTTATTTTGCGCGTTTCACTGCCGTTGTTTGCAATGATTATTGCTGTGTTATAATAAATATAATAGCAACATAACTTGCTGTAACAATATTAAATTGCATTATATATCTGAAAGCCGTGGAACATAATTAACAATGCAATATCAACGTGCTCATTAAAAAGAGTGCAATATGTGTTGCAGATAATGAAACATTAATTTATCATGAGATTCAAAAACGATAACTGCGATGAATATTAAATTTGTTAAGTGGAGGAGAGGTGAAATCATATAGCCGATATTTACACTGATATAATTAATCTTTGTTTGAGCATTAAAAATGCGCGCGTCAAAATTAATTCCAAAAATAAGAAGAAACGGGGAAAGCAAAACATTGTTATTAAGTTCGTTACAATTTAGCTCGATCTATATATAATTTAACAATGTAATATTCTTGTTTATGAAGGATTAAATTAATTAATGATTATTTCTTTCATTCCTATGCAACAGTTATGTTCAAAGAGTACGTTTACTCACTTTTGTCGCTCATCCGATTCGGGCCGGCATCTTTTTGAGGATCTCTTTATCTCACAAGAGAATCAAGGGAAAGAATAAATGAATCACACGTGTCAGTTAGGTTTCCTCGGTAACTTCTTACAGATCGATACTCACGGCGATTCGGACCCCAAATTACCGAAGAGACGCCATCGAACCAACCCAATGTACAACCTCGAGCCTCGAGTCTCCACGAAATGTAACGCGCGCTCCGCACGCGCGTGCGTGAGCGTGTAACCGGCGCGTATACATTGCACACTACACACCCATACGTTTTATATTGGGCGTGTGTCATCGCTCCTACACTTGGCGGCACAGAACGCTACTACGCGTTCTGAACACATACGAGCATTATACCTTCCCTTCGGCGACCGCGCGTCTCTCCCCGATCGTGAACTTCGCCCTCCGAGAGATACGCGCGTTACAGATATCTCTGCCATCTTCACAAGTTGAGAGCTATGAAAAGTGATTGTCGGCACGAGCCTGAATTCAGAAGCAAGGACGTTGTGTTATTTCAGAAAAGTGTGTGTATTCTCAGTCGTATATGAATAATTAAGAATTTCCCGGAAGAAAAAGAAGACTTTGATATTTCTTTCTTAAGAAAAATAAAGCAAAAAAGAGAGAGGCATCAGATGTCAGTATAATTTTACCGAGAATTTTACACTTAGATTTTAATGCAGCAGACAATTTCCATATTTACTCACAAATTTGCACGAGAGATCGATGTTTTTAGCATCAGACTAAATTTTACTTCTTAAATCTATCACTTGAGGATGATTAGAGATGTCTATTTTACGTAATTTGTTAATTATACATATATTTAAGAAAATAATTTAAGATATAGTGTATTTCCATGTAAATGATTAGTAAGGTCGATTGGAATATAATTATTCCCAGGAATTTAAATCGCAGATTCCCATGTAGATCTTAGAACTTTATATCCGTGCATGCCCTCGTCGAAATTCGCAAAACGTTTAACTGCATTCCGCGGTTATTCGAGGGCATGCAGGGGCGGTCAAGAATGGACGTGGTGAACACCCAAAATAAACGGAGCACATTAACGGAGCTAGAACGGCCAAGCCTGCTACTTCGTCGAGTAAATCCCGTTCAAGCGGTCAACAATCTTACAATCAAAATATCCGTTTTAGACTAGTATTTCCAATAACGATATTAAAGAGAAGCACTGACTTTTCACTAAATTATTTATCGCCCTCCAATATTTAGCTTTCTAAAAAAAGAAAGCATTCTTACAGCTATTTTACACAAGTTATATGCACGTGCATTCAGTGAAACATCTCAATTAACTTGGATCCTTTTTCTAAAATTAATGAATATATATAAATTATTTATCGTAATATATTTATATCTTTCCAAAAAAAAAAAGATTTGTTGCAGCTATTTTGTGTGTGTATGTGTTGTATACAATTACATTTAGAATAAAACATCTCAATTACAATACACAAAAATTATTATTTACAATATTTATATATCTCTTTCTAATGTATATATATTTACATTTAATGAAATATCTTATAACGAATTTGATTGGATGCACTCAGTGCATACTGGTGCGCACATTAAAGCCGTTGTACATAAATCAACGTAAAAGTGTATGTTTTAATCACGAAATCCACAATATCCTCTATTGTGTTATTTGATAAAATATGTATTGAGATATTTGCATTTTACTTTAAAGATTAAAGGTTAAATCAGTGTACAACGGGTTTTAATATGCAGCACCAGTGCGCACTGAGTGAGTGCATCCAATCGAATTCACTATTAATTAATTCGAACACTTTTTCTAAAATTAACACACCAATGAATACACCATCTAAATACGGCCGTTTTCTATCATACTATTATTATTATACATATTATTATACATATGTGTATAATTTAAGCTTTAACAGGTGCTTTTAGAGACTTTCGGTATATATTGCTATTACTTCTGTTTATTTTTTCTATTTTCTTGGTCTGCGTGTTATTGAGAGCGAGAGAAATATTAATTTCTAATGCGTGGAGTCGCATGAACTTTTTTTTATCGGAATCGCGGTTGCCAGTAAACGGATAATAAAATCGCCTGGCGCATTCCTCGGGACGAAAATGATTGTCCGACTATTTAAATGGGAGCGGAATAAAAATGTTCGCCATCGGTAATATCGCCTCTGTAAGGATCGCCGGGTCCCTGTTATCGAAAAACCATCGTTCGACGTCGGATCGATGTCTGATGAGTTACCGAACAAGGGGGAACTTTCCTCGCGGCGCGGCGTCCTCGCTTACGTTTTCATCCCGCGATCGTTAACGGAATTCCGTCCGAAGATGCAGCGATCCGTCTTCCCGGATGCCACGGCGATTTACTAACCGCTCGATAATCTCGTTTCCAATTAACGTGTAATTGAAAAGTTTCGCGCGGATCGTGTTTTTGACGCTCTCGGAACTTTCGATAAGGATTTTCTCGAGAGCGACGTACGAATTTGCCAACGCTGGATTGACTCGAAAATGGATTTCATGTTCGCAATCACCAAACTGCTCTACGCGGAATTTTTTGGTCATCCGCGTTCTGCCGTGTTAATTATTTTCGCATTCTTCGCGTTGCAATCGAGCCGTGGTTCTCGATTAAACGTACAGAGAATTTATTTTTACTTGTATAGGTCGTCGAATTATATTACGGTTACATGTTATTCCAGCTATATCTCTCGACATACAACGGAATAATTTCTTCCAATTCTATAATTTTGTATCAATAACATATGACATATTAGATGTATAATAATTACATAATTATATTGTATGAAATAATATGAATAATTATATTGTATGAAAAGATGTAATAATTACATATAGTAATTATTATTTATCTATAAAAGATGTACTGCCAACGTTTAATATATTTTTATCATGTTATAGCGTTTCGGTTTGTGCGAACTTCGTTAGTGTAGCGTTCTCGACACTTCAATTATTCGACATCGTCGGAGGCGTCGTCATCACTTGCTCCCTCTCCGTTAATCATCATATAATCACATTTCCAATTACGATGTAATTGAAAACTCATCGGCCTGAGACGAGGGCGTGCCTTCGGCTACATAGGTCGAATTATGCACCCTCCGGAAGCGTGAAAAATGAAATGTGCAATGTAATACCTCTTTACGATTTTGTTTGCTATAGCTTTTATATCGCGCTCTTTGACCTTTAATTCGTATGCATCCTTTAATTCTTGCTCGAGCCAATATAGGTGTGGCAGAATTTACACGTGCCCTGCTAGCCTTGACAAGCCAGCTATTCCAATTGAAACTTACATGCGAATCAAACGTAATTAATGTTAAGACAAAATCGTAAGAACGTCATCACTAGATTTTTTATTTTTTATAATTACAAAATATAAAAATTTATATTTAAATGCTCTTACCTTAGCAAATACGAAATGTATTTTTTAATGAATACATTTTTAGCGAACATGAAAATATGTTATAAAATTTATTTTAAAAATAATTTTTTAATTTCTTCAAAATGTTCAATTAACTGTTTAACCTATTTTTTACTTTTAATATTGAATACGACAAATATATTTGCCAGCCCGAAATTGACCGCCAAACCGGAAATGAGTGACATGTTAACATCAACCATAAACATGAATGAGATAGACGTTATCTGACTTAAAGTAGATAGTGTCATCAGAGATGTACTACCCACGTTTTTCCTGCGACATAATAAAAAAAAAAACTCGTTTTATTACGCACAAAAGTTGAGACTCGCAATGATTCACGACAGGCGATGTATTTGCGATCAAATGATCAGTTCGCGTATCATTAAGTGCGATAATTTTGGTAAACCGATATGAATCCATCCTTCTTGCGTGAATGCATTTTGTGGTCAGGATTACCGCATTTATATTATGTAAAAGCCATCCGATAATGGATAACAACGGCATTATCCGTATACGCAGAGCAGATCCTGTTAACGGATAAACACGATTCGTTGGTCTCGCCCATCAATTTTGTAGTCATCCATTTTAAGTATGCATCAGAATGAAATATCAATATTGGTCGAAATGTATTCTAATCTACAGTCAAATTCGTGATAATACATGCTGAAATACGCGCGTGTACTAAACCCATGTCATCAAATAAACGAGCGCTATAGTTAACGACTAAATAGCTAATCGTATATAGTAATCATGATAATGTATATCGATTTGCATGTTAGAAAATATCAATTGACGAAAAATGATGAATAATGAAAAGTTAAATGATAAACAGCAGAAAAGATAGACTTTTCTCCAACTTTTTGCTTTCTGATATTTATTATTTTGCAAGAATGAGTTACGATGATATCATTTACCGCTAAATTTCTTATCGCCATGAAAGAAGCGACGAGTAATTGAAATCGCGAGTGCAGTCGCAGAAATATACTTTTTGCTGTGTACGTTATGGCGGACAATGGTGTTTTTCGTATTGGACGTCTCGACGAAGACCGGCGACGGCGGGGAATTCTTATTACTTCATTCGTCTCATTAGCGAGTCTGCATTCGTTGATGCGCACCAGTGAACAGGAACAGGAATTAATAGAAGAGTCGGAGAGAAGAATGAAAAACGGCGGTAGGAGAAAGAGAAAGACGCGCATGTTATTTCCAAGTCGCCTGCTCGATTTTAACAATATCGACGCACAACGACGTATCATTTTTCCGAAGCCCAAGTCATATCAATACTCGAATGCGCATAAAATGAATTTATAATCGAGCAATAAAATGAATCATTTTGTAATAATGTCGTAAATATTCGTTTATGTAATTTATAGTCGATAAATTTGTTTTTATTTTTCCTTTAAATGCGAATTTATTAAGAATCATGTTTGCTTGATTGTGAGTTAAAATATTTAGTATTCTCAGCTTTTTAACTTGTTTTTAAATGCTTTATTTCTAATTAAATGCAAAAATGTTTGAAGGAATCGCAGTACAATTTGCAATTAAAAACAAAGTAGAAATCTCGAACTATATACTATTATTCGAATGATTTAGCGTGTTGTTTCAAACCACTCTAATCTCGAAGGACCGTTAAAGGAAAGTTATGTTCGGAGAGAATTAAACTACCAATCGGGTACTCTATATCTTTCTCCTCAATCAACCGGTTTATTTTTTCGCCGAGTGCAAATCCTCGAATTACATCTGAGGTACAAGTGTTCTGTGTTCTCTTGAATTTCGGTTTGACGTGGCGGGCAAAAAGAAGAAAAGAGAAAAGGAAAAAAAGTAGCCGTCTTGCAAGGCGATGCATCTCGAAAGCAAAAATAAAGCGTGGAAGCAAGACGCGTAATGTTTTTTATTTGAGACAGAATATGGGATTTCTTGGTCAAAAAGGATTCGCGGGGAGCATATCAAGTCAAGAGGAAATAAATATTTAAACGTTTGCCTTTTCGCTATCCTTTCGACGATAACGGCATAAAAATGACATGTGTGTGCTAGTCGAAACAAAAAATGTTTTTCTTCCAAGTTTTTTCCTTCTTAGGTTTGTAGTTCAGTTAAATCACGTTTTCTCTCGACGCTGAAAACTGTCAAATTTGCAGAAAAATATATTTAAGCAAATTTACGAAATTTTATTCGAGATTTAATTATCAAAATTAAAACATGACAAATAAATAGTCTCTCCCGAAATCTTCATCGAGAAGAAGTTTGCTTGAAATCCGTCGAGTAACATGAAAATGAAGATCGAGGTCTCTGGGTCATTCTGTACGTGAATGGAGAATTGTTGGAGATATAAAAGCAATCGGGCGGTAGGACGACCTTAAAAAGATTTTATCGCAATCTCCGAGGAAATAGCGAAATTATAGAGCAGGTCGTTTTCGTCCGCGAAGAAAAGTTTTCGCGGAAAGCTGAAAGCGACTAAAGATAAAACGTTAATGCAGATAGAAGCAAAGACGGCTTGAAACAATGGTCGTGAAGCAATTTTTTAAGACGGAATCTCGTTTTATCGCAAACGCAGTCATTGTCCGCTATGCGGGAGACAATATAAACGCACTTATTAATAATTATCAAATTAATAATTATATGGCTATCGGTTGACCTTAGTATGCGGACATTGATAAAGTTGTTTAATAGTATTTCACGATCACGTCTCTGCGTGCATTGGCTCTAGTACGGTGGACCTTGATGAAAAGACAGCTGGACGTAATTGTTGATAATTCTGGAATAAAGCCTTTTCTGTAGAAAGAACATGAGATTAAATGCTGCGAAATTTACGCAAATGTTTTATTTTCTGTCAATATTAGTAGTAATTTCTATTTATATTGTATGGTAGCATAATAACAATACTAGTGATATATAAATAAATACTATTATATATGTATATATCACATGGGTATTATTAATAATCTATGAATTATTAAATAATTCATAGATTATTCAACTAATATCTTTTTTATATCGAGGATGTTCAGAGATTTAACAGGTTCAATTATAACATTACATGACGGTTCTTGCGGATAAAGAAAGCAAGTGATTACATCATGCGAAAGAAGACAGGAATAGTAACTGGAGAGTAGCAGGTTTCGCTGACGGTAATCCAAGACGCGAAAGGACCACTTAACACTTATTCGCGGCAATTAACCCCAACTGGGATGACGAACTTGAACTATCTTCTTCTTTCCTCTTCGTCTAATTCGATGCACATTCGAGAAATTTACTTTTCGAGTTTGAAATAACGATCGCACATAATTCGTGATTACATATTTGCACGTAATATATTAATCGAGAGTATACGTCAAACGTACATGTCAGCTTATCAATCTAGAAAATGTTTTATTAGAAGAATTAACTTAGGTTTTCGTCGAGATGAGTTAAAACCGAACATATACATAAGCCGACATTTCGACATCCACAAGTTTTCGTCGCGAATGTTGTAGCGTCGAAGATTGTTGTTTTTAAAAATGGAAACATCGCGTCATTGTGCACAATTCCGTCTATTCCTCGGTGAGGAATCTCTATTCTTCTGAATATTGTGTTAGTAGGCGAGTCTGATTGTGAATTTGTAGAACGGGCGGTCAGCGCGGATGAAAGGGACTCTCTTAAAGCCATAAATGACACGCATTGAGCTTGCAGTCTCTTTATGCATACGGATTCGCGCGAGGGTGTAATTGCACCCAGTGGAAAGCGATGAATGTCGAATTAAATGGAACGGAGATGCCCAATAGGAACTGACTAAATGCCCACTATGCCGATCTGTTGCGATATTACGCTTTGGATACCCGCACATCACGCTAATTAGGTCTGCACGGGTCTGCATCTATATATCCTACTCTATATATTCTACTTCAACTTCTGTACAAATATTATATATGCGAATATTTTATTTAGTTTCTCAAGATCTCTTTCACGTCGTTTCTTTTTTTTTTTAATAAAATTTCTACAATTTTTAAATTAGTTTGAAAGTGAAAAATTTTTGAGTCGAGAACTTTGTAAAGATCTTATTTGCATGAGCAGATATTGAAATAACGGATGTAAAATGACTTGCGGACTTTAAATACAGTTTCTGAAACGGTATTTTAACAGTTATTTAATGCGTAATTTATACTGAATTATCATGTGCATTATTTAAAATAAATTGTCATATTAGTCGCAATGGAAATCTGTTTTATATAATCTTAGGTATATTTTAAATATTTAGAACGAAATCTCTTGTTCGCGAAATCAATTAACAGGTGTATATTTATCGAATCTTTGCAACATCGTAAAAGAGTCAATGCACTGAATCTTCACAACTGTAAAAGTTATTTCACGTTTGCTTTGCGATATACACATCGCGCGTTGCTGACAGAGGAAATTTATTTGCGAACGTAACGACAACTTAACGCGCTTAACGATAAGATGAGTGATATGGCAAGTATACAAGCGATTGTTTAACCGTGTGCGTCGCTGTGCAAACAATTCTCAGTATCGGTGAAGCGTATCTTATGCGAGTGCAATTACCGCTCGGCGCGGTGGTGTTTCAACCGTATGCGAGTGATTTTCATGACTCCACAGTCTCCACACGATGAAACGTTTGTTGTTTCAAAATGCCTCCCAGTACCGTAAAGTCTGTTCGTTGATGCTCTTATACGAGCCCTTTATGCGTATGGATCCACTCGAGGATGAATTTACACTCCCCCCAAAAAGAGGTGATCGATTATTGACGGAGCCAATCCGACGTTAGATAAATGCCGCAACTTCGGTCAGTTGCGGTCGTATTATAGATGAGGTGGATGACCCATGATATGACATTGATTTTATGACATTTTATTCACTTTTATCATCTTTCTTAAGGAATCATTAAGAATGTAACCAATTTTAATATATGCAAAATTGAGAATTTCTTTTTGAGAGAAAAAATGGAATATAATAAGACAATAAAAAGTTCAAATATCGTATATATTTTTCATGCATTCCATAAAATCGATGTTAATGTATATGTATAGTAAATAGCAATGTAATATTTTAAAAGTGTTTTGGCATTGTTTATGATATTTGGTATTTCAAGATATTTTGTGATGTGTGTGGGTTGTTATAAAAAAAATCGCATCAATACCTTAATAGTATATAAACCGATTTTTCACTCGTGCACCTCCATGTTACGCTCGAGTGCATATTAATCCGTTAAAAGCGGCAAAATCGTCTCAGAAAACGCAAACAAATACGTGAACGAGCATATACGATCTGGATATTTGATCCGCGAAGCCAATTCGTCACTAAGCCTTGCAAATGCCGTCAGCATGATAAGCTGCTTTGGATTGACGCCGGCTCTATCAAATGCGAATGAGGCTATTCTAGCGGAAAAAAAGAACGACAAATTCAACTCTCAACGACTAGTGTCAAGCATCATCGCCGATACAAAAATTGCTTTCACGGTAGCGCCGACGAATCGCTTGTAGAGATGAATATACAGATAGCGTGAAATTTGCGTTCCATTTTTGGCGAGATTTCGAAAGCGGCGAAACGTGCGGAATATTGGTGCAGAATTGAACGTCCGTATATAGCTATTAGTAGCTATATTGAAAATCCATCATCCTCTGTTCCATATATCCCTACGAACGATTGCGCGAACGATCCATGAAAAAGAGCCCGTCTCCATATTGTGTAATCGATAATCGCTATTTGCGGCAGCCATATCCTAATCAATAAACGCGCAGCTCGCTTTTACGTGTGAGATAAAATAGGAAAGTTAGCAGCGTCCACACATTATTATGTATTGGGAGACTCTCCTGACGAGTGGAGCTATAATTATGTTGTTTAATTGGCTAACGAGAGCGGGCGGGAATCGGCAAAGCGGTGCAGAAACGAATCCCTGATTGGTCCATTCACTAAACTCGACCGCGTTTATTCACGTTGTGATTAATCCGAAAATGCTACGTTGATTGCTCGTGAGTACCGGTATCACGTTCGTCACATGATAATCCTCTCTTAAACGCTTTTCTATAGTGAATTATGTTACGATCGCGTCAATTCTCGATATATAATAATGGATTGGACCTTATTAACTTTTAAAATTAATTTCAGAAAGGCTTGAAATCTTTATTATTTTTATTAATTAATTACATAATATTTCAATATGTTAATTACATATCATCGCGCAATTACACAGATTACATTTTGTAGGTTCGTATGAGATGTGGAGATTCAATTTTTTACCAATAACGCATGTTGCCATGAGACGAGTTGTTATTTTAACGGCAGAAGAACTTTCTTTACTTTCACGTTATTTCGCCGGGATATTTTCTTGTTGTTCAGCATACATTTTTCTCTAAAATTACATAGGATACATACGGTATTCATACTCTACGCACATATATTGCTTCTCTTTTGTTTAGTTTTCTTGCAAGTTTCGCAAACATTTCTCGCAGAAAATCGTATGCTTATCAGAGTTATAATAAAAATAATCGAAATTATACATATACAATTTTTATTAATAAACAAAGAAATTTTGTAATTATACTATAATGTTAAGATCACTTTACGAATTTTATTCCGAAAGAGGAATAACGTCACGCTACTTTTAGCGGATGGAAGAATGTCACGCGTTCGCTGATGGTTTGCTCATCGAAAAAGAATATACACTGTTACGTTGATGTAGCGTATATAACGAAAGAAATGAGACAACGCTGAGAATTACGTGACGTGCATGCCGTGCGAGATATATATAAGAACGCGCGATTATGGCCGTGGTTCTTCGCCGAGAGAGCCATGTAGCTGCGGTATTTGCGCGCAGCTACAATCGTGCTGACACGTGTGAGATTGGGATGCGAGCCATGGGAACACGAAACGCAGATCCGCCTTCGCATGTGCACCGATCTGACGCGCGCGTTCGTCCACCGCGTGCCGAATTAGCTGTGTCCTAATTGTCCGCCGCTAATTCACCTACGCGGCCATTGCGCTGCACCATCGCGCGAACCATCTTTGCGCGACCACCAGCGCGGCGCGTCTCTCGAACTTGCCGCCTCTCGTGCGAGTTGCACCAATTGCTGAACCATATAAAATAGCGCTTCTGCCGTGATTTCACTCAATTTCTTCAATTGATACTGTGGAATGTAAAATGTCTCTAGTCCCCTAAGTAAAGATAACAAGTTATTGTTGTACTAATACTAATACAACATCGAACTAGTTTTATTACATAAATCATGTGAGTAATTAATAATACAATGTTAATATAATTTGAAGCGTAACGTTAATATATGTATAATATAATATCGTTTGGGCAAACGATTTACTGACAAAGAAATTTTAGAATGAAGTTATTTAACTTATATATATAGCAAACAAGTAAACTTGTGAATTATAAAGAATATTTTTGAAAGACACGAAGAGAAAAGTCTATATGTGAATTCAAAATTGAGAATAAAAAATTCCGTCGTGTATTACAAATAAAATATGAAAAGCATATATCTATATATACTATATAAAGATGAGAACTGTCGTTGAGATTCGACTCTCTTCGATCGTCTTTACATTTCTGGTATATATACTATTCTCGAATTTTTGCGATGGGTTTTGTTCTTGAATTATGCTCGGCACTCGAAGTGGAAAGTGGGATACAAGTTGTTTCCCCGTCGAAAGAAACTTATATGTATTTGTATCGAAAATATTTTACGAAACGGGAAGATGCGAACAACTTTTGCGCTTCTTTCTGTTTTTTATACGGTCGAACGTCGCAAAAATTGTTTTTTATTCGGACGTAATCGGGCGATGGCTTTCAGCTCACTCTTCGATTTTTGTCGAATTTGCAACACCTTTTCAGGTCAATGACACGCGCACGATACAGTTGCTTGATTAACGACGTGGACGGATTTGTATTCGACCATTCGCCTGGTGTAAGCTATTACTACGACAGACCAGATGGCGGAGTCTAGTTGGCTATGCTATCTGCCCTATATAGAATGACCCACGCCGTAAATCAGGATTATCTTGGAACCTCGACCGAGATATGGAAAATGACTGAAACAAATGTCGTACCCCTTTCCTGAAATATAATTTCCATTCACCCAAATATCTCCGAATTCGCATAATCTTTCGATCATCCTAACGCTCTCAGGACTCGGGACCGAACAATGTTTAATTCAAACATCTCTCGTGCAATGTTTTATCGTTCGCTCAGCATACTATTATAAATGAAATATGCGTAATTTCAATTTGAAGAAATTATTTATTTTGAAGCAAGATTGAAATGTGTAAATGATTAACAGTAGACATTTAATATATATTTATAATTAATCTATTACAAATTTCCCATTTTATTTTTCTCTGAACCTTTCGATCAACATAGTAAATAAATTAATTATGATGTATATACCAATTAAGAAATCATGTGTAACAATAATTCTAACAACTCCAGATAGTATATTTACCGATCGAACGATGCAAACAATGTAAAAATGGCAATTATCGTAAATTTATAATTTATGTCGTAAATATCAACGAGTATCGATGTTGCTTTGAGAAACGTTGTCTTGCAAGAGTATCAATAGGGATTATCCACGTCGAGTCGTCAGAATTCTCGCGATGCACAGCGATTCGCTATATGCGATGTTGCATAACCAGATCCGATTTCCGCGTATCGTGTACGCACAGCCACTTGTCCGACAGGAAATTAATGACAAATCGACCGTCTGGCTTAACGAGTTACCCGATAGGCTTAAATCCATCGCGCCGTAATTGTGATATAGCTGGAGATACACAGTCCAATTTCATCGGCGCGCGAGAGTTATTCGTTCGACTTGCGCTTATCCGGTTTGCATATACCGGTGGCAATTGTCGTGAGCGCCGCGAAAATGGAGGTGCAGGAGGCACAAAACTCGTTCCTCTGAATGCGCCCTGTCGGCGCGGATGCATAACGACACGCGCACGGTTTCATAACTTACAAACGTCAGGCAGAGAAATTCGAAAGCGTGTAAGGTCCGCACAGGATAATAATGGCAATGAGATAGGCTAGGGTGTAATGATATTTATAATTCATAATAGCACCAACAATACCGCGTTCCCTTCTTACGATTCTTATGATATACGCAACTCTAATGCACCTTGGGAAAGGCAACCGGTATATCTTGGTGAATTGCAATTTTACACGCAATTTTTCTTCCGTGTCCGGAAATTTGCTCAAGCTCATTCGAAAGCACGCTTTACTCATATCTCGCTATATCTTTTTACGGAACGTAATCGATAGTGAAATTTTTTTCGGAGAAAAGCTCGAATAGAAGAATCGATAACATTGTACAGACGCGCATATGACGAATGTGATTCCCATTCTGGTTTACATTTTATGTTTCTGTTATGTATACCGGTAGAATATAGCAAAAGATATCCGAGAATTCGTTCGAAGCGATAAACTTTGCGTGTTCCATCTGATTGAAACCGATGAATCCAGAGAAACGCGCGACGTATGAGACGCGGGTTTAATTCGCATTTTAACGCGAATCCCATTAGCACGCATTTGCGTCCCGCGCGTCACGCCGACCTGATGCATTATAAAACCGCGCGTGCAACCAGTTATCATCGCGGTATTAGTCGGCATTACTCAAATATTAAATATCCGTTATTCGCGCGCGAGAGAGAAGCGGGTTGGGCGTGACGGCGCGGCGGTCGGATTTTATTTGAATTTAATCACAGGGCAAAGTGCCCGTATTAACCGGGATACGTGCTCTCCGTGCAGCGGCGAGAAGGAGGAGAAGAAGGAGAAGGAGAGGACGCGGGAGGGAATTTAATATCCGCTATAAGCGAGCGCATTCGCATATATGTGGCACACGAATAGGAATAGCCGGCTGGCCGAATTGTCCGAACAAATTTGCGCGCCCGTCGTCACGGAAACACACGGAAAATGCGCAACGCGAAAGCCGCGATTCTGCAACGGCAGCACGGTTTATACGGATCACTTTGTTCGACGTGCAAAAATTTCGCGCGTCCGCGCCCGTAACGTTCTTCCCTTCCTCGTGTGATTTTACGACGGACAGGTATCGTATACACTTGCGGAGCGAGCTTGACGTGGCTATCAAACGCACGTCACACTCGGTCGGTCGGAATAACTCGTTGTTGCTGTATCAGAACTCGCGAACTCTGTTATTACAGTTCATCCGATCGCACTCAAATATTTTCACGATAAATATTTGCAAGCTTTCCGTGATACATTTGTACGAGACGCATTGCATGTACGTCACATGTGTATATAGCAGTTATTTATTTCACTATTGGGATTCGTCGAGTTATCTAAATTTAAGATACGATTCTTAAAATATATGGTTTATATATGTTATAGTAAAATTCAGTAAATGTATACACTTACAAGAGCTATATAATTACTAATTTATAAGTATGAGTGTGGTGCGAGATAGAGGGGTGGAGGCAAAGTCCCCCTACTCTCCTAAAAAACTAATCTAACCCAACCCAATCTGTATCATTATGATAATGATATTGCTTATTAAAAGATATAAATTTGAAACATAAAATTTAATAAATGTATACATTGACTTGTAAATGCGCATTATTATTAGTAAGTGTATACATTTACTGACTTCACGCTTTTACTGTGACATATATATATGTATGTATATATATTTGTTATATATTCATAAAATCTTTTAAACGGCATTTCGCGTATTATTATTCTGATTGTTAAAGATTTCTTATAACTTCGCGTTCAAGTTCTCTGCACTGATTGATAATATTATATTTGTTTTCGTAATAAATACATTGAATTGAGCATTTCATTTTATTAGAGAATTAATACGACATTTTAAATATATATATCAGTATTTAAATTTTATACTGAAGGAACGAACGTCCATACGTTTTACGCGCAAGGATAAAAAGACCCATATCCGGTGAGACCCCGGATAAGAGTTGACGGCACTCGCTTCTCGAAACGTGGAGGCGAGAAGAAAAAAAAATTCGATGAGATCGTTCTCTCTCGCGGCCACTGACGCCTTCCCTCGAGCTCTGGTATATTTGCGAGACCGTTTTTGCCCGCGATTTCTTTTTATTGCCGTCGCCACATTGACGTCAATCTCGCTCCCATAAAAGCCGTCGCACATGTGCGAGGTTCCGCGGTGCACGGTAGCCTCGCGGACGAACGCGCGAACTTGTATCGTCCGTATACTGTCGCGCTTTAAAGAGCCAATCAAAATTCCACGTTGACCCACTTTGTGATTGACCAACGATACTACGTATTCGCGACTCGACGATGCGGCCTGATAATCGCTCCCGAACGTGATTGCGTTCCGACGCGTACGTCGCTGCCCATCGCAGGAAGCTATATTATCGCTTCCATGCACCGTGTCATCCAAATTGCATGCGCGGAGCAAGCCGCATGAATAAGGGAGATCCGATGCTTGCGCATCCAGCGGGAAGCGAACTGAAAAAAGTTTATATTTATCCTACCTCGATTTCAACTTTGAAAACATGTTTTGAGAGACAAGCGATATAGACATATATTTTATGTACCTATATATCGTTCTGCAGCACGCGTGGAAAACGGAGCGATTTCTCTTACTTGATTTGGTAGCAAAGTGACTTTTATAAACGATATGTATGCGCTGAAATCTTCGGGAAAGACATAGTAGGTACCTATGAAGTAGACATACAGTTCAGAAAGAAATAACTGTTTTCTTGAGAACTAAAACAGTTGCTCGCAAAGTTACGCTATCTGATTTTTGTTCTCCCTGTGCAATAAGCATCCGCGAGGATAACGATGATCAATCATCTTTTTTTGATAAGCGAACAGCAATCAGCAATCTACCGTCACTATGTCCCAAACGTTAAAATGGATGACTCTACAAATAATGATCCGAATATTTTATTTCGGAACGTGTCGACAGTTCATTCGCGCGACACCATATCGTATATAGTCGATAAAATACTTTAGAGCATTTTTTAACGAGAACACTGTTATTCTCGATCAAATTTTGCAGTCAGCGTACCGAGGATTTATTATCGGGGAATAATTGCATATGCATTTATGTGCCGTCGATTTGTCGATACCGGTTCGCCGATATCTGTGCCGCGAGTGAATGCCATGGCAATTGAAATTCAGTTTTCCGCGGTACTCGTGAGAAGCGGAGGAAACGTTAAGCAATAATTTTAGTCGATTTATCCACCTACACGGGAAGAATTAGCGGGCTTAATGTGCAGTTGACAGAATGACGAATCGCGCCAGCCGATCCCTCTTCTCGCCCACACGCGCAATACAGTTACCATAGCTGGTCCACGCTGGATGTTGAAACGCAACAGCGTATAAAAGTAATGAGTTAATAAGCGTAAAGTTAAATTATTAATTAATAAACGACCGCATTAAATTCAGTAATTTAACGCGGTTGTTTAAATATCTATGTAATGATAATGATAAAGTAACTGTATAGAAATTTACAAAATATAATTGTTAAATTACTGCCGAAATAATCCCAAATTAAGCTGATAAATATAAAATTAATATATATTCAATAAATTTCCGACTGCGAGAGATATATCTATAAGTCACATCTGACATTAATATTTTGAATGAGCTTATATACAGATAAAATTATGTTGCGTAAAATAATACGTGTATATATTTACAGATTTGTATTATGTATAGTATACAAATTTTATTAATTTAATTTAATTCTATTTAATCTCGTTCAATTTTATTTTATACGATATACTTTTAAAATAAATTCCATGTACAAACATTCAGACCTTTACGAACTTTTCGGAATTACTCTTGCGTTTCTTCAAACGCCGGATCCTCGTATTCGAAACCCGGTTTTCCTTGCGTGGATGAATGCAAATGGTCGGAATAGCATCGTTTCGGATAGCTTCGACTTCGTTCTCTCGAGTCAACAAAAACAAATCTCTACTATAGACGGGTCGATAGTTTTGGTACTCGAGAGCGTCGAGGATGGGGCCGCAGTTAGTCGAATTCGCGAAAATAGAGGGCAGACCGGAGATGCTGAATTTACACGTTGTAATAATAACTAGTGCCGATGTCAAGGACTTTCGTCGATGTAATTACATTGCCGCTGCAGTGCCAGCGAAGGTTGACGTTCGTGTAACAAACCAGGAGCAGTTTCCCGCGGTGCAACCGCGAATGCTGCGATGGGGAAGAGTATAGCTTCGCTACGCATCGTTGATCGCAATGTTCGATTGAACTCGAAATATCTACTGCTCTATTTGCGGAAAGAGTTTTGCGCCCCCTCCCCCCACGATTTTGGGGAGAATTTTGCATGCGAGTACCAATGTCGCGCTCGATTGGCTTTGCCATAAAAAATGTTTCACTTTCCAAAATTTATCAATGTCCGGAGGGAAACATTTAATTTAATATGTATCGTTGTTTATTTTAATTAAACGGCAGTAACAAAACCTCTACAGTTATGAATTTATAATTTATAGTGTTTATACAGTCAACTGTAAATAGTGATGATGGAATTTACAAAAAAAATTTTTTCGAATTTTTGTATTTGAGTGTTTCATGCGTCACACGCACTGAGATGGATTTAAAGCGATTTTTTTCCGTGATGGTGAAAAATTGAATATTTTTGCTCGCGGTGCGAAATTTTGTGACGGTGAAAAATTCGTTTATCGATAATGAGGGACGACGGCTTAATGGACGTTAAAATGCTTCGTCAGTAGTCGGATAATTACTCCGGTGAAACGTTAAATATTGCATGCAACATACTTTTTTGCATGCGCATCTCGATCGTAAGCTCTTTTTGGCGCGTTGCTTAATTTCCACGTAATCGAATGCATAAGGGTGGAAAGCGGCGATGTCCGGTATATGAAAAAAAAAGTGCAAGAACAGGCAGCTCCCGATCGATATACCAACGTTCACCAAGTATATATATATATATATTCATTAATGCAGAAGCTTCGTAAAAAGCTTTGTAAAACTACGTATTACGATGTAGACCCCCGATGCACCCTTTTTTTCAACGTTGCCTGTCGCTTGTTAACACTTGAGTAGTTCTGCAAGAGTCACTTGACTTATAAAGTTATAGGTACTGGATTTAGTATGAAGTGAAAGCACAAAGTGCTTTAACCCTGCAGGTAGAAAAACATCTAATGTTTTATCAGGAAAGAAAGGAATTTTTAAAGCAGGTTTTGTCGAATTTTGGAATTTTAAATTTGCATTATATCTTCTGCCAGAATTGAAGATTAAAATTTCCATTTAAAAATTTCCATTTCGCATTACATGCTTTAACGAATGCAACATTTTAACATCAGTTTAATAATTGATTGATTGTTACAGGTCCGTCCCCAGACTTTAGCACACACACGCTGGTGAGACCGCGAGTGTATCACGGCAGGTCGAAAAGGCAGATCTCGTCAACCAAAGAGAATGTGAGTTCAGCTATTTTTTGAAAAAAGTCTTTAAAATCTCATAAAATAATGTAATACGTGTGCTATATATATATATCCCGCAGCTTCTAAAATGCTATTCAGGCTCGATCACGATATCATTATTTAAAAAAAACACTATATTCAAGGATTTCCTAAATCAGCTCTCTTTCATCCCCCTTTGTCGTGTCATATAACACTTGACCTGTAAATATGAATCATGAAAACGTTTTTTCGTATAACGATTTTTATTTATGATTCTCCCGCATAAATTTCGTCAATACATCGAATCTTTCATCTCTGGTAGAGAGACTTTCTCTGCTTCTCTCGTAACTATTAAAGATTATTTATGTGACAAAAAATTTTAATCGACCATCCTCTCACGCTCTATGACATTGTTTGTAATGTAATGCGCTTCACTTTCATCCTATTATGTGGTACCTACATGAAATTACAATTTAGTTTTACGCCCGCTCCGATTATCGAAACGCACCGGATATTCCGGAAACTTGGCGAAGGCCAACGCTCGCGATCTGTGACCTTCCGTGTAATGCATTGTTCGTTATCAGCCGCGATCACCGAATAGCTTTTTTCCCGCAAACTTTCACGCGGCTGCACGCGGTGTTTGTCATTTGCTCGGGCAGATTACGATGCGAAACGCGCATCGGCGACGGGTGCAACAATTTCAATGCAAATGTCGCGGCGTGCAACGAATACAAAACCCGCCGAGGGTCGCCGTGCTATTAGATAGGATGGCGCCGCAAATAGAGAGAGAGAGAGAGAGAGAGAGAGAGAGAGAGAAATTCGACCGACGTTTTACCATTGCCAGTGGCAGATTCGGAAAAATCCGTCAGGGGAAATATGCAACAGAGAGATTGCTGTATGAAAGATAGACATTTCGGTTTTTTTCTTTTGATGCCCATCGAAGAGCTTATTTTCAAAAGAAGTATAACATTTTTTGGTGAAAACAGAGGAATACTTTTCCGGATATATATATATATATATATATATATATATATATATATCCGGAAAAGTATTCCTCTGTTTTCACCAAAAAATGTTATACTTATATATATATATATATATATCGTATCAACTATTAAATAAAAAATATTGACGACTAGTTTTGGTCGCAAGTTTTGAAGATTCTTTAGAAATATCAGTCCCAATTTTTTCTAAGTTTTCATAGATTTAGAAGTGGCTAAGATATTTATTAATATTATTTTGCAACTATTTTAAACTCTATTCAAACATCTGAAACATTTTCTGTTAATGTTCTTCTCGTATATATAGATAATGGATTAATTTCAGAAATATATCTTGAGAAAAAATATTATATATATTAAGAAACGAGTACTATATGATCTAAGAAAATAAGAACGTTTTATTTTAGTCGACTATGCAATAACATTTCCGTTTACTGGAAAGCCATGTAACGTCGAGATATAAAGTAACGTTTCATTTCTGTGAAAGCCGTTTTGAATACAGCGCGTTCTTGTATTTTTATCCTATCTTCGCCTCTTTCTTGGCGTAACGTACCACGTAATAGAAGATGGCAGGCAGAAGGGCAAGACTTACAGAAACAACAACGGAATTTACATTGGGTGTACACTCGTCTCGGTGACGTCTCTCTTGAATCCGTTATTTGGCGGGCACCACAATGGACCTGCACGTACGTCACTTTGCGAGTACGACATGTAACAAACATACTAGCGATAGTTCGCATCCCTCTAAATTCCGGCCGATAAAGAGATGGAACAACGGAAACAGGAATGTTTTACAACTTGACCTTTGAATTTGTAATACGGCAATTTATCTATTTATTTGACAGTTTTTATGTTAAGAATAAATCTACATATTACAGAGAGGAAAGAAGAGAAAGGACAGAATACATTAAGAAAATAATTGTTTAATTCGTTAATATAAAATTTACTTTTATATATAGATGCTTTTAATTAATAATATTTAATTTATATATTAAACATAATATTTATTAATCCTAACATACGCATAATTTTTATTAATGAATTCTAATACAATTTGTTAGAAGATAAAATTTAATTCTTAGATTTCACCACATTATTTTTCCACGCCATAATTTGTACTTTTTCATTAGATATATAATATTGTAATATAATATTGGTAAACCGAAACAGATACATATTTATGGACCAGATCACCAGAGGATTGACCGTATGCACTCCGACGAGTAAAGTAATTTTACCGGGCAATATCGCCCTGTTCCGTGAGCAATAAAAAATAACAATAAAAAATGTCGCGGGGGAATATCACGCGAGTAGTCTGTGTTTTAGTGGGGCATTCTTATGGGACATTCAAACGTCGTGAACAATTCGCTTTATTGGCCTCCATCCAGCACAGTCGTCCGCGATCGTCGCACATTATTATAAACTGCAATATAAACTGCATATAAACTGCAATAACACCGCGCATGTCGCGACGCGTGAAAATTAAGAATCACGGAAAGAGCTGGACAATATACCATTGCAGTCTTAGCACACTAAGCTGACTAAAATAAAAGTTACGTCGTTAAGAACATTATAATAAAGTAATAAAAGAATCAAGAAACCTTGAATTTTAATCTTGATTCAGAAATTTGTAAAACGCGTTTAAAAATCACGAGCTATCGCATATGAAAAAAAGAGGTCCACAACGAAAAACGTTTTAGATCACAGCATTGCTGCTCTAATTTTAGGAAGCTTTTACGCCGATGGAGAACCTAGGGCAATGTGGTGTCAAGTTCCTTGCTTTTATCTCGACACTCTCTCTCTCTCTTTTTTCTTTTAAACGGATCCGGAAATGCCTGCACTAACATTTGGAATTCTAAAATTGCGAAACAAACTTCAACTATACCGCAATCTCGAATGCTGCGACCACACGGCGTATGTAGTACCGCGTATGTGTAGTAGTACCGCGTGCTCGTTGGTCCGGATAAGAGTAACTCAACACTAGTATCTATACTTTGGTGTTGCCAAATATAGTTTACACCGTTTGACACGTAATTCTGCCAGGAAACGTAGACGCGAGTTTACTAATACCGCAGCTGCTCGGCTGTAGATTGCAGTTTCTAGCGTGCGTGACTTGCAGACTGTGATTTAGTGACACAAAAAGTTGCGACTCGCGTGCGGGACTTGGCCCTGAATAGACCGCGAAGCAAACTTCTTGATTGATGCTAAGTGGAATCGAAAAGAATACCGAGCAACCGGTCTAACAAGACGATGAGAAAATGTAATATGTGCATACATGCATCTAGTCCATTGTAGTTTACAATGGACGTGCAATTAAACGCATAACCACTGCAGTAGATTAATTGTTGATATGCATCGATATTAAGTGTATTTAAAAAAAAACTTTGGATTTTTTGAACGAATTGTTCATTTGATTAATTATCGCGAATTTGTGATGGAAAAGTCGCTTTTATTCAATAAGCAATAACGTTATTAAAGCATTCAAGTTTTATTTCTGATGCGACAGATTCTTACAAAACACGTGAAAAGCTTTGATCAATATGAACATGCAATATGGAATTTTTCATTCTGTTAAACTTTAAATTGATCACTGATATCAATTGTCATATTTGGACTATTGACATCTTTGTCCGGAATTACGGCGATACCAATATCAAATGCAAACCATTATAAACCTCGCGATATAGTCTTCAATGAAACGAGTAATTGATCTCGTTTCTCGTTATCACACAACCCAGTAAACAGACAGTATCAATCCGCTTGATAGAAATAGCAGTTACAATTCCCTGCAATCCAGCGTTTCAAATAACACACACTCGATTGTTATTTGCGTTTCTGCATCTATCGCATGTGCGTATCGCGTGATATTTATTGATTCCGAGATAGGAGAATCGTAAGAGATACGAGAATCATGTCTGCCTGTCTTAAAAAGAACAGTATAAAAAGGCAATGTTTCGCATGATGTCCCGACGTTCGAGCTTCTTGCAGCGAACCTAAAAACGGAATGCAAAAAATCGCGGAAACTATGTTTAGAACAGAGAAATTTAACGCAGTAGGAAAGGTCAGGGAACTATGATAGTCTTCAATTCCTCGCCGCAACTTACAGAAACGAAAGAAATTATATTGTTTCGTTAATATTTGTCTCAGTATTATACGATTAATCATTAAATTTTACTGGTTTTCTATACATTTTTACAAAAAAATATAATAAAAAATTTAGCAGAATTTTTTTTTATGTACGAGGAGAGAAAGAAAAATTCTTTTTACCTTATTCGCTTTTCTCGAAATATCATAATCGCCGCTGCATAGCGATCCCAAAGTGCTTTGAGTTCGTACGTAATTGCTTTAATAATCACTGATTCAGATATAACTTAGAACATCTCGGGAGCTCAACTTCTCTCGTACTCTCGGAATGCATTCGATTTCGCTGCACCGAGATGTAATCGAGTTTAGGCGAAATCGTCTATCGGGACCTGTGGAGCGTGGGTGACGAGGGGGAGAGGCAATTAGGTAATTAAACGGCTAATATGCACGGAAGCCGCGGGGTGAGTAAACGCAATATCGGTCGATAAATTCTCGATGGAGTTCCGTTCGGCTTTATCGCGTGCTACGACTCTAAACCATCCCCGCGTGGTTATATTCCTGACTGGTAAGAGGTACGACGAAAGGGGTTGAAAGGAGTGGATCTTCCCTTATGTGCAGCTCGAGCTTTACGTCGGGGTTTCGGTGCCCGAAGTTCACAAAGGAAAGATAAAGTACTTCCACAAGTACAGCGATCGCGGTCGTGCAAGTCGATGGAGTAGAGGCATCAGTGAACGATGTTGTCGATGTACCTAATATTGCTAACTTTCTGTGATCGTTAAAGTAATAAAATAAATGGACGAGATTAATTGAAAGAATAATAAAATGATTAAATAATATTAATGATATAATCGATAAATTACTAATTTTGATGGAGGCAAAATTTCTACTCTCTGAATAGTAGCGTTGCTTATTAGATCAGGTCTTATTTAATTAGTAGATTACACATTCTTAGCTACGTGAAATGAAGTCGAGTTTGCTCCCACGAATACGAAGTTTCGCTTGTTATTGTTATTAAAATTAATGTTTAATTAACATGTTCCAAAGGTTCTCTAACGCACAAGGAAGTAACAACCTTCCAACTTTCCAACTAAATATATTACCCTTTTATACGTAATGTAATGAAAGAGCTCCTTTTTTATTTTTCCTAATTTTAATACCATATATCAATACTGAGGCAAATGCACGTACACAAATACACCGTTATGTTCACAGACTTTGATTTTGATATCGATAAGACTCTGCGGAAGACAGATGGACATGGTTGATTTTATATTTCGCTTTATTTCGATTTATTTTGCTAACATATCACAAAATTATCATATTATAAACAAACGTATTCTGCTTCATTATAATTAGATTGCGTATCGGAAGTCATATTTTTAAACATTGTGTCTATTATCCCAATTTTTAAACCGGATAGCAAATTAAGGAAATTTTTCTAGCTATAATTAAAGCTTCGAATATAATATCGCTGAAAACGGAACTGCGTCGGTCGCGGCGCATAATATAAATTTCCTCTCTATTAGATTGTGGTAATCATACAGACGACAAGTTCTTTGTCCACATCTGCTATAGCGGCAGCAAACTGCGGAAACGAGACTTCCTCTATTCGCGAGCTCTCAACGTTCGTCTAGGACGACGAGAGATTAAAGATTTCTTTCATTCCACAAAGTAACTACGACGGATCCCTAGTAGTAACGTGTGCACCATCCTTGCAGACATAGTAAATGTAATCTAGAGGAGACCAGAAAATGCGGAAAGTTCAGGTTCACCGGGCCCGTGAACCGTATGTTGAAACGCTTTCGACGTATATCGAAAATTACCTGTCCGCTTTCTCTTAAGCTCGTGCTTGCCGACTTTCAAACATGCTGTATCGCGATACCCGTAAAAAACTACATTTATCAAAAAAGAGATATTAAAACATGGTTTGTCAAAGATTGACAAACATATAGGTATGGATAGAACATTTCGTATATCTTTCTTCAAAGACAGCATCAGAATTTTAAAAATTAGACCGACATGCGACGTAATAGAGGAAATTAATTACTCATTGTCATTCTATTTTGCTAAACAATTACTAAAAATATATAGTTGCACTCAATTCGTACTAGAATATGCTAACAAATTTCGCATAAAGGTTTCGCGATAAATTATATCGTGTTACAATTCTCCATTGGCGACATAAATAGCTTGTAATAGCGCCCGCGAGGTTTGTTGAGCATTCTTCAACGCATGTTAAAGTACCGTTGGAGAGAGGGAAAGGCATACACAGAGAAAACATAGAATCACCGCAACCTTGGCGTGGTCGTGAGAATGAATATGGCAATGCGCGCGTTCGCTCCTCATATCATGCGTATATGCAGCACGCGTGCGGAACGCGCGATTTCCCGATCGTCGCCGCCGAGACTCTCGCGTAACTTCTAGCCGCGCGAAACCAAAAATAGCATGGCACGTACAAGACACGCGCGTGTTTCTACACGCACAATAATACTACGTATTTAAAAGCTGAAGGCCACTTGATAAAAATTAATCGTCTCCGCAATCGTCGAAGCGATCGAGCAACTAATATTTGTTTCGTAAAAAATATCCAACGATAAAAAATCTAACGTTGAGCGTGCAGTGGAAACATTTCTCTCGGCGAGCAGCAGATCTTTCAACTTCTCGAAAGCGAGAAAGCGAGTCTTCCTAGGGGAACTATAGTCCGCATTTTACGCCGGGATCGTTGCCGGATTCGTGAATCGGTGTCATTAATTAACTCGTCCGCTTTCATTCGACGCAGCCGTGCGTGCGAAGCGTGGATGTACGCTCGTTGCTCCTTCCTTTACTGCCAAAGTATTTTTTTTTAAAGCTCGCCACGTATATATACTTTCTGCGATTTTCTGGTTACGTAAAAAGAAATATTGACCGATGGGGCCGACTGGGTCCACATTTGTCAACGTGGTGAAATCGTTAACAGGATTCAAAGCTCGGCTGCGATACGCACATGGAAATCTTCATCGTATGTGATATCGCTATTGCTCGTATTACCGCGAAGATAGAAAGGTGGATACACAGAGGATCTCTTGTTTCCGCCTGCAAATCCCTGATGTAGATTCAGTGGATCATAAATCTCCCATTATAACTGCGATTTATACAACGAAGCTGCAATGAATAATTTGATTAATGGATCTCCAACACTTTATCAGTAGTATTGTTGTGTGATAAAATTATTGCTTTTATCTTGTTAAAACGACGATGAAAAAATTAACGGGCATTCACGAGTGTCGCCGAGACAATATACGCGTTTGGCAATTGTCATGCATTCTTTTTATTTATAATTGAGTATCTGGTAATTATAGAAGTCTGTTATATATGGCAAATAATTGGACCTCGTTTTTTCATACAGAGATTTCACCCATATGCAGTCGTAGCGATGCTAGAGACGAATACTTATAAATCAAACTCGTTACGACTCGATAAATTGAAATAAAATTTTTTTTCGAGCGGTAAAACACTCGGAAAAAAAGAATTCGCGAACCACAACGTTAACCCGGCAGGCAATATCGGCGATATGTAACCAGGCAATTACCGCAGGCACGCATCGAGCGATGATTTGTATTCCGCGACGCGAATAACAGCGCGACCGCACGTAACCGCGCCGTAATTAAAATCGCAAAGCCATTTAAATCGCGCCGCAGGCGCAGTTGCGAGTCTTTGTGCTCTCTACAGAATGCGCGAATTTTACTGTATTTCGTTCAAATGCGATCCCTCACGTTCTTCAGCGAAGCTAACGATAAAACGCGTCCGACTCGTCGAGCATCGTCTCGCTCGACGGCACACAAACGACAATCGGCATATCCGAATTTCCCTTTTGTGTGACTCTCCTTTCATGTTCATGGACGTTGAGTTTTGGTCTTGTTTATTGAAATACTTCCTCGGTTGGTCACACGTGAATATTATGAGAACACAGATTAATCAGTTGTAGTAATTTTTAAATGTTTTTAACAAATTTAAGTTCAAGATATAAAGTAACGAGCCAATTATGTATATATACATATAATTTATTTCAATTTTTTGATTAATTTTATTTTTTGCACATCAGCATCTAAGATGTTACAATGTTACATAATTAGCAGCAAGCATGCATATATATATGTTGTTCATCGTAAAGTTTGAAGCTAAACTTTATTTAGTGAAAATGAATGTTACAAGCAATGAATGTTAAAATCTGTATAATAAATATATTCATTATAATTTTCAAAATATGAGTGGTTATATCACTTGCAGCATGAGTCAGAAAGCATCGTGTTATATTGTAATTTCATCGCGTTATATCTTAATTTCTCTCGATTAATTTAAATCCAATCTGAGTTAAACACACAGTGACATTATTATAATTAAGTAATGGTACGAATATTATCGAGCGAATATTATACGAGGAGGAATGAGAAAATTGTTAATTGTTTAATGAAAACTGGAGTAATTACCATTGAGGTGATTCATGCGAACTCCATGTTTAATTAGAACGTCCTGAATGCATTTCTATTTCTACGAGCATCCTTCGCAATTCGTCTTCCTCGGTGACAGGCATTGTCGCATGGTGCACCACCGGAATTTTCCTTAAAAATATCGGCGTCGCCGCCAAGCTTTTCTTTTCTTCGGGTTTCCGAAGGATGCGGTAGAAACCACGGAGCCGGAAATTCCGTTGAGCGAGGGTGGTTTACGGGGACACACAATGAAACGTAAGGACCACGTCGGCCGAGTTTTACCGTAGCTGGAAAGGAGCTCTCGTCTCTTTCTCTCTTTTTTTCTTTTTTGTTTTAACAGGCGCCCTGTTTTCCCTTCCGTGACATTTTTTTCCCCCGTTGCTTGGATTAACTTGTTCTAGTTGCCGGATTAAAAAGACAGGCTCGTGCGGGCGAATTTTTTCCGCAAATTTTTTTCGTCGACGAGTGACGGTATATACTCACAGAATTTCCCCAACTGGCTGTGGAAAAGTTAGAACGATCACCGGCTGCTTAATTCGTTACCCGGCAACCGATTAATGCAGTTAGTTTGCTCGGTAAATTGTTTGGGATGCGCCAACAGAGCGAGGAACAAAAAGTATATTCGCGAACTTTCGCGAGCTTTCGCATTTACCTTAGCAACTCTTAGGTTTTCCTTAATCACCTCCAATCCAACGGCGTCGTGGTAAATGATTTTGCTCGTCGACTTTTCTGTTGTTTCAACGTATTGCACACAGTACTGCGTTACATATAATGTTTCGAATTTAACAAACCATATTTCATCGACGGACTCCCTGATCTTCTTGTTAATTTTTCGTGTCTAACATAAAATAATCAACATCGATTTGCAAGTATCGAGAAGAGGAGAATTAACTTTGGGATTTACAATTATTCGCCGAGGAAAAATCAATTTTGTATTAATTAAATGAGGCTTATAAATTTCGCGCAGTGGGTCCGCAGAGATACTCTGTTTATAATATAGAGATATTCAATAGCCCTGACCCCCAGCAATATATGTGTTTCTCGATATCGACGGAAAATGAATGCGAGTCATGGTACCGCGCGTGCAGGAGCCAGCAGCGGGTATATGATATCAAAAACGGTCTCTGTGGTAGCCGCGAGCCAAGTATAGATTGCTAACTGCCGCTATGGACAATGATGTACACCACGCTGAAAGGATTTCAAAGGAGTGCACTGTCAACCGTGTATCGCGCGCAGTGTTACGCCGTCGCGTCCTATATCGTTGTGGACTTGGCTTCCTGAAGAAACATCGTTACTGCGCCATTTGTCTCCCGAGAGTAAGCCGCCTCGCGGATATCGCGCGTCGCAGATACTTTTCAATTCGGTTAATGTGTTTCTGAAAATTACCGAGTGCACGTTTCAACGTGTATACTGCAAAATTTCTATGTTGCGGGACCTGTGGGGATTAAAATTCATATTTTATCATACGGAGTCTGATTTCACGCGCGCTTGCATTTTGAAATAATGACAGTTCATTCAATGAGAGCTCAACATCATTTATACTTGCATTTGACAGGCACTCATTTACTAAATTAGCTTATTTTAATTATATCTGTTACCTTCTGTCGTAGCGCACTTTCCATGAGCAATTTCAAGTTTTTTTTTATTATCTTTTTTTACAAGATAAAATGTACATTTAATGTAAAATCGTATTTAATTTAAAATTACCTCAACGACCGTATTTGTAATATGAGAATCGCTGAAAACTTCTATTTTATTTTTCGCAGTAATTTACAATTTTAAGTTATTTGTGAGTGCGAGTGATTTTTTTATACAAACTAGCTAACTGGGACTGTGCTATGTTTAGACAGCGTTTGTTGTCGAAGGAGCGCAAGGAGGTTAATCAATAATTCATAATAGGATAGGGCACTTTCGTACGGTCCATCCACCCCGGGCGTTGAAACCACGCCTGTCCAATTCTGCGTTACGTTACACGAGTAATTGCTGCCACAATTTCAGTTCAACGCGGCGGCACCCGCGGCACTTAGACTAATTAAGAGTCGACCTTCCGTCACGTTACTCACGTTGTTTCGCCGTCTTTGCGCGCGACGGAAGATAGTTAAAAGCTTCTTTTATATTTTTCTTGGCGTAGATTGTAGAACAGAAGACCGACGTGTAAAATGTAGCCCAGGGGATATTGTGTACGTATCTCGCGTACGGATCCCGCGTAAACTTCTAAAACGGGTTGGTTGTAACAGACTATCTTGATTAAGTCTTGGCTGATTTTACCATTCTCCTTTCAGTCACTTGGCCGTAGCACAAAATAAGAAATTAATTGCAGAAGAAATTGCTTTTCTTTTAGAGAAGAATATCGTATTTAGTATAAAATTTAGTCAGAATGTCTTTTTATAGTGATGTATTTTTATTTTATGTTAAAAACTTTAGAATAAATCCAAGATAGACAGGCGCAAAAATGCACGTTATATTATTTAGAAGTCAATAGTTTTTCTTCAATTTTCAAACTATGATTGGAGATTTTTATTCCAAATTGACTAAAAAAGTCGTCGTTAGATCTCGTCGTTAAAACCTGTTTATTCAGGTATATATCGTATAATAATTAATTGATGAAGGAAATTAAAATTTAATTTAATTTGATAATTGTCCGAACTAGAAAGTCATCCGGACTGTAATCTCAAAGCTTAACAAGTCGGCCTACAAGCCGACTGTTCTAGTGTCATTCTCGGTGCAGCATCCACAAGTCACGCAGCATCCATTCTCTTCAACACGAAACGCTCGCAGGAAAAGTATCCCGGCTGGGACAACGCCCATGAATTAAACATCGCGCGCCGTTGGGCTCCGGTGCAAACGAGATTCGCAAATTTATTTCTGTTCACTCGGCACGCGTACGGCCGCGCTCGAAAGAGAGGAGAACGCGCTACCATGCAATTTCGAGAGTTTATGAATTTCAGGCCGAGGCTTTCCAGCCTCGGAATCACGATCTAATAACGCTAACTGTTTTACGCGCTCGATGATATGACAGTCGGCAAATTGGATTAACTGGATTGGAAATTTTTCGTTACTGTCAAAATTTAAAAGTGAAAATTAAATAAACCCCATAGTTAAATACCATATCGCATTCTTTTTTAGAAAAACTTTACTTTTTTACAGATATATGCTGTAGCTCTAAAAATTACATTCGAATACCATTTTTTATTATTCACTTGCTTAATATTCGCTTCGTAATAAATACTTGCTTGAAATTCCCGTCCATTCAGTTTACGGAGTTTATCACTTATTCTTGAGGATTGTTGAATATCCAGTCATATTTGGTTTCATGGTTGGAGAAAGCGAGCATCCGAGTATAAAATTAATTGCAGCTCGATGCAACGATCTCAGGATCTCAATTTTCGCGGGAGAAATTTTATTTTCTCAGATCTAAGCACAGTCTTACCGCTATTAATGCAACAGGTGCGCGATCGGGCTTTTCGGTGTGTTCGATAAGAAAAAATCGGTCATGTTATTCGAGCATTGAGTTGTAACGATAAACCGTTATTTTTCTTTTTTTAGAACAGAAAATCTCAATCTATAGGGAATAACTTATATAAAATAAATTTAACTAAGACTAACTTGGCTGCTAAAATTGCAGGTTAAAATTGAAATGATTAAAATAAATGCATCTTATACAAATATATATCTATAATGTAATTGATGAATACAAATGACTCAAATTTTTTTTTATTTGCAGCTAATTACATTTTATATATTTTCATGTGCTTCACGATGAATCGTAAAGAAATGGATATTGTTTTTTTTCTCGTCCTTCCACCGATCAAGGAAATCGATATGTTCTCTCTGTTATATAATAGCGTTTTATATATTTTTTCTTATTTCAGTGGCAGCTACCGAGAAAAAGAAGAAGAAAATTTTATCTGCACATCGAAATTGAAGATCGATATTTTCTCTCTTTTCAGGACCTCGAGCATGCGGACGTGCTGACGGTGGGTTTCAATGTGGACGGCGTCGAGCGTGTTCTCGACCTTCGGCTGAACACCGATTTAATTCCGGTCGGCTATCAGCAACTCCACCAGCATCGCGGCACGTACAAAGTGCACACCCCGTCGAAAGTTGTAAGTACCGCTCGGGCAGCATCCAGTATTCGCATCTCTAGGCGTGCTAACCGCTTTTCCGCAAACAGCGTTTGCGCTAATCGATATCGAACACGCGAGCGTAAATTCTATCGACAACCAGCACCGATCAAGAAGGAAAGCGTCGAGAATTCATTCAACTTAACCCCCCCCCTCCCCCCGTAATGCTCGACCATTCTCTCGCGACTCGTCACGTGTCGAATGGCCACACAAAGGCGCCATTATCGCCGTTTAATGGCATGATACGCGACGTAAAATTTACGATCGTACATATATGGGCGTTTGCTCCCCACAAAAAAAGGGATAATCGATACATCTTTTGTCAACAATTATCGCGGACAATGACGAGCCGTTTTCTGATTAGATATTATTTTATTACATATATTTTTTTTCCTTTGAAAGTTTTATCTTGTGATGAAAATGCTGAGCTAAGCGATGCGTAAAGGTCGGTTGTACAAAAATAATCTCGCTGTGCGTATCACTGGAAAGAGATAGAGTCGAAGCTTGTTCGTCAGTTAGTGTGTCTTTCTTATTTGCTCAGTTTGCTCTCTGATGTGTTTGGTTTTTGCCACTTTTCGGTTATCCTTCATCGAATCGATGTCACGGCGATTCTACAAGTCGACTTGGCTATAAAACCATCGATTTTATGATACGTGTTCGCGTAAAGGTCGTCCGCACAATTTAATTTTAATTCGACTCTATAAGTAATCATATTATATCAATATTTGCTTGCTATCATACTTTATATTACTATACTAGCAACCTTAGAGACGATGTTTTATTCAGTCAGGCCAAACAAAGAGATGCCAGGCAAGAGAGAAAATAGCCTATTGTGATAAAAGATATGATTTCCGTTTTAAACGAAGAATCACTTTTTTGGACAGTCCGACAATCTATTTGTGAGAAAGTTCATTTAATTCCACGCTCGACTCGTACTTCCGGTCCCACGTAAATTAAAAATCTCCGCGGGTGTCTGTGCCCTCTCGTCATATCAGCCCTCCGTCATCGCGTGAACGGAAAAGGTATAAGGTAGGCCCCCGTGCACAGGTATAATACCCGACTCGGCCGAAATCGATCGAGGTGACTCACTCCGTCTGCCGTCTGCATGTTTAATAGAACGTCTCGTTATAAACACACGCGCAAATGTGTAGCGACGTGTTGATCCCGGGCGTACACGGCGGGCGTGCAACACCGTCACGCGTTAAAACCGTGCATGAGCGGCGGTCGCGGGGTTTCCGCTTTATAATTCAAACGCCGCGACGGAAGAGAAAGGCAGGAAGGATGAGAAGAAAAAAGAAAAGAGAGAGAGAGAGAGAGAGAGAGAGAGAAAAAAAAAGCTGATGGAACACTCAGAATACGTTGAATTACAGCGGTCGCGCGACGTGTCTATGGAGTATATCGTGCGAAACGCGAGGATTGCCTCGGAAATTGTTCCTGCTAAACGTCTAATTCCGCTATCCATAAAGTTTCTGCAGATAGTCGATTTTACTTAGCTGCTTGCGAAACAGATAGTAAAGACATTACGAAGGAGGAAAAATAAAAAGCTGAGCATGTTAAACACTTCGGTATATTATTCGACGTGTACCGATGGAGAAACCGGTTATATTAAATTTCGCTTGCGCTGAATCAGCGACAATCAAATTTCTCCGTAGCTTGTGAAAATTGCGAAAGTATTTCTGAGATGTTTCCTTTAATTGCGAGCTTTGTCCAAAATCATGTGATTACATCATTTTGATGAAAGCAGCGAGTTTTATATGTGAACGCGGTAACAAAAACGTGAAGTTGGAACTGTCTGATTAGACACGATTATTGATATAATTGCTGTAACTTTTTATTTTAATTGGCAATAGAATCGATATTGAATTTATTAAAGCATTTACAAGTAAATTTAAGTTTACAAATTTCAATTCTGTCACGCAAAAAATAACTGTGATTCATCTTAAAATAAAAGTCTTTATATATATTTTGGGCAGGATAAAATAGAGAGAGCGGAAAACAATATACTCATCATTTAAAATAAAGAACAAAAATAAAATAAAAATAAAAATTGTATTCATAGAAAAATATATTCATTATTATTTTTAACTTAATAGACTTTTTATATTATAAAAATTCATTAAATTGATAAAATAATGAATATAAAATAATCATGATGACGAGAGAAAAATAAGCCATACAGTATACTGTTTTTAAAAATAACAAATACTAACTGCTCTTTATCGATCGTAATCTTCTGCTCGACTATTTGTAATGAGACAATGATGAGGATTAAAAAGTCATCTAGAATGTGGGACGGAAATCAAGCTGAAAATGTAAAACTCACTGCCAACTGATGGCAGAGTTCGTTGCGCCTAGCCGCATCACCGCACTTATACTGTTTTGCACAATTGTATTTAATTAATTGGTGGCTCCGGTTAACGGCTCTGCCTTTCATCGCCCCGCATCTCCTTTTCTTCGCGGCATAAATACGGTTTATCCGCACGGATAAACCAATTTTGAGCTCGTTAAAGGAGAAAATGCGGATGTGGAATAAGCTAGAAATTTGAGATACCAGCGTAATATTGCAATGCCTGTTTAAAACGTTGTGCAAAAGTTTTTTCTAATATATAAAAGGTACATATAAAAATATATAAAAATTTTGTAAGACTCGATGGTGCATACATTTATTTATATTTGTAGCACCGATAATGCACTAAATCAAATATTGTATTGTAATACATAATAAATATAAGATTGAGAGCACATTTTATAGAAGAAAGAGAGAGAGAGGAGAGAGAGAGAGAGAGAGAGAGAGAGAGAGAGAGAGAGAGAGAGAGAGAGAGAGAGAGAGAGAGAGAGAGTTATTACGAGGAGATATAGAGCGTTCTTTTATGCTCTCAACGCGGTTCTGAAATTTACGTCCCGGTAATAAGAACGCGGCTGTTAGGAAATGTATTTTTCTTTGGCACAGCTCTCGTGATATAAATCTACATAATCCTCGATGCGGCGCACACGCGATATTACATTTAATAGAAGCGAGGATAAGCTTACCGTGGGCGAATACAAAATTTCATATTCCGCCGACACGCCTCGTAACGCGCTTTCCATGGGGCATGGCGCGTTACGCTCTCGCGAAAATTTTTCTCTTATCCGACAATGAATCAAGTCGTACGCTTTATCCGTCCGTTATATATTAGCGCGGGCCCCAGTGATTACATCCTTGGACGAACGTAGATGGATTTCTTATGTGCATTAAACGCGTAAATGCGCACAAGGATATTTTATGCGAGCGCCGCATGCAAAATTTTTGCACCGTGACTTGGAAACACAATGTGTCCAAGCCTTGAATTTCCCGAGGGCAATAAACGACTATTTGTGAAAAGTATTTTGCACGATAAGACCGTTATATTTTCTTTAACAAAAAATTATCAACCATCGCGCTTTGGAATGTTCAAATACACGATAACACGAGTCCTTGGATATGAATCCCTAGTTCCCTAGCGTCACGCGTACTGGAATCTTTGAATTTTTATTATAGATCATTCGATATTCAAGCATGAGTACGCAAATATCCTTGTAATTGATTTGTTTTTTCTCTATTCTCACATCGTTCAATATTTAAATTGTTAAGGAGAGCGACGTTCTTATTTCCTTTCAATAACGAGAGCGAGCAGTTTGCGCTGCGGACAAATCGACCTCGAGCATCATCGAGATCGAATCTCCGCAATGAGCAGCTTTGCTGCGGCATTTTTGAAGGACGGCATTGCAATAAGATCGAGACGCGAGCGAGCTGCTGCGTCATCGGCAATAAATAAGAGTCGCGGTTGCATTAAATAATATCGATACGACGATTTAACGATACCGACACGTTCTCTCTCGTTAATTCAATCTCGCCCGTCACGTCGCCAGTATAGGTACACCTTCCTATGCGGCAATCGGATAATGGACCACGATCGATGGCTCTCGTAACGGAGAAAGCGCCTCGTTTCAAAGAGGATCCCGATACTCCCCTCGCCTCCGAGATCGTGCTTCTTTGTTGGAGCAATTCCTTTCGGGAGAGTAACGTGCCTGCTCTCCGAGGTAACGGGTCTCCTCCCTCGTTTTCCTCGCGGCGGAAAAAGGAACGTGAAAAATCGCCGGGGTTCGCCAAGCAGGGTGTGCATGCCCAGAATCTGGGACAACTATATTTGTACTGAGCCGATGTACGGTTCCGATGCATCTGAGAGGCCGAGATAAGCCCGCGAACTGCAGCCGGTGCGCACGGGCATCTCGATTTCTCGACGTGTTATGCCGCGCGATTCATAAATGTCACGAATCGGCTAAATGTTCAGAGTCATTTTTAATGAGAGAATCAAAAGAATTAAATTTGACTTGAGACCAGATCAAACTGAAGCAAATATACCTATATAATCCTTTGCGCTCCAAATTATTTCTCACAAACAAGCGCGAAGAGCATGCAAGTATTCTATTTTCAATTTAATTATTCAGTCGGTTTAATTTAATCAGTTCAATATACAGCAATTTTTATTTAGACTATTTCTCGAAACATTTATAGAGATTTAAAAAAATGTTGCTTGCTAATTATAATCACGTTTCGAATGTTTGGAGAACTATAATGTTAAAGCTTTCCGCAAAACGTGTCGACTCTATATATTTCGACATAGTAAAAGGATCAAGATAGAAAGTTAAAACATAAATCTAATTAGAAGTGTGCCTTTATTCGTGAATAACTGCATCTTTATTTTTGCGAGAAAACGTTTCCGCAATTTTATTATATACTTGTTACAAGAGATAATTAGAAACGCGCATATAAGGTACGTGAACCGGAAAGAGCGAATCACGCGATAAAGCGAATTTCATGAATGTCGACAAATTTAAAATGCTCGAAGAAATAAAGAGAATTCTTTTAATACCGTTTATCTTATGCGAATGGCATTCGTGAATTGCGTGAATCTTGCAGGAACTCTGTCATTACCAAGGTAGCGTTCGAGATGTTCCTGGCTCGTGGGTGGCGTTATCCACTTGCAGAGGATTGCGCGGTGTCATCTTCGATGGTGAGAATCTTCATCACATTCATCCGGAAGATGAGAGATTGGATTCCGGGCATTACCTTTACAAGCACAGCGATCTCATTGCCAATAATACGTGTGGTAAGCATCTCGTGACTGAACCGTCCCTATTTTACTGTTATATCTCGATCTCCTTTGCAAGAATCACATATCGTACATCATTATTACTAATGCAAAAAGCGGAAGAGAGGAATTGCCTGGGAAAAAATGACTAATATTAATGCACGACAATTCGAACATTAATTAATGCATGTTGCAAATATCCATTTCTTTAAAAGAACTATAAAAAATTTAGACGATTATTATCTCGAAAAGATACATGATATATTTTACGAAAAATTAACAGAATTTGTAATTGGAATCTCAGATATTTCATGACGAATACAGGTTGACTTACCAATACATTGGCAAGTTATTCGCACCCAGATCGTATCAGTCATCGTTGTCACGGGAGTTCCTGGATCGCCGGGGCAATTTCCACGGATTTCTTTAAAAGTATTCACGAACTTTGACTCTCAGAAATACGACCTTTAACACCTTTAGAAGAGTCTCCGTGGCGAGCACACGAGCTAGGTACTTCGTTCTTCGGTGGCAATGCCCCAGGCAGGCTCAAAGACTCGCCTCGAGAAGACTGGTCTCTCCTTAACGGTCTTAACAAATGTGAGAGCAAGGCCCCGACCGCGAAGACTCTTTGTCCTCTCCTCGGTCCTACCGAGAATCCTGCTGCCGACGATCGTATCCCTGTTTGACGTTTTTCCTCGGTTGCAGGTTACGAAGGCACGCCGCCGCACGACGTTCTCCCTCGTGATCATCGCGAGATTAAAAAGTTCTCCAGGGTATGTATACAGAGCAACAGCAAAAAAAGAAAAGGAAAGAGAAAAAGAAATTCGCGCAAACCGTTTCCCCGGTAAATTATACGACTTCAAAGAACGTAGTCGCAGGGGTCTTGGTACTCTCAGTGTCTTGCGTGCGTGTATACCCTTCTTCCGTTCTTTTCTTCTTCTTGTTGGAGAAATTGTGAATAGTTCGTAGCTTGGGAATCGTCTTGCGCTTAGCGAAAATTTTAAGAGTTTTTAAAAATTAACAATTAACAGATTAGCACTGAAAGTTTCTGTAGATTTCTAAAAGAGACAATTAACGATTACATCTACTGTTATGACAATTTTATTTTACCACTTTGTATCTTTGTTAATTTATGAGTAAAATTAAAAGTAATGATTTTATGGCACATTGTTGTGTTGCTCTTTTACAGCACAAAAGAGCGGCTGAAATTATCCGTGGGCCCTACAACGCGAATAGACAATCGCGTTACGTGGAGTTAGTACTCGTAATCGACAAGAAGGAATATACCGCCCTTGACGAGAACCTGGACAAAGTGCATCAACACTGTAAGGACATCGCCAACATTATCAACGCTGTAAGTAACGTCGCCGTCGTAACTTAATTGGACGTATAATTCCTTTCGACCTCAAGTCGACTGAGAACGATCTGAAGCGCGCAGCGTTAATTCAACAACTCCATTATCCAATTAGTCGTTTTGAACATTTGCGATTTCCTTCTTCTAAAATATATATCTCTAGAATATATCTCTAGCTGTTCCACGAATTTTACTTTATCTGGGGTAATTGGCTGTTATGTATGTATACATAATTGTATTTACATGGATGTGCGAGTCTTCCTTTCTCCAAAAAGGAGATATGTCGAGCGCGAGAACTTTAATAGTCTTATTAAAATAATTATGTAGATCCACTTGTACATATGCTTTGCTTAAAGGCTTAAATTATTATATTCCAAAAATTGTTATACAATCGACACATTTTTATTATAAAATTTAAATATTACTTTTTCCACGAAAAATTATATATATCCAGGCAAAATTTTTTTATAATTAAATTTTAAACTCATTATTTCACACTTGAAAGTTACGTGAAAGTTGAATTCTGTTAACTAGTTTTCTCAAAGTTGCTTCCATTTTTACTTTTAATTTATCAGTAACGACAATGACGGATCTCAATTCAGGCCTAATATCTCCGCAAATGAGAGAACGCGGGTGTCGTCGTCCTTACGTTCTCTCTGACACAGCGAGACAGAGAGAGATTAATTAGAGCTGACTCGACCTTACCGCGTATCACGGTACCGCGAAATCCCTATGTAAAATACGGGACGGTATATCTCCGTGTATATTTGCAGCTGTACATGCCGTTGAACATATTCATCGCCTTGGTCGGCGTGCAGGTCTGGTCTGAGTCGGACGAGATAGCACTCTCGCCGAACGGCGACACCACGCTGTCGAACTTTCTGCGCTACCGCAGGGAGAAGCTGGTTCAGGATATTCCCAACGATAACGCCCAGCTGTTGACGTGAGTGTACAGATATGCCTATACGCGCGCGCGTTATATGTATTCTATCTAGCCGTACATAGCGATGACTGATATTTATTTCCCGGCAATAGGCGAATCACTTTCGACGGCGGCGTAGTCGGCAAGGCTCTCAAGGGACCGATATGCACCTATGAATTCTCCGGTGGCGTCTCCATGGATCACTCGAACGTCGTTGGTTTGGTCGCGGCCACTGTCGCCCACGAGATGGGCCACAATTTTGGCATGGAGCACGACGGACCGGATTGCGGCTGTCCTGAAGAGAAGTACGTCGTATAGTTTGCCTCTTCAATACTTTAAACATTCGATGTATCAAAACATTTTATTTTTTTGCGATATCCGAAAATAAAAATTAATAATTCCATAAAATTGCAAGCTCTCTGTGTAATATATTGTTCATCTAGTCCAGCTCCAATTACTAATGAATGCACGTATCTCTTTTGTAGATGTATAATGGCGTCGTCTAGCGGCTCGTCCGGACCAACGCACTGGTCCACGTGTTCATTGGAACACCTTGCTCTAGCCTTCGAGCATGGCATGGATTACTGCTTGAGGAACAAGCCGCAGAAGCTGTTCGACAGTCCCATATGCGGTAATGGATTCGTCGAGCCGGGTGAGCAATGCGATTGCGGTCTGAAGGAAAACTGCGACAATCCCTGCTGCAACGTGACTACCTGTATGCTGCACAGCAATGCGAGCTGCGCGACAGGCGAATGTTGCGACCTGAAGACTTGCAGGCCGAAGACCGCAGGCACGGAGTGCCGAAGTGCTGAACACGAGTGCGACCTGCCGGAATACTGCACTGGTCAGAGTGAATATTGTCCATCAGACGTGTTTAAGATGGACGGTGAGACCTGCAGCGTAGGCAAGGCCTTCTGCTATCAAGGCTCGTGTAGGACTCACGACGATCAGTGTAAATTGTTATGGGGTCCCACCGGTTGGTCCTCCGACACGCAGTGTTACGAGATGAACAATAAGGGTACTAAAAATGGTAACTGCGGCTACAATCGCCTCGAATCAAGTTTCATCAAGTGTAACGATGAGTAAGTTGACTTTATCACATACGAGAGGAATATCACGTTAGATTTTGTCATGAGCATAATGGGTGTGTTGTAGAAATCTCCTCTGCGGCATGCTGCACTGCAAACACTTGAACGAACGACTAGAATTTGGTATGGAATCAGTCGCGACCTTAAGTCATTCGTTCATCAATAATGGTGGGAAGATAATTCCATGTCGTTCGGCCATAGTCGATCTCGGATTGAGCCAGGTTGACCCTGGTCTCGCACCGGACGGCGCCAAATGTGCACCCGGAAAGGTAAAATATTTCCAACAATGGAGTTCTTTTAAGATTAAAATAAATACGCAGAGTATTTGCCAAGTTAAGAAAGAGATAAAGATAAAATGATAAATATTGAACTGAAATGATGAAACTCTGCAGTACCAGTAGGTTTGTTAAACCTCGTGTCAATCTATGTTATGATTATAATTAAACGATGATAAAACTATGTAATAATTTCAGATTTTTGTTTGATTCCAAGATTACAATAGAATATTTGTATTTATAAAACGATAATTTATATATAACACATAACAATTGGGACAGTTTGAATAATTGTAATTTGCTTATATTGTCTAGATGTGCGTAAATCAGAGATGTATGTCAGTGGCGGATCTGAGAGCGTCCGTTTCTGGCGGTAAAAATTGTCCTAATAATTGCAATGGTAACGGAGTGTGTAATAGTCTTGGTCATTGCCATTGTAATCGTGGTTTTCGACCACCTGACTGCCTTCAGCCTGGAGTTGGTGGTTCCGAAGATAGTGGGCCAGCCGATGATCCCAACGGTAACTACTTTATTTTATGTCTAGTTTATTAATTGATAAGAAGCAGAAGTAATTTCTGATAAATAAACTGAAGAGATGTTTTAACGAGACATGTTAACTTAAGTGTATATTTTATCAATGTCAATTATGCTATATAATGTTCATTTTGTGTTTTAAGCGAGAAACGATTTCATAACTGCGCTTTACGTTATCTTTCTGGGAGTGGTACCCGCCACAGCTCTGCTCCTATTCGGCGTCTGGTACGTCAGAAATTCCAGACAGCATTGGAAGAAGGATGTGATGTCTACGTACGTATCTAGTCTCGACCGTTTTAAAAAGAAACCGCATGGCAATAAGTCACTACGTGTTCCTACATCGCCGGTAAAGACACAATACATCGCCGGTAGTAAATTCAGATTGCGAATAATGATCTCCGCCTATTTCGTACCGAACAAAAAGAATACCTCTCGTAACGCGAATAATAAAATATTCTCGATTAGTGACGATGTCAAAGAGCCGCTTCAGATAACTAAGGCTGATCTAATATCTACCACCAATCCGGATGCTATTAAGAGTAGTAATAATATCGAATACGGAAAGTCATTGCTGTTCAGTAACGTAAAGCCGGATGTTAGCGCAAAGCCCCAAATGCATGAGGTTTATAATAAGAATTTATTGGTACCCGCCGCTGAAGTCCAATCGAAAAAAATCACTCCACTTAGATCGGAATTAAGCTCCAAAATATCGGAGCGCATTCAGCAGATTCAGAAAAGATCGTCTAAGAACGATAAAGGACTTACGCTCAACACCGAATTGAAGTTCGAGCACTTGAATGAAAGCCCAGCCAGTACGTCTGATGTTACGCCGGATGTATTATTTAATAATTCGAAGGAGCCTTCTCCATTTTACAATAAAAAACCGCCGCCCCCACCGGCACCTGCTCAAAACTTAAAACCAAAGATCTAAGCGATTTCTTATCTGTTTGTATGAATCTCATTACGTGCAAATATTTTACGTAAAAATTTATTACGTATTATTAGAGAAATTTACTATTTATGCAATGGATCGCGATACTTATAAATTTTGAATCTATGTTTTAGAATATAAACAATAATAGAACTTATCTTTAGATACGATAGATTTGAAAATAATCATTTCGATTAAAGCACGTTATTTTCAAAAGTCAAAGTAAAGATATTCACTTTGTCTCTCTCAATATGGAATTTCTGCTAATTTAAAAAAATTTTTGATATCATTTTAAATATATTTCTTAAATAATAAATATGAAATAGATATATTTAAGAACAATTTTATTCGGGCTAGTGCGAACATCATAGTGCATTTTTTGCCAGCTATGATTTTTGCATTATAATATGGGGACTTGAAAACGCGGTGGTGGTTTACATAAAAGCAATATTTGGACATTACTGGATGCCAAAATGCATTAAAGTAATTCCTACTGTGATTACAACTGCTAATAGTCGTAATAATGCTCCAATATATTGTTATAGTTCAAATCATATTAATATTTTTACACAAATTGAAAAAAATTAGATTAGTAGCTAAGCATCTAAATGATATTAAATTTATCATGTTTATACTGTTTATCATCATGTGATCAAATCTGTCCCAAACAGATTTTTTTATGCAATAAGCAATAATAAAATGTAGGATTTTACGTGTATTGATGTGTACACATTTTTTATTTAGTTTATATTAAATACATCTTTTTTGGTGCAATATGAATTGAGTGATTATATTATAAAGTTAAAAAGTCTAAGAATGTGACTACGATGAACAGCATTTTGTTCTTAGCGACTTGTGTGCTTGTACGCAAACTTACGCTATTTAATTTAGAGCTTTATTTTACTAATTACATATTAATTATGCACAAAAAAAGAATAAAAGTTACGTAAATGAAAGCAATTTTTATGCACAGCATTCTACATCACAAATTTTAATATATATATATGCTTGCAATGCGAAAAGTTCATATAATAAAAAATATTTTCTTTATTAATATATCTATGGCTTCTTTGTGTTCACAGTTTTCAAGTTGTTAATCTGTTACTGCATACACATTATATAACCAATGTTAAATAAGACTAATTAAATTTTCAGAACAAAATACTGTTCAAATTTTTATGCCCAAATTTTTAGGAACTATAGAAACTGCAGTAAATTTTATATAGACATATTGCGCCATATGACGTCGGAGATTATTGTTGAAGAGATTATTTATAACGTATAGAGCATGTGCAGAAACATGTTTTATGTAACACGTGCATGGAAAGTGGCTCATTGCGCACGCTACGCGTGCGTGATAGACCACTTTCCACGCACTTGCAACATAAAATAGGGTATGCAAGTCGTGCGTAAAGATGAAAATTCCCGGGTGCGGAGTTGACGCACGAGCCGAAGGCGAGTCACCGCACTTGTTGCACAAATAACTAATGTGAGCATGAGCATGAATGAAGATTCTTTTCTTACTGGTTCTTTGCATTTTATGAAAATCGACAACTTAAATTAGACATTACATTGGACATTCAGTTTTAATGACCATTTTTCATTATATTAATAATTACATATATATATAAGAAATACTTAATTTTAATAATAAAAAACGAATTCTTTGAATTCTTTACTCATTCCTTGGATATGAAATTCAGATATCCGATAATGTTACTCATACTTGAAAAAAAATTAAAATGTACAATTTTATTATTGAATAAACATAGTATTGATATAAGGTGTTTTTAGTCTTCCTTTGTAATCAACGATTTCCTTCTTTTCCAACGCTTGCTACTAATATCTTAATCTAAAACTAACATTTCCCGGCAATTTTCTTGCCTGTGCATGTGTTTGGACTTGCGATGAACAGCTACTTATTTGAGAAAAATGCTTGTATGTGATTATTTTTCGAATGTTGTTAAATACGCGCATGTGTTGGAGCATACATACAACTAAACTGTAGTATGTAGTAAAAAACCTAAAATTTACGTTATTTCTTATTTACCTAGATTATTTTAATATTTCGATATACGAACACATTTCCTTATCGAGACCTGCACAATGCTTACGTTCTAACTTACACTAAATAAAAAAAGATCCTTAGTTAAATTTGTTGATTCGTTACGAATCAGTATTAGCTGTGTATCGTAACTGCGCGCTTACAAATTCCTCGATCCCTCCGCTTATAATTCTGCTTCAAATTTCAGGACCGATCGCGGCCACAATGGATTGCTAATCAAAACGATCGATCGTTCCAGTCCCATGTCCCGTAACATCGAAACGATCGATTCTAGTCTGAGTCAGGATCCCGCGTGCGTGAGTTTGCTGCCTAAGGCAGAGACCGACGAGCGCTACAACAACAACATGTTTGGCCAGTTTAAGGGCTTTACGATCACGCCGATCCACTCGAATCAGTCCAAATTGGCCGAGCCGACGAAACCGGCTCCACCTCCGCCCGGATGGATGCCTACCGTGGCGATAAAGACAAACGTAGTTAAGCCGAACATGCAAAAGTGCAATGTCCCGCAAAGGAACAATCTGTTGAGTTCTAACGATCCAAGCTCGACCGCACCGGCGTTGCCGCCGCTGAATCCTGGTTCTACGGCACGACCGTTGATCAGTAGTCCCGTACTGGCGGCCACAACCTGCACGTCCGTCGAATTGGTAACCAAGGTACCCACCAGATCTGCCCCGGACGTGCCTATGCGTCCAGCCCCGCCACCGCCGACCACTTCTGTGCCTGCTGCGAAGCCGCAGAGACCCAACAGCACGCCCTTGACAAACGTGATTCTGCCGGAACCCGAGAAGAAGTCGGAAAAGGGCAGCACACTCAATCGTATCGCGTCGATGTTGCGCCCTGGCTCCGGTATCATGAGAAGCAACTCCCAGAGTTCACAGAGGGATGACAAAAACACGAATTCTCTGCCGAGAAACCAGCATCACAAGGCTAACAAGGTCATCGACAAGGAGATCCTGAGGAACCTCGAGATCTCCAATCCGATACCACAGACGGAGATCGAGATCTCGACACCGGTCATCCCGGTGGTACCAGCGACTGAGGTTGAAAAAAAAAACGTGGTCCTGCGCGCTCAATCGATGAGAGACAGCAAACTTACGTCGAGACCAATGGTCCATACGTTTGGTTCGATGCGTCAGACGACGCCCGTCAAAAGACCCACCAGTATCCCCGCCAGCACGAGGCCCACGTCGCCACCCCCGGGTCCGCCGAATATCGCGCAGACGGAGAAGGCCGCCGAGAGCGCGATAAAGATTCCAGGACTACCGGGTTATCAGAATCCGCCGGTGAAAACCATTCAGAAGCCACTGGAGAACACCTATGACGACTGCATGAATTTGATCGCGGAATCATCCCTGACGAAGATCACGGAGGAATCGCCCACGAACGATAATATCTACGCGGTAATAGAAGAACCCGTGCCGGAGAAGAACAGAAAAAACGCGGAATTGGATGTAACGCCGGCTAATAACGAGTATAAACTACCGAAACGCATCGACGCGATGTCCGGTGGTCCGAACGGCCTAGAGTCGATGGGCTTGCTATCGGAGATCGTATCGGAGATATCGAATCGTAATTTCGACTCCATATATTCCACTTCGACGTTAACCAGAAAGAAAAAAGAGGATAACGGGGAAGACGCGGCGAAAAATTTGGAAAGTATAGGCTCCAACAACTCCCTGGGTGGCTACATGAATTCGAGCCACTACAAGATACCCGGTAGTATTTATTCAAACTCGACTTCCGGCAAATTTAATTCTTCGAGCTCCACTACTAGCTCCGGTTACCTTCATCCATCCGTGATAAACATTCCGCAAGTGGAGAGAAAAGAGCCGAGCAAAAATATTTCGGACGCGAACGATAATTTGAAGCCGGTCGATAAAAGTAATCTGAGCACCCTGAAGTCTAATAATCCTAACATAAATGACGAGCTGTCCAAGGAGCTCGGCATGAAGCCGCCTGAAAATTCTATAGGATACAAACCGTTCACTTCAACAAAAACTCGACCGTCTCATTTGATACATATCAAGAAAGACGACCAAACAGACAGCAAGATTCCAGCTAAGCCGCTGTTAAATAGAACTAAAACGCCTCCGAACATCGCGAAGAGCCCGACCTCCAAAGATACGTCCGAGACGAGCGTAAAACTCGCGAGACAAAGTTCAGATAATACGTTAAAATCCCTGAAATCCTCGAAAGCTCCCGACACGAATTCGACAACGGCGAAACAGAGCTCGGATACAAGTCCATCCGCGAGACAAACGCAACTGAACGTAAGCAAGTCGAGTAGCGACTTAGATAAAGAAGAGTCACACACAACCGTATCTGTCAAAAATGTGCCTTGTAGTCCTAAGGATAATCCGGGAAAGTTCAATAGCCCGGACCTGGTCTCGAGCTGCTCGAACTCGAATCAGGGCGGAACGAAGTCACCAGATGTTGTAGGCAGCAATCCCAGGTTCAGTCTCCCGCTGAAGACCGTTCAGAAGACACCCACGCTGCCGAGGGGTGGCCAGAAGACACCCACAACGCCATTGAAACCACTCAACATTACATCCAAAACAGCCAGTCTCTCGGAGAGGAAGAAGTCTCCGACTGGCAACGCAAGCGTGGCTAAATCGCTATCACCGTCCGCCAAGGAGGCGAGCAACGGTGCGACCAAACCGTCGCTGACGCCGAAGGTGTCGACTAAAACGGAAACCAAAAACGGGGACGGAGGTGCAACGGCGAGGACGAATCCGCTACAAAGAGTGGCGAGCGGTAAATCCAACGTGGCGTCGCTCCAGCAAAAGTTCGAGGCCAACAAGAACAATTCTGGTGTCGCGAGGACTATGCCGAGCGCGAATAGTAAAAAGCTGACGGCACGAACAGAAGTCGGTGGCGGCGGAGTGAGGAAATGAACAATTATCCGAAAAAGTCTGGTAGTCCGACCTTCCTGATGCTCGGACATGATCGACAAATGGATCGGAAAAGCGTTAGAGAGGGCTGCTGCCAGGGAAATCTATACTTGAAACATTCTAGTCCGTCACATTGAATCGTTCTCGATTGTAAACAGATATACGCGTCCATGGTAAACGTGAGTGGCATCGTGAGCATGCACGAGTATGAACGAGTAAACAACACGCGAGGGCGATATATCTCTGTAACTTCTTATTTAAGAACTCTTAAACGGAAGTTTAAAAAAAATAGTACAAGGATCGAGTCTTTTCCTCTAAGATTCATAAAATGCTAATTTTACAATATATTTCTTGTCGGAAATATTAAGATAGGTGTGCGGCCGCATAAGAGAGGCGATATTGAAAACTTGTAAATAGTGCCCACACTTGAAAATTCTCATATTTTTTGTAGAGACTATCCATTGCCGACGTTCAGGCGTACCTATGTAAGCCAATAATTACCGTAATATTTAACTTAAGCGTTTTATAAGCGATACCGCGAGGTAAGCGACAGTTATTTTCGAAACCATCGCTTGAAACTGCAAGGAGCGTGTATGGAATTAATTGACCTCTGTGATATATGTATATGTATAAAGAAATATTGCACAGAAAACACTATTACGCCAAATTGTTACGGCTAGCAGATTTTAGACGCGACCAAATTATTTTATATCATACTACATAAATCATACTGAAAAAATGCGCCGTTAAGTTTTTTAAAAAGCCATCGGAAATCGCAGTCATATCCGACGTAGCTCCGTTAACAAAGGGGGAGAGCAGGGTCCCTTTTTTTCTAAAGATTAAATGTTACGAGAGATCAAGATGCAAGATTGTGTACCTTCGAGATCCCGTGGGAAGCAAAATGGAAATGTTATTAGTTAGGAGAGTCTAGATGTTAGTACGCTAATAACACAACACTGCGAATCGAATTAAGGTGATATCCCGTCGCCGGCAAGGCAGGCAAGAAACCGCTAAAATATATTTCGCCTCGGTCGCGCAGCGTCACGCAATCTATTTAGTTTCTCATTATCCTTTTGCGCAAATCAGTAACAGGAGGCTTGCTTCGTCTAGGGCCGCTCTAGACGCAAAGACTAAAACTATTTATTTGACTGATACCCATGTAAATATGTTCGTAAGATATAGACATTTAGAGTTAAAGTGAAGTTTTGTACGATGTACCTTCGCGCCGAGAGTAAGTTACCCCTACACGCGTTATATTATACGTATATGTTCGCGAGAAAGAGCGAGAGCAGCTTTTTGAACGTCGATCGAGTCTATCGTTAAGCGTGAAATTGAGGAAAGGTTTTATTGAACTAGTAAGGGCTGTCGGTCGAACTGCGTTCGTGCATTTACCGTCCTCTTTTTGTTCCCTTTCGCGCAGCGAATTTCCTTGTACGAATCGACACTTCGATTCGTAGCGTTATCCAGTTTGTAATAGTTCCTATATGCGGAGCGTCCAGAAATCATCCCACCACAGAGTTTCAATAAAGAGGTTCAATAAAGCTTTTTGACCATTTACTGTGCGTTGCTTTTTCCGCTTGTTTCTTTACGCGCGAGACGTTATGTGCGTTGCTTTGATACGAGGACAATCAGACGTTCGTTTTTAGCGTACTGCGTACGGGAAGAGGCTTGCTTCAGCAACCCCTGGCTCGTTATTAATGAATAAGTATTAAGTATTATCCCTAAGAGTATTCTTTCAAAAAAAACAAGAAGAAAAGTAAAAGAAGCGTTAAATATCACTAAAATGTGTTGAAAAGAAACAAAATATTGAATAGCAATGCAACGAGTGCGTGCACCAATTGCGACTATATAATACAATAATATTCGATTAATTGGCTCGAAAGTACAACGCGCAACGCGCAATCGAGGTCGTGATACAACACTTCGTCTTACACCGTCTAGCAAAAATAACAAGAACAAAGGCTTCATTGCAATACATACTGTACATTCGGTACCAAAGATAAGTAGCATCCTGTCGACACTGCTGAGATAAGTACTACACGAATTAATTACCTAGCCGTCGGTTTACGATAATTGTGTACATTAAAACCCATAACGATGTTACAATAAAGTCTTTATTCCAACTAAACACTTTCCTGAACCATCCTCTACATTTCTGCATTGTGGCAGAAATTATAATATAATATAATTAAATCGGCTCGCAAGGAAAAATATACATATATAACCAGATCAACTTTGTACGCGAGTACAGTAAATTATATAATGCAAGGTATGGAATGATTAAATTTTAATTCTTAAGCGTTAACCGTAGCGTACAGACCGCCTACGTAATACACTCCTCGATCGATTTCTAGACTCGACGTTTTCCTTAATGGCCAGTCTACAATGAGTCGTTAGTCAGATGTCGGAAGAAATAGTTACAAGCGTATCGTAAGGCAATCGCAGGCCTGTAATCGGTGATCGTAAGAGATGGGCATTTGGCCAATCGCTTATGATTGCCGATTACAGACTTCCGATCGCCTTATGACACGTTTATGACTTTTTCCGACTCTCTTCCGACATCTGACTAACGACTAACGACTCATCGTAGACTGGCCTTAAGACTAACTCGGAAGTCAAAGTGATGAACTTTGTGAAAGTAAGGAAATTTGATGAAGTTGTAAATTAATCACGTGCTCTGGCATTATAATGAAGAAATTTACAAAGGTGTCAATCGGTTCGACTTCTGAGAGGCTTAAGTAACGCTAATGAAGAAATGTATAGAGCAGAGGCGATTCAGTAAGCAAGCTGTTAGCGGTGTGCTAGCAAAATTGACTGGATTGACTTGGAGCAAAATGTTGCAACAAATTGACATCAATTGCCTTGCGTTTTCTGGCCACAGAGCCCGTCTTTATCGGCATTCTGCCGACAGAATTTGTATCAATATCAAACGTTTACGACTGCATGAATAACGGAGCATCGTAAATACCAATACGCAAACTGCAGTATAGCAAAAACGAAACAGATTGAATTCGTGTTTTGCCAGCAATTCTGACAGCACAAATCGAACAGAGAATTTGTCGTTTTATAAATATTTTGAACGGAATACATCACTTTTTAATGATTACGAAATGGCAGATTTTGTTCAGTCTCTGCGGTATGCCATTATGTTCTATTAATAGATTCTATTACATTTTTCTGCTGACATTCTATCGACATTTTGCAGCATCAGGTACTTTAAAAATCTGTTCTTAAGTGATTTGGCTATCCGGGGGCAAGACCATAAGAAGACCGAAGCTTCGAAATTCATCTACTGCGTTTTCGGACCTAAATCTGTTGCTTCCGAGAAAGGGAAAAAGAGAATTATATCATTTTTAATTTCTCAAACTTGTCGCGAGCAAAGAACAGGAGCGGAGCATGCAAGAATCTTATAAAAGCGCGCGCTCGTAGCGAGACGCAACAAAATGACGTCACGACGCAACATAAAGGCAATGACGCGTGAAGTAATAACGCAATTTGACGTAACAGTTCGGGTCGTGGATCTGTCCGCGTGACGAAAAGATGAACGAAAGGGGAAAAAAAACGATCGGCCGTTCGCCCCGCAACGACGCGCGGCGGCCGGCGGCCACCTCTTCGCAGAATCCACGAGCGGCATACCTATACGCGTCTCTCGACCGCAACCAGCCGCAACCTCGCCGTCGGCGCGAGGTCGCGAACGCCCGGATGAGATCCGGGATCGCGCGGCGGATGCTACACTCTCCGAACGGAGGGAAGTCGTATCGGCGTATCCCGTGGTGTCCCGCGCGCTTCGTCCGCCTCGCGCGGCCGTAACGCGCTCGCGCGCGCGCTCGCGCACGTGCCCGTTTCCGCGAGAAAAAAAATTGGTTTTTGGGGGGAGACTGGGGAGAGAAAAGAAAAGGGAAACGGGTGCAGCGGTGCAGCGCTTTGACTAGCGGATAGCGGATCGCCGCTGTGTAAGTACGTTGTTAGAAGCCGCCGCGGGTCATGACGCTGACTTTGAATCGGTCGTGACGAGTCTCTGTTTCGTAAGTAACCTTTCAGGAAGGTACGGGAGGAAAGGGGCGGGCTCGCAAAAACTCCGAAGGCGATAAGTACGGGAGTCGACCAAAAAATCTCGGGATTTGATTGTCCGAATTAATTGACTAACCTAGAAACTGTACTTCCTGCCCTCCCGACCGAGTCGACCCCGATTTAATCCGCCTCGTGTTGCGTTTGCGTGACCGCGTCTTTCGACGCGGTCTAAGCCCGCCGACGATCTCGAAAATTCGCCCTTTTGATTGCGAGCCGTAGCCGCGTTTGCAGACCGAATCTTTTTCAATTACAGAAAATCCCACATTGACCGCTCGTACTTGTTGACATGGTAAAGATGGCATATGCACCACTCTCCACTTCCTCCAGGCTCGTATCCATAAACACAATGTCCAACATATGCCCGAACAATGTGATAAAACCTACCTTGTCTGAAGTAAGTTGTATTCACTGTGGTTGTTGCGCAAAAAAAGATAAAGTTGTATGACTGCTACATTAAATGATAATTCTTGCAGCAAAAAACAATCAGTTAATTATTGTATACGTGTATGGATGGGTGTGTGTGTGCGTGCGCGCGCGTATATATATATGTGTGTTACACAATTTTACATCACTTTATCATCACTAATTGAGAATCACATGGGTTTCATTGTTTGCAGGTGTTGCAATCAGACTCAGTGAAACGGCTTTTTAATCAACCGAACCTTGTCATTCAGACAATTTCTTCAAAACCATTGGCCGAGTCTGACAATAATACGTTTTGGCACAAGAGGTATGGTATGAATGCAACGTCAAACGGTACAAGACCATTTGAAATATCGATATTCCCCGTCAGGACAGCAGACGAGGAAAAAGAAGACGACAATCTTCTACCTTCAAAAATAGAGCACAAGAAATCGGAAATCGCTCTGTTACCCATTAAAAAGAAATCGTGTGGTCATTATGAGCCGTGCGAAAATATCGTTTGCGACGTGACGCTACAGCAGTATGTGGATAAAGATGGTATGTCACCTATGTTAGCATTGAGCATAGAGGAAGACGAGATAAACGCGCCGGTTGAAAAACACTGTAAAAATGAGAATTGCGATGCATTAAGTATCGATCATAATCGCTGTCGCCGGGCATTGATACAATTACACAGGTGCGACAAATCATACATGTGCGATATTTGTGGAATAAAATTTAGAGAAATAAGAAATAAGGATAAGAAATGGATATCTCGGATATATCACAGGACGTGCACGAAAAAGAAAGAGTACGTTCATAACAACGTGGACAGATCGCATTTACAGAAGGAACGGATGCGCATGCGAGAATTGCAGATCTTGGAAATTGCGAGAATGAAGAAACACAATTACTCGGATCTCGCCACAACGATAGAGACGCTGCGAAGAAACGAGGAGTTGATAATTATTCCGCAAAAAATATCTAGTCAACCGATTGTCATCGCGACTTCGGTATCTAGCACTCAATTGACCAGTTCTAATTTGATTACCGCTCAACCTATCAAAATTAATTCGCAGATAACTAAAGCCACGAATATCTTTGGAAATGTGCCTCTCATGGTTTCATCGCAGAGCACCGTGATTTCCGGCAACACGTTGCATTCAGAAAGCAAAGTAAAATCGATAAGTCAAGTAAGATTTCCAAATTTACAACGAAATTCCCACTTGAAATCTACTTCAGTTCCGACTCTGGCTCCAGTTCAAACTCAAGTTCCAACTCCAGCTTCGACTTCAGCTGCAGTTCCAACTCTAACTCTAGCTCTAGGTCCAGCTTCAACTCCACCTTCAGCTTCAGCTCCAGTACCAACTTTAACTCTAGCTTTAGCTCCGAATTTAGCTCCAGCTCCAGCTTCAGTTCCAGCTTCAACTTCAGTTCCAACTCTAGCTCTAGCTCTAGCTCCAAGTCCGGCTCCAGTTTCAACTGTAACTTCGACTACGGCTCCCACTCGTACCACTTCTACACCTGCTCCGGTTGTATCTCCGCATAAACAATATATTCGCCTCGCAGTTTCATCTCAAGCTACTACTGGTCAGCCTATAACGATAAACAATTTGATTATATCACCATCGCACATTTTAACGACCACGGCAGCTCAGCCTAAAACGTTCCTCGCACCGATACGCGTGGTACCTATAACCAACTTGATAAGTCCGCCGTCGTTGCTACATCGTATGCAGGGTATTCCTAAGTTCTGCATCGTTACAGAAAATCTTGCACCGGTAGCCATTCCGAAATCACCGTCCGTTCAACCTGCTAGTGCAGCCGCCGATATTACTCCTGTTACTTCTACGAAGCAAGTAAATGCTTCGAAATCACTGATACGCAATCCAATATCAAAAGTGCGTAAAACACCGAAGTCGATGAAAGCGAAAAAGAGTTTCTTCTGCGTCTACTGCTCCAAATATATCACTACTGATTGGTATTTCAAGATGCACGTCGCGAAACACAGAGGCGAGAAACTTTTCTTCTGTAACTTTTGTGACGAATCCTTCAGCAATAATTATGACATGAAAAAACACATAATTAATCAACACACCAGTCAGAAGGAGCTTGCATGCGACAAATGCAATTATACTAGCACGTCACTTGCTACTTTCAAAAGCCACGTCCAAACACATGCGATATGTAGTCGTAATAAAGCAGACGTCCAATCGAAAAAGCAAAGAAACCTTTCAGAAGAACTTTCGGAAGATAAAATAAACCGTAAGTTAAGTCATAAAACATACAAAAGGAAAGTAAAAAGAATAAACAATAGTCAGAATAAACGCGTCGAAAAGCACAACAATAAAGAACTATTAACGCTTAACATAGGTGGCACGGCAAAGACAAAAGGATTCAACTTCGTTTCCATGAAAAAAATTGTCGGACCTGATAATTTAGAGCAAGAATCTGCTATTACATCAAGATGAAGCGTGCAATATATTTTAGTTTTGACATACAAAAATATTTGGCCAAATATAGTTTGTTAAAAAGAATTTGTACGGGAGAAGGTAAATATATGAAGAAGAGCATCCGAGCAGTTATCTCGTTGTGCAGCCTAATAATACGAAGTATGTATGTATGTGAATCTCATCGATGCAAATTATTCTTGATTTACACGGTCACACTTTCAATTACTGTGTAAATAAAAACCGCGATGTGAATCCGTGTGTGAATCTAAACTGCTCATATTCTTTTCGCAAAATGCAACATTTCAAATTCTATTTTTACACGCTAATTTAATGAAATTATTTTAATAAGGTTATTATAATATATCGATCGCGTTACAATCCGGCCAGTTACATTTACAAAAATAATTTTTCTTTACATTCCTGTGTGTTAGATACAAAATATAAATTATATATATACATACGTATATATATATATATATATATATATATGTACTTTTTGAATATTATTTACAGTTATATAAAAGAAAATTTATTTGACACAAAAGGAAATTACAAAAAATTATTTTTAGTAAAGGTTAATACAAAATCAAATTATTATATATTAAATGATAAAAACGCTTATAAAATAAAAAAAATAATAGATAGTAAATAATGCAATTATATCCAAATTTTTTGAGTATTCGAGATAATAAAATTTTCTTTCGAAGACAGTAAAATACTTTTATTCGTAAATTTTTTAACACTTTTTACACTATGACAGTCAGCATTTCGAAAAATTTTAAAAAATATGAAATGTAATATATAAAGCGTTAAGGTGCAATTTCATGTTGATGCTCGACGCTCATTTTCAGCGAGCACAAAGATCTTCAGAAATAATATTTTTTATTCATATAGATATATAAATTTATATTTATTTTTAAGTATATCTTTAAGTAGTAATATTTTACGGATATATACAAAATAAAAATTATTATTTCTAAAGATTTTTGCTCGCTGAAAATGAGCGCCGAGTCGATCGAGCGTCAACGAAAACTTACGCATTCATATCTTGTAACTTTTCATTTAACATAACAACTTATGTAATTAATCTTATCCCAGTAAGATTGCATTTAACTGTGATACATTTTTCCCACGAAGTTTTTTTTCTATACGATTTATAATTATATTTGTTCTATATTTGTCTTTATACTTTTTTTTTGAAAGTATTACTTTAATCTTTATTTGATCTATTTTATAATTATAACAATTAAATTATACATAGTTAAAAACTTTATTCTGTAATTGGTAACTTCCAAGATCTTTTTAAAGAATTTGTTTTTGCAAAAAAAAAAATTACAAAATCATAAATTTGTTGACGTATTAAAACACCCAATAGAAAAATAGGAATAATATAATGAGAGCTGCGACGTTACACATTGACACGTATATATTGATACACGGAATAACGTTTATGTACGTAAGAGATATGTTAGTCTAATATAAAATGTACAAGAGCGACTTTATTCTGAAATAGCCTTAAATGTCAGCACAGATTAAAAACTGTCGCTACATACCGTATGAAGAGCCATTTCTTTCAGTTATAAATTAGTGAATTATAACTAACAGAGTATGGAAATACTTTTTGTTTTTACATTTTAGTTTTCATTAAAAAGACATATACAAGATAGCACAAGCTACGTTTACATTTGTGATATAGTTTTATGCATAATATTCGTACTACTTTATTGCTTTTTTTTTCCTTAAAAAAACAATGTTTCTCTTTAAAAACTAAATGTACTATTCTTATTGATGCGCCATATTCGTAAAGTATTCAAAAATAAGAAAAGGACAGTTGTTCTTTAAGATTTATTGAACATATGGTATTCAGTGGAATTTTTTGTTATTTTATACGAAAATTTATTATAAAAGCAGAACAGTACAAATAACATGAAATTATGAAATATTTTAAATAATAAATTTAAGTTTGTGTACGTTATGCATATACATCGTAAAATATTCACTATTCAATATTCGCTGTGCTCTGTCTTGTTGCTAAAATATAAAAGGACGGTATTATTATCATACGATTGTCATAAGATATTTTATTACGAGATATCACATCTATCACTTGTTGAGAATAAATGATGTTCCTGAATCAATGAAATATTGAGTGCCTTGCAAACCAGAAATTTTTTCTAATATAATCACGCTTATTTTTTTATAGGCTTGTAGATAACCGTTTGCAGAAATAAAATCTGTTTAAGCGTGTTTTATATTTGTTTCCTAGATTTTTCTTTGATATCAATTCTTTAGATGTACATTCGCGCTGTGAATATAGATATTGCTTGATACACACGTTTTAATGTCGGTAGTTTGAATAAATCTCTACTAAGCAAACATGTACTGAATTTATGTATTTTATCATAAGGACGTGTGTATTAAAGATTATGCTATATAATTATGAATCCAGTGTTTTTATTATCACAAAACGATGTATGAAATTATGCAACAATGTTATCTGCTCTGATGATACATAATTTTTGTTGTGCCTTGGTACTTTGAAGATTGATATTCATCTTATTCAAATAGAATATTTTACAAAAAAGTAAAGCTTACAATAAATATAAAGAAATCAGTCAAAATAATGAAAATACAGAATGAACCGGGCGCTGATGACGATTGGGAAAAAATATTTTACATTTCGTAAGAGATTAAATTAGTTATTTGTGATGATATCATGTTTACTTTAGTCTGTAATTGCATTACGTTCATAAAATAAGCTTATTTATTTTTTCAATGTACTGACGAGTATGATGATAAAATGCAGTATTACAATTCTTGTATCTTCGCTCCTGTTTGTAATAAAAATTTGTTAATAAACCATTCGTGTTTGTAAATAATTTTTCCTTCAATAGTCATTTATAATAGGGATGCTGGGTAATTCCCCATAGCTTGCTAGAATAGTCTTGTCAAACAAAAAAAGATTTGATTCCCAGAATTAGCATCCCACATATATATGACACAATGGTCTTTTTACATCATGTATGACACTAAAAATTTCGGTTAGAAAAATATTACACTATATAGAAATAAAGTATTCAAAACGTGAACTTGATCCCGAAATAACCGGAGATAAATAAAGTGTATATCGTATGTTTCAACACAATTGCAAAATAGGGCAATCCCTTTCATAAAACTTGCAACTACAATAAAATTAGAAAAGAGCAAAGATTCATATAGAGACGGTTTATCTCCAGGTCAAGGTTCGATTCGGGCTGTAGTGAAATCGAAGAAGTCATTTATAATACACAAAAGAATTAAAATAATCTAAACTATTTATCAAAAGCTCAGACTAAACATCTTGATTATATCTTAAAAAAAGATTTCGATTATTTATTTAAGAATATACATATTAGATACGGATATAAAGTTCTATAGCAGTATACATTATATTCGATCTAAAGCCTCTAACATTATGACGCTGTTGCCACGAATTACCTAGAAACATACAATTTTATATTAATGAATATTTATAATAATATTACGAATAAGCTGCAGTCCATTTAATACTACAAATGGTTTGAAGCATTCTCTCTCTTCTGCTCCTTATTTCTTCGCTGAAAGAAAGAAGAAGAGGAATGTTTTGAAGCATTTGTAGTGTTAAGTGGACCACACCTTTATTCGCATAATCTGCTTTCACAAAAGTAAGTATAAAGCCATCACAAAACTTACCACCATGCCGATATTGTTTGTAGTACCATCCTTGCATTTTTCTTCGCTTTCATCTATTACCATGTTCATGAACGGATCAAAGCCTCTCAATATCCCGACAACACGTCGACCACCGTTCAGTTTTACTGCAAGACAGTTTTAAGTGAAATCAGAGGGTTAAGAACAAGATGGTTATAGAAACGTATAACGATGGTTATATCGCTTTCCACGTGTATACTCTAAAGTGCATATCTTGTGAAAAATAATAATTTATAAAACTGTTTTAATTTAAATTGCTTATATTTGTGGTTAGTCTTCTTAGGAAAACTTTATATTACAGAAACAAAGTTGAAGTTTATTCTCTAAAAATAAACATTTTTAGAAAATACTTCTTTATCACAAGTGAAAGAAATCTTTGAGTGATACTGTTCTATGGTAACTAGTGCACACACGTAACGTGCGCCATAGAAATCCCAATTCCCAGGCAATAGGCATTAATGCTGTGCACATCAAACTTAACCTCTTTAGCGAGGCTTGAACAAGCTTAATCTTTCTCTTGGAGATGCAACTTCGACTTTATCAATACGTTCTTGCGCTATTACTTACGAGACAATTTTTTATCCATGTACCTGAAAAGGATACAGAAGTATTAGTGGATATATAACATAATGAACATGACATGTGTGCTGGAAACCAAACAACGCCGGTAGAGAGAGAGATCTCGCACCGGCTTGCGAAAAATATACTTTACTTCTTAAGCTCCGGGGGATGTGCTTTACTCATTTTCGATTATAGCGGCTGAGTCCTCAATTATCTGGATACACTGACACACAATTAGCAAAATACGCGACTACAAATTTAGCGAACCGGTCAGTTCAGTAATATCAGCTACCCGAGAATGGATGGATGAAGACGCACCGAGACCGAGGACCGAGGGGCGAGGAGATACACCGATGCACACACATACGAAAGAAAACGCACGTACACACGTGCGCTTGAAGTGGCTTCTGCCATCTTCGGATTCTAGAAGAGGACAGATATATATGATCTTATCTTTCTTTTTCTCGCGCACATAATTTGTAACAATTCATCAATTTTCTCTATTTTTTTACCTCGCGGAGTTGATCAAACTCGCACGATAATTGAAGAAGAGAAAAATAAAAAGTAAAAGAAAGAATGTATAAAATATTTTAACTAAAATAATAAAATAATAAAAATAAAATAACATATTGCGTAGAAAGCACTTAAAACTATAGAAATAGTGGAATTCACCAGATCAATACTTTGCTGCTTAATTAGAGATGAACAAAATAAAATACACAATCAATTAGAGAGAAAGACTTCGGTCTAGACTGGGATCTTGGGTAGCCTAATATTAATATATTGTACGAATTTTGTATACTTTTTCCAAACTCAGTTTTTGTTGGAACAATAAATTCATATTATACTTAAATAAAATATTATCCGTTAACAAATAGAGAATACTATATAATTCTCTCGAAAGAAAAAAAATGTAACGTTTAAACGCTAATCAGTCGGAATCGGACTTCGGAGAAGGTATCGAGAAACATATATAGAACACAATATCTCGGTTCAGTACGAGTTATGGGGGATCGTAACTTTATTTCCTTTCCTACAACATTGGTACAACATGAAATGAGCGCGTCGCTCGTATCTGCCAGATAATTGTCGACGTATAGCGTCTCCGCGTTCTGTCGCGCATCGCGATTTCGCGATCCTGCGCGTCTCGTCGGGTCATCGCGCCGATGAACGCCGAGACGCTATATCGGTACAAAATACAAGTAGGTACGCATGTGTTTATAAAAGTACAACATCAACTTTGTCTCTCGACCGCAAGAAATAATACTTCCCCTCGCACATCTCAGAAATGATCGCCACGCCAGATATAATGAACACCCGACAGTTTTCCTTCCCTCGTTAATGAATGGAGAATAAAAGAACGTTCAAGCGAAGGCTGACATCAAGATTGAGCTCAGAAGAATTCCGAAGGAGAATCTCTCGTGGATCGACGATGAAACGGAATTGCGATACAAATAGAATTACGCTACACGGAAAAATGAGTCGTTTAAGGCTTTTAATAGCAGCTGTTTCGATATTAAGAGCGTTACGTTTGGACAGAAGTATAAATTTATCTTTAACGCCGTAAAAAGAGTTCATAACACTTATATAAACATTCCGAAAGACGTGTGAAACCGAGAAGATCTTCGTAATGTTTCTTATTGTTGTTTCTCTGGTTTATATAATGTATTATATCACGGTGACACTTAGAATTACAATATTTTAGCGAGACATCCATATGCGCATGTCCAACAACGTATACATCAGAGTTCAACAACGTACATCGTGAAAGCGATGGAAATAAAGGTTCCGTAATCTCCATCGCACATTTAAATCGCTAATGTCCATTTCTTATGGCTTCTGTACACAGGACGCGGAAACGCTTGCCGCGCGGCAAGAAGCGACGCGGTAGCCAATAAACATTTGATTCTTACGGAAAAGCTACACGTTGATTGGCTACCGCTTCGCTTCTTGCCGCGCGGCAGAAGCCATTACCGATGTAGATTAACTTTCTAATCTCGATTTAACTTACCTTTACCTTTTTCTAGTTCTGAGAATTGAAAAAAGATAAAATGTAAGTTAAACCAAGATTAAAGTTAATCATGCATTGATAAAAATGAACGCGTCAATAGCGTTGCCCGTTCCTCCGTCTTTCGTCCGCTCTTTAAACCTTTTATTAAATGAAAAGCTGAGAAACGGACACCGAAGCGAACGGAATTCGCTAGATCGACTTATCGACTTATTAGTTCAATCACCGCGGTCAAAGGCGCGATTTTCGGTTCGCGATTAAAAATCATTTCCGGAAGAATGTGGACATTGTGTAGAAGCACTATTACGATTCGACTAACGACACAAAGGAAGAGCTTGCCTACCGAATTTCCTACGTAACGAAGCGCAAAGGAGCTCCGCGAGTCTACAATACAAAAATACTAGCACATCGATCCGAATTAATCGGCTAATTTCCGTGGAATGCCATGATAAGTGTTTTCAATGCGCGCACTTTGAAAAATGACATATTGAGAGCTAACGTCTATATAAATTGTCGATGAAAATGCGACTGGACCCAGGATCTACACATCATCTAACACATTCTTCGCTAGCAATCTCCGGACTGCTCTTCTGCAAACGTTACGTCCTCCTATCTCTTCTTACAGCTCGCATCGGGAAAGGAAAAGACGAAGAAATCGCTCAAACTTCAGTTTAACTTTAACCAACGTTCCGAAACGAATCTATATAAGTATGCGGGATGCATATCTCTTTTAATGATTCACGTCTGTGCATGGTGAAGGAGTTTTTACATTTATATTAAACGTGTGCAAAATTCTAAGATGGAACGGATTGGCACGGCGAATCGCGTGAGAGAACGACTCGCGAATATTTTTCGCATATCGTCCGTATATAGATATTTTTATACGGACTATAACTTCGCTTAAGTACTAGCAAGTTTTTCTCGATCATCCTATTCTGTATATACTCTCCAGGTGGATATCGGCTTGTCTTCTGTACATAAATATATGAAGAATATGTTCCGATATATGTTCTCACGAAGAGGTACATTCACAAAGTAATCCTCTTTCCTCAAGAAGTGTCAAGCTTCAGAAAGATAATTCATATAAAGAGTGACACTTTTTGGAAAACTATTGATTTATACTTCAACACACACACACATACACACAGAGTCGACGATCCTTTAATCCTTTTCGATTTTCTTGTATAACAACATTACCATCTTTATATTATACAATAAACGATGTACATCTTAATTTACACAGTTAAAAAATTAAGTATAACGCGCGCGAAGTAATCTTACGATTAGAGATAATTAGGATGTTGTACTTGAGACGCACATCGATTGCGGTAAGTACATGTGGCGCGACAAGAACAACCGATGAGAGATGAAATATACGTTAAAGATCTAAATACCTACACCGCGCGAACGTATATCCACGATATATATAGCGCACGGTGTGTCACTACACATTTTGCATCTCGCAATATTATATCGTCGAGGGAAGGCGGCACTAGATGCGCCGAATAATAAATATTAAGAAAATCTTTGGTCGTACGTGAAACGCGCGAACGAAGGCAGTGAGAGAGACTCTCGTGGCGCGTCCAAAAATAATACCTTTGGCAAAAACAAGGAAGCTCTCGGGTTCCGATTGGATTTAAAGTAACAAGGGGTATATGAAACCTGACATCTATATATAAAGTGCGATCTGTCGAATTACGCGGGTATATGCTTTAACGGTCCGCAAAGGGGCGCAAGACGTCTAAAAGAATCCTAGAGATTTACCGAAACGTGTAGGATGTCTTTTACACATCTTTACGGTTCTTTTTTAGACACGTCATACGCGGAGTTCTAGGCAACCCCTGGATTGTTGCATATATAGCGTATTTAAGGACACGCAGCTTGCAGATTGCAGCTTCAACGTGGCGTTCGGCTCGCGCTTTCTTGCAAAATTCTTTTGCCGATTACGCTAGTGGAATGTAGTTACGGTATTCGGATTTTGCGATAGTGTTTAATGGATCGGATTAATATACCGTCGCGACGGAAACGTGCCTCACATTTCGTTCGTTCATTTTATTTTATCGACGATAAACGTCACGTTTAACCTTTTCAATACCGAATTTTATAGGATTGCCTCGAGGATTGCTTATTATTACAGAACAAAATTGCTGAAACGTGTTTCCCAAAGATCGCTAAAGTGCGATATAAAATTAATGTATGAAATTTTCTTTCCAATAAAATGCCGATACAAAAGTTTCATTCTTCTCGTTATTATTTTCATTCGCATTAGAAATGTACGTATCGTGCCTGTTTAAGCCGACCAAGTGGTATTGAAAGGGTTAAACAATTTTTAATGACTAATCCACGATTTTTTGTTTTACGCGTGATTGACGTTTTTTACCGTGGGCGACAAACGTCATCCAGGAGTGCAATATCAAACCATCGTCTCTCGGAAGATCTTCACTGACGAGTCCGCATGCTTGGTATGCACGTATCTCGTTATCGTTCTGACGGCGTTGTTGTTATTGTTGTTAATGCCGTTGAGCAGCTCGCCGCTCCTCAGCCCGGACTTCGCCTCCGTCTGCATTTCCCTCGCCGTTTCTGCAGCCAGGAACGATAATATCCTTCTAAGCGACAACTGGTTACCATGTGCATTGTTGAAAAAAGAAACTAAATTGACGTCAAAAGAACTGAGGCTTTACGATGCTACTTGACGGGATTAATTTCGCGAGCGACTTAAACCGGAAGAATTTCCATGTTTCTTGAGTTAATTGACGTTAATTTACGAATCTCTTTTTATTGTCGAAAGAGACAATAAAATTATTCCGGAATTGGATCTCGTATTTTAATGCCACATGAAGATAATTCTTATTGTCGTTTCGCGTAGGAATGATACACAAAAGGACAATAAAAATTATTGAAACTATACAGATACATCTCCCTCAATGCAACAAACAATTATTTAAACACCAAGTGTACGAACAGTGGTCGGGTATGCGAGAAACCTGTATCGAAGACGGTCCATCAAAGACGCGTATCGTATTTGTATTTCGCACTGAGCTTCTCGTATATACCGAATGTGTTAGGATAGGTGGTTAATGACACTGCACTCGAGACGCAGCAACGCAGATCGCAGAAATAAAGCGCACCTGTTACGATCCTTACCGTGTCACTTTTCTCGAACAATCGCGCCACGACCCGCCGCAACATCGGCGACGTTTTGTCATTGTAAAAATTGCGATTATAACGTTACGAGAAAATTATCAAAGAGCGTGAAAGATATAACTGCGGCCACAACAGAAATGTAAGCAAGTAATACGTGAAAGATGAAAAATAAGCAGGATTATATTGCTGAATAGTCTAAAAAGACGTATAAATAGGCCGGATTTTTGTAAAAAAGTTGTTATCGACCGTTTACGTGGTGAAACGTGAGTGCGACGACACATTCTGAGAGAAAATGTCGAAAGGTCTGGGTGCAACGTAAGAGAATAGTATGTTATTATTTATACTCTCAAATTTTTTTTCCTCTCCACGGATCTGCCGTACTGCGCTCCACGATTGAGATTTGCGGCTGCCAGCGGTTATTGGAAGTGCGCAACGTGCGGAGCGGAAAATTAAATGAAAATATACACACGCTGTGTGAAGCAATAATCGATAAGTATAACCCCCGAGATTATAAAAGAGAAGTGCAGCAAAATCGCCATTCAATAGCAATATAGGTACACGTATAGGCGGTCGCGTCACACAATAATAAGACACACGTTAGCAAGTTTTTCTACGGGTCTCTATATATAATCTAAAACGGAAATTCGCTTTATTTAATCTCGAGATAAGACTTCGCAAATGGCCCGTATTTCCTACGAATTAATATAAATAATATATAATAGTAAATCTATAAATAATGTAATTGACAAATGTATTCTGCCGCATTTTGCTCGTGGCGATTCTGAATCATTGACGTTCGAGACATTTTCCGTACAGACTGCCTCGCGTATGTATATTTCTGACAAGAACATATCGGAAAAAAAAGGACGAGCAGGTTGCGTCATTCGTTATATTTTCGAAGGCCGCCAACAGAGTTTTTTCTCGCAATTTTCTTTCTTCGCGATTGCCGTGAGCGCAAGATGGCCAGCACGGCTCTTCGTCAAACTTAGAATTATATGGTTTGATCGCATTTTTTATTCAGGAAGAAACTGTAGCTGAAGGAAACAAATAAAGAAAGCACACGTTCACGTGTATGAAAAATAAATTTATATATTTTTATAAAATAGGGCACAAATATTTTATATATAGGCTCGTCTCGTCGACGAACTATTTACACTCGAACGGGAGGAATTCGCGATACATCCTAATCAGCCTATTCTACGCGGTAGAAAATAAAACAAAAATGCAGTACAACAGCGTCGGAATCTCCGAGCTCGATTCCGTCGGCCGCAGATTCGTCGTTTTAAAACTAGTATGGCAAATCGGAAACGATTGATAACGGATCCTCGGACAATTGTCGTACGCACAAATCCCACGGGCAGATCCGCCTCTCGGCATCGTTTCAGCGCGAACGGGGAGAGGTATAACGTTAAGTCACAATTGTCACGACATTACTCCATGTCTCGCCCACGTGGCAAGAATTCGAGCGAAACAGATCGCGACTGTAATCAAATACCAAAATTGCCGATCTATCGAACTGCCTATCATGTGTCATCCTTACGAAAAAAAAAACTTGGCTATTTCGTTCGCGATACATGTTCGGCGATGTGTTCTTCGTCAACGAAGACTCGCGGGGTGAAGCACCGACGAACCGAGGGTTACATGGAGTAATGCACGCTAACATCACAAGTTAAGCTCAAACTTCCCCCAAGTCGGGAAACTTTCGAGGGATCCCCTTTACGCCCGTTCCAGCTCGCGCAACGCGTCTAATGACTTCTCATCCGTTAGTTAAAACCTTGTTACGATGGCACGTTCGTTCGTACATAATGCCGGATGCTCGTAGCTGACGCTCTCCTGAAACTTTTCCCCGGACGATCAATTACGGTTACAACGTAACAATAATAAAAACGAACGAAGCAACCTCCGTCACCGTCGCTCTCGCGCGCGATTGATATCTCCGTCACATATATTAATATCTTCTCGCTTAACGGGCTAACAACGAATTTAGCTTTGGCAGTAGAGTCCACTTGGTCCACGCGCTCGTAAAGCAAATCCAGCGAATAGATCTGTTCTTGGCAAGGGCGCAGTACGTATAACAGTGATAATACGTTCGCGCGTATACTAGAAAGAAAATGTACTGGAAAGAAAAGAAAAGGGAGTTTTGCGATATTACCGTGAATTATTTCTCGTCACATCGTGGAACGAAAGTGATACGTACGCGAAACATTAGAACGGCACAGACGATACAACGGCAATACTATTCAATTACGAGAGGATAAATATGATTACATAATAAATAAAATCTTTCATATATATATGTATGTACACGTTATCTATAAATCTAAGATAAATTTTCGTAACAATTATATATATATATATATATATATATATACATATAGTATGCAACGTAAGGACATCTAATAATAATCAAGGACAAGAACACTGCGAGGTAATAATTTCCTTGAAAACGAGTACCTTAATGCGTATCAAGGATCTCGGCACACGATGGACTTTGTTTAAAAATAGCATAATAGGATAACGTAGCACTGCTCGCAAAAGTGCCTCGTATACTGGTAACGATCTCATCAGTCTGTACGTATTGTTTGACACTGTACAGCGACGTTAACTATATATCACTACTTTCATATGCACACGCTCTAAATAATGTAACATTACGTAACGTTGTTATACTAGTTATAAATTGTACGACTATAACAAGAGGAAACAGTTTTGTATATCACTCGGGTATTTCCTAAGAAATATGCGTAGAACATCAACATTTGGAGTGCCATGCACATGCAGAACTTCGTTTCACATCGATATATGTTTCTCGCGACATGCACGAGGTCGGGTACGAAATTCATCTTTCACGACCGAACGCGAGGCGTAAGCGAGAAACCGTTAATAACTAAAATTGTATCCTTCTCTTTCCACGTCACGCTTAGGTCACTTTAAAACGTCAACGGCAATAAATACACAAAATGCGATTCCTTCAATGACCATTCGTACAATCTACAAATCAAGAAACGTATTGGATTCACGATTAATTAGCCACATTGTCAACAAAAACAATAATGTATACACCATGTGAAAATAAATTATAGTCGTACACTAAGCGATGATGACTAACGCTATCTCGATCACTACTTAGCACATCGAGAAAACAGCACGAAGACAAGGAAATAAAGTTTATGAAAGGAATACTTTATGTAAGTAGAAAAAAGGGTGTACCCCCCCCCCCCAATTGCTATCACGGCGATGGCAATTGTTGCATCTGAGACAAATCAAGAACAGAGAAGTCTCACTTTGACAAAGAGCCATATCCGCGCGATATTTTCCAATAGAAAAAGCCGTCGATATTTCTCTGTTCTCGGTTCAGCGTGGATACAACAATACGATAAATAAACAAGGAACATAATACACAAACTCTCTAAGTGCAGACTAAAGCGAATCCTCAGGATATTACACAACACTTTCTACACCTAGTCCGCTTCCCGCTAATGTTGTTCTTTCTAATCTTGTACCGTTTAGTAGCTCTGTAAGCTTTTAATTTAAGATTTTCTGCGTGATCACTGATATTAATATTATCCTGGCTATGCGTCGAATTGGTTTTCGTCGAGTTTTTCGAGGTGCACGTCTTGCTCTCACAATTTATCATCTCTGCGTCGTGACTTACCGTTTGTATATCTGGGCATATTTTTATCACATGGCTGTCGCAATCTTGATTTCTGAGATAGTACAAGTGATTCTCAAGTGATTCTCGATGACCTCGACACATCCAGGACGTCTTGAGGAGGTCCAGAAGATGTCCCTCGATATATTGAGGGGGACTTGAGGACGTCTGAGGCTTTATCTCTGTGCCAGTCTTCCGGTACGGCGTATCGTTGATTTCCACGTTTATTCTGTTCGGATTCGTGTCAGTTTTATCGCGTCTTCTTCGCAATGCTTGAGAACTCGGTGGATTTTCCAACAGAATTTCGGTGACATTTTTGAAACAAGATTCATCCGGAACGTCCCGTTCCACGGTCAATTTATCATTCGTCCTATCGGGAATAACGTCCTTCACGTAAAATGTGTCTCTCACGAGAACTTGCGCTTCTATTATTTGACATTTCGTCTCCTTGCACATATCGCATTCGTCCTCAATGAATTTTTTATTATCCTCTTCGAAGTACAAGTCTTTACTCGATACCGACTCGTGGCCTTCCGAGTATGCGTTACTCTCCTTTCCTACTATTCTATCTGTACTCAGGCTCAATCTGTTGCCCTCTTCTTCATCCGTCTTGTCGCAAATCTCATCCGACTTTTCCGAACTCACAGCCTCGCCGCTCAGCGTTTTCGTCCGACCATCCGAGTATGTGCTCAATTTGTTTTCCGAATAATTACTCAATCTGTCATCGTGGAAGTACACAGAGCTCGCATTCGACTCGAAGTTACTCGCATTTATTATAGCTATTCGTGGTATGATCAAATCGGGCGGTAAACCGTCGACGATGTCCGGGGGACTCGAATTCGAGGAAGATCGGTTCGCAAAATTACTGAAGGAATGGTAGCCCTGCTGACCCTTGCTCTGGATCCAAGCCTCCGTTAAAACGTGAGAACGTTGCCACGACACGTCGCTGTTACATCTGTTTTTCCTTACGCACCACTGCTGATCGTCGGCATCAGGCCAAGAACGCAAATGGCACTCGCTGGGACTCCTCTTGATATCCGAAACTACTTCCAGATCCGAATCCTCGTTCTTATTTTGCACAATCAGTTCTAATCTGGACTTCAGTAAAGCCGGCGACACGGCTCGGTCAATGTGTCGCCTCGACGCGTTCGACGTTTGAGTTGACCGCGGTATCGACGTCGCGTTGTCACTGCCGATGTGATCGATAAATGGATCTGGGACCTCTCCGGAGGCCGTCAGCGCGTTCGGACTCGGACTGTCCATACTATCTGGCGTGTAAGGATCGTGCTTAACAGGTATTGCGTGCAACAGATTAGACGAACGGTCAATAACGCGCGCGTTAGCGTAACTATTACAATCAGGCAACATGGACAACAACTCCAGGTAACTGTTGGGCACTCGGAAGCAAAACTCAGGTGCAATTGGCAAGTAGCAGCAGCCTATCATACCTGCGTCCGAGATGAGATTAGCCTTCAAGTAGACTGGCTGTAAATGGCAAAAAAAAAGGTAACGAACCTTTATGTAATTATCGTGCGTCATGGCGAGAAGATAAAACGATATATGAAGGGTGATATGTGAATTGTATCGTAGGATTCTATGGGAGAGGTAGACGGCCTCAAACTAACGTTCTGTCTTCATTCAAAGGGATAATGACATACCACAGTAATGTACTTTTCAATCTGTTGACTTTGTCGATGGGACAATTATCAAACATACGCGCAAAACTTTAAAGAATCACATTCTGAAGTGTCGTAATATAATCATACAAACAATTATTTTTTCCAAGTATATGAAAATTATAATATTTTTTTTAGATATTTAAAGTTTTATATATCTCTCTCTACACAATTCTACCAATGTCTGTAATATTGTGTTTATATATTATAACATTGCTCGTAGATTACATAATCATTAATAATTAAGTCTAATATATTGCAAAATAATAAATTATAATAGATACAATTAATTAATAACACAGCCTATTTTGTGTATATCAATATTCATTTTCTGTAACATAATGTTCGCAAAATTAAAAATCATCAGCTGTTAACACTGTTATTACCGCTTTTTATTACATTATCATGTAGCAACAAATATTGTCGTTGCGTAACCAAAATATTTATGTATTGTGTATAATGTAATAATGTTGTTCAGCATTAGAAAGAAAAATACAAGAGGCGTTACAATGCGTATTGATAATAATTAGATTGAAAAAGTACAATATATTGTTCTATGATAACGATAGCGAAGCTGATAAGATATATGAGAGTAAGAGAACAGAGTTTCAAAATAATGTAGAAGTAAAATACTTCGGGATACTACGTGTGTGAAGGTGCTACATTAAACAAGCCCCTATATGTTTATTGTCGAGATAACGGAGTACCAACAGAATCAAGAGACGTGAAAGAGATGTAGGGGATTTCAGATAAGAACAGACAGACAGTTCATAGATAGGTACCTTAGTGCTTAAAGATTCATTCGAAACTCCAGAAAAACAGGCTGCACCATAATAATTGAAAGAATAGTTTATCAGAATAAGAACTAGGCAGCGTGTAAGTATATGTTTCCAGCATAATAAGTAAAAAAAAAAATGACGCAGTATCGCTTCATAAACGTAAGAGAAAGATGCTGATTGGAAAACTTTTAATCTTACCTTGTGATCACCCATACACGTAGTCGAGCCGATTATACCGTATTCCACCGCCTCAGAATCATCAATCTGTTGCAAAAGAACACAAAAGTTACATTAGACTAACAAATTCTACAATTCAATTTTAGAATCGTTTTTGTATCGATCGCGAATATAAATTCCACAGAAGTACGTACGTCTTGGACTAGCGTTTTCGCAGTGGGGCTCAATAAAACCCGATCGCACCAAGCTGGCACTCTCGTTTGCATGTAATTTACAGGCTCGTTAATATCCTCTTGAAACGGGTAACTTGGTACGAAGCTGATTGGAAACTCGAACAACCTTCCTTCAAAGTCTCCTAGTTCTTTATCATACTCGCGTAACTGCATAAATATTAATAAATTTTATTATTGGCATTCTTATCTATCGATTGAATATGGATATCGTATCACGTACATATATGAATAAATGAGACGTATAACTTACCCATTCACCGCCATTTTTCATGAAAACATTCTGATGTTCGTAGTGAGAAAATTCCTTTTTGCCTAACGTTAATATGAGATCGTCGTCTCTATTGTGAAATTGCAATTTCGAAATATTTCCCTTATTTGATAACTTCCTTTCTTGAGTATCTTCCGTCAGTTTCTATTAAAGACAAATTAAAATGCTGTAATACGTTGGACTTTAATATATATTCATTTCATTGATATGTAATAATATATATTTATATAATACACAAAGTAAAAAGCATCGCTAAAGGTTGTATCGCTGAATAATGTTGCTTTCAACAATAATATACCAATTTATTTGTAAAAATTTAATATGATCTCAAGAGTTTCTCATATATTTGTCTCTAATTTCTTCCTTGCTTTTTATCGAAAAATTTTATCGTCGAATGCTGACGAGTCTTACCTTTATTACACTTGCTGTATCTGTCCTAAAATTAAAGTCACCAAATAAAAAATACGGCACATTCGGATACTTGTCATTATGAAATCTATCTAACGTGTGCTCGAGTGCTCTTCTGCGCGTTTTACTGTATACCGATGGAAACTGTAAAGAAATTGTTAAAATAAGATAAACAGAAAATTAAAGCAACACGTGTATGAGATGACAGTCGCAAAAATTTCTCACCATCTCCATAGCAATAAAATTGCTCGCGTCATGAAATAAATGTATGTTTATGAGATCAAAAACTGTTCCACTAATACTCCATCGGGTGCGCAGAAAACCCTTTCTGGACCATTTGCATTCTGGGAAGAATTCTTGAGGAAACTTAGCTTTCTCTTTGGTAGTAACCGCTTCTATGTTGCCCGAATGGACTTCTTTCCCACTTACGGGTACAAAAGTACACTCTAAAAAAAAAATTGCATAATAATTTAAACAATGTTGCACATATTTCTCGAGAGCTATCCCTCATAAAGTAACGTGTAACGTACCATTAAAATCCCACAATAAAACATCACTCAAGGACTCGTGCACGAAGTAGAAATTCCCTAGAGCCTACAAAAGAATCTTGATAATAAATATTGCTTCGTTTAAAGTAATTGAACATTCGCTAGAAAGTATATCCCACGACTCACCGTGAAATGTTCAGCGGATGAATAATCCTCGTCGAGGTATACCCTAATTTTGTCAAACAACCTTAACTCCTCCGACGACATGAGTAATCTGTAAATATAACAAGTTTCGCGTCGCGTTAAGTTATACGGTGGAAAAGCACAAGCTTTAGATGGAAATCTCTTATAAATACATTTTTCAAACAACTCTTTTTTTATATGTACAAAAAATATATGGCGTTCTCCCCCGTCAATATCATCGTCATACAATCAGCAGTTATCTTTTGAAGTGGCTCACTCAACTATAGAGCCACGCGTGACGCGTCTATTTTTATTCCTTTCCACCAGTTATGCGTTAAATCATTTTCAATATCATATATGTGGAAAGAGAAAGCTATATGTTTTGGTATATTTATAAAAGGTTTAGATATAATACAATGACGAAGATCATAAGTTAAAACGTTATAGATACAGATCGAAATATTTTGCAAAAACAACATCAGGCGAGTTGCGTACAGGATCTTATCTTAATAATTTAATTATAGCCAAATATTATAGCTCTTGGAAACCTTCCAAGAAGCATCGATAATAAGATTATAACATGACGCCTTCGGAATCTACGAAAGGTTCGTTCTACGCACAGCGTGCGACTTATCGTGCCGCGTATGAAAATTTGTTGCGCGTTTCATTGAAAGTGACAACAATGTGACGACGGGTACACCCGTGTTTTCATTTCTATATCGCGGAGAGAAAAGTCGGACGCGAGTCGAACCTGGAACGAAGAACGTGACATTTACCTAACAAAGTCCTCCACGTGCCTCATGCTCTGCTCGTAATTCTTTCCACCTACTTCTTGGCAGTGCAGCGCTATAAATTTCGGATCCAGCCTCGATATGGTCTGAAAAAGGAATCTGCTCGTAAAACAAACAGGCCGGCGCGGCGGCGCGTCGAAGGGTACCGGCGCGCGGCGCGGCGGTAAAAAGCCGCGCACGGGGGATGTTACTTACGGATAAAAACTCTTCCGTCCATATCTTCAGCATGACACTAGGCTGCAAGAAGAGAATCGCTCGTATCAATCTATGAAATCCTTCATACTTGGTGCACTTTAAAGAAAAGCTTAATGAGATGTTCGAGGACGCGCGGATATATTAATAGATCGTTAACGTCACGCGCAAGGATACATTGGCGGCGCACCACCAACCCCCACGAGACGCGACGACAAAAAACTCTCGGCGCAGGCCGCCGCCGCCGCGCCGGGAGAGTTCTTTTCTCCCCGTTTCGCGCAAATGACGATACGGATAATCGATCGCGGTAACGGAGAGCCCACGAGCCCACGAGAAAACTGTGGCTGGTATATCAACCGAGAAAAGTATCAACAAGCGTATACGCGAGAGTCGATATCGGGCCACGCGTTGTCCCCCACCAACCCTTCCGTCCGCGATGCCGGCGGCGTCCGGCGTCCAAAGATTATCGCGGCTTCTCCGTTCGCGCCAGATATTCCATTCCGTTTCCGTTGTGCCGAACACAATTCGCGCTTACGTCGCGTTAAAAGTTTATTTACACGACGTTTCTTCTCGACAGGCCGGAAAATCGATACCAGGAATGCGAAGCGCGCTAGAAAACGCTTTGAGGGGCGAATCTCTCAATCGATCGTTCAACGAGAACTCCTCTTTCGTCGTCTCGACGTTTCGTCTCGTTCGATGCTTCTCGAATCGACGGAGGACAAGGGAAACCTATATCTCGAAAACTTCTTCTCGAGTTACGTAATCCCGCCGACGATTCGTCTCGCGATACCGCATTATCGTTTATCTTACGAGAGAAATTATCACAAAACACGTATACATTCACGTTTGTCAAACGCGTGGAAGTGCCAACGACGAGAAAACAGCAAGAGGTAAGAAGCGTGCCCGAAAACCGTTCCGAAATTTCTTGCCCTTAGAAACAAAGAGCTTTCTGATAAAAATCCTCAGAAAGAAACTGATGAATGATTTCAGGTTCGAGTATCGGACGCTTCTACGTGTTACGATATTTTGGAGCCTAGGTATATGTAGGATCACTGGGAGGCGAATCCTGGGGGGGGGGGGTATTTTGGTATTAAAACACTCCCTTTGAAATAAAAAAAAAAAAACAATCTTGCTGGATCTGTTTTAAAAATTTAGGGGGAAAAAACAAAAAATAAAAAAAAAATAAAAAAATTAAAAATGAGATCAGAAGTTTCGTTCTCATCGTCGAGCTTGGAGTAAAAGTTAAACGAGTGTTTTAATAACAGAACACTCCACTTTCAAATAAAAAAAATCAATTTTATTGGATCTGTTTTAAAATAGGAAAAAATACAAAAAATAAAAAAAAAAGTAAAAATGGGATCAGAGAAGTTTTTACTATATTCTCGTTGTTGATCTTGGAGTAAAAGTAAAAGTTAAGCGTGATACTAATTGTAAGAAAAATATCGAACCGAATAATTTTGCCCCAAAACACCCCCCTCCCCATTGACGTCAAGAATTTGCCGTTATATAGAATTATATAATATATTTTGAATCCAGGTGGATAAACGTTGAAATGATGACACCGAAATTCCAAAACTTCTAAATGTCGGGAGCATCAAAAGGTCGCATTTCGTGATTTACACGCGAACTTTCGGCGAGTACGAAACGTCACGGATCACGGCAGATTCACGAGGGCTAACGAACGCGATGCTCGTGTCGAAATGATATACGCCGCATAATTAAAACACGTGGAGAAAGACGAGAATTTTGGTGAGGCCGGGAGAGTACGCGACGGGATCGAACGGAGCGGGGTCTTCGAATTTCGCCGCGGACCGACTTTCTCAACCGAACTGTGGACTACCTAAAACGAGAAGCCGATCGCCCGGCACGTGTGCGAGCGCGAGTGCGATCCGTGTTGCGCGTACACGCGAATATACGAAAAATCCGAGGCCGACCAGCGCGCGGCATCCGGCAGGTAAGGCGCGAGAGGAGAGCGGAGGCGAGGCGACGCGACGCAACGCCCGGCGGCAAGTAGGTCGTGTATCGCGTGGATAAATAATCGCGCGAAATCGACGAGAGCGCGCGCGAGCGCGCGCGATCGATCGGCCGGCTGTCGGCCAGCCGCGCCTCGGAGCTCGGAGCCTCGCAGTCCTCGCACATCGGGGCCCGGGCCGCCCGGGGGGCACGAGCGACGTCGACGACGCACATTGCACACGCACGTACCTCTTCGAAGATGCTGCCGACGTTCGCGGTGACGAGGAGAACCGGGACGCCGTTGCCCGCCATTCTCGCGCTCCGCTCGCCTGCTTCTGGAGCTCTCTCGGGTCAGTCGGGGGGGTCCTCGACCCGACGTCGCTCTGGTCCCGAGTCCCGAGGGCGCGCGATCGTCGGCACCGCGAGACGGCTGCGTCGTTAGAGACGGCGACGATGACGACTCCGGAATCGCGGTCTGTCGACACTCGAGCCGCGCCGCGCCGCACCGCACCAGCACCGAGCACCACACTGACGAGTGACGACGGCGACGGACGAACGGAACACTGGCGCTCGTCGACACTCGCGGGCTCGCGGCTCGCGGCCGCCCGACGATCGACGGCGGTCGCGCACCGCGCACGTCGCTCGCGCGTCCTACTCGCGCACTGCTAACGGGCTCGCTCTATCGGTCGGTCCGTCCGAGCTCTCTCTTCCGTCTCCGCTGTCAGCCGCTCGATCCTCTTCTCACTGCTTCTCACCGGCCTTCCTCCGATCTCACCGTCGCGACGCCGCGATCGTTGTCGGCCGTTGTCGCGCACCTTTCGGGGAAAGCGCAGCGCCGCGTGAGAGATAATAAACACAGATAACGCGCGCGCCGCGCGCCGTTAGGCGACGAGTACGAGGAGCAAAGTCATCCCCCGCGCCGCGAGGAAGCCGCTCTCGCGCACCGCGCGACCTCGACGCTGCCGCGCCGCTGGCCGCGAGTACGTACGCATTGTCGGAACGGTTCGGAACGCGCGGGCAGGCGAGAAAGAATGCAAACGAATGCGGCGGTGGGTGGTGGGTCGTGGCCCGTGGGTCCCCTCGTTCGTTCCTTCCTTCCTTTCTTGCGTCTCCCGCGAGCTGCACGTTGCGTTGCGTCGCGGCGCGGCGTTGCGAGAGAGAAAAGCCGCGCGCGCGATAAATATATCCCTCTATCGGCCGCGACGGAGGCCACGCCTACCGCGGACGTCAATAGGCAGGGCCGTGCTCGTCGCGCGCGTGTCGCTGGCGAACGTGCGTGCCGGCGCGGCGGGCACGCGTGCGGCCTGAGGCCGGGCCGAGGGCACCCGCCGAGAATCGCCGATTTTTCTCCTAACGGGCTAACGAGTAAAAAAAGACCGGTGACGTTGAGATGATCGCTGCTGGACAAAAAAAATTCAAGGGCGTTTGAATAACGGAGGCACAAAGAGGTCGGTCGGGCGTTTATCTCTTGTTAGTAAATAAAGTTTCTAATTCGACTTGAAGAGTCAATACAGGCGAGAGTAACAAAGTTGAGAGCGCGCACCGCATCGTTGAGATAATAATAATTTGCTCGAGTTAACGGAGACGATCGTTATCTGAGTGAATAAATACTGCAAAATATTGCAAACAAAAATAGCCGAGTAGGAGAGATAGAGTGAAAAATAAAATGTAGAAAAAATATATAATTCGACGATCATATAGACGAGGAAAGTTTTTTTCGTTAAAATATTTATTTTATTAATTGAATCTCTCGGCTCTCTCTCTCTGCGGAAAAAAAATATCGGAGTCGTCTACTGGGTGCGACTTGGGAAATAAGAAGCCCGCACGCTCCGCGTCCGCAGCGTATTACGGCATTATCGTCGTAACTCCGCGTATAACTCGTCGCGAAATATGGTCGTGTCGCAACCGCGATATCGGCAGGTGACAAATATCAATGGACCAATCGACAGGGATCGATACTTTCCAGCATCGGCCATCGGCCAGCGTGCCGCTGGCCATTTCTGGCCGCGGCCGGAGGATGACATAGCGGGGCTTTTACGCGCGCGAGCGGCGATCGGCGTTATCGGTGAACGGCCAAATACGTCTCTCCCTCTCTCTCTCTCTCTCTCTCTCTCTCTCTCTCTCTCTCTCTCTCTCTCTCTCTCTCTCTCTCGTTCACCTCGGCTCTCTCATCGGGAAAAATCCCCGACGGGGGATTCGGGGATCGCGGATCCGCGGCGATTTACTCACCGGGTAAATTTCGAATATACGCGCTTTCGGATGCAACGTCGATCTCTCGGAGATCTTCTCCGGAGAACCTTGAATCACGCGAATCCCACGACGATCGGGAACGTCATGCCGAATATTTATCGGCGTACGTGTACGGGCGCGATAGTGCCGTGCGTTTAATGCGTTGCGTTGTGTTTGATGAGTAAAATTGAAGATCGACGCGATGACTGGAAAAAAGAAAGGTCTCTTTTAAAAAACGCCTCGTTTACGCGCGATTTTATAATGGAGATGAGGGACTATTCTAACGTTTTTTTTCTATCTGAAAGATTCCGCATGAGGAAAAAATTAATGTAACTGCGAGAAACGCGTTCTGAAAATAGGAAATGGTTACGCTGATGCGTCCTCTTTCGAGTTTAAATTTGCATGTGATTTTTTTCAGTTTGCGCGGATGTAAAGTGCGTCCTTTTTCGTTGTAACAATTTTTATTACGGGAACTTTTCCACAGCGTACAAAAAATGCGAAAGAGTATTTTATATACACGTCGCGTAAAAATTATTTTATGAAAAACTCATTTTATGTAAATTAGTAAAACGCTAAATAACGTAATTCAATTACGATTATAAGGACAATTTTGATCAAACATAATATTTAACTTTTAAACCTCGTTCGTTATATCGTGTTACATCTTTATTAATATAAATACATGTTAACGCGTATAAAATACAATGTATCTGCAGTAACTTGTTAAATTGTGCTTTTTCCATCACTTTTTATATTCTTTTATACTTTTATAGTTATATCTTTTACAGAGTCTTATACTTCTTTATTCTTCTTTTCTATCCACAGCCTCTGACGTATCTGATTGACAAAAATAACAACATAAGTGTAAGAAAATACCATCACGCGGAAAAAGAAAAAAATTAGTTTAACGAATCTTTCTGATCCTCAGATAACGAGTCTCTGCTTGAGCATGTCGGAAACAAAATATTTCGAATTTATTGCTTTTTGTTTTTTATCTTAAAAGATATCTGAAGGCAATCTAAAATTCCACTAATGGTCGTTTGTTTGCTTTTCAACGTGTTTTTTGAGGGAGACCGCGTAAAAATTTGGCACGTGTACAAATTAACAAAATGATTTACATATCTGAATAGTGCTCTCAAAAGGCAAAATTTATGCTCGTTTATTCAAGCCTAAATTTACATATTTCTTATACACTCGCTCTCGATCTAAATTAACATATTTTTTTCAAAGACAATATTTAATTTTGTGTATGTAAATCATCAATTTTATTATATAAAAATTCGAGAAAATAAAAACTCCTGGATTCCTGAATGCTCGATTGCTGACACAGTGGTCTTGAATCTTTTATGAGCTATGACGATCTTAGAAAACTCAAATTATGGCTTTTCTGAGAAAGATGCGAGGTGCGAATTTACGAAAAGAGATGTAGCCTTATGTCAGTTGACAATTTTCGTTCAATTGGATCCTCTCCGTAGCCGGCTAACCGCCGGCTGCCAAACGTCACGTTTTTCGACCAGCTATAAAAACTTATCAGTAGGGCGTCGTGATAATCAGCGGGACGTTTCAGTAAAAGTGTGTCATCGTAATGTGTGAAAGGCGATAATAATAGTTGCGTTGCGTCAATGAAAGCGATTACGTTTGTTGGGAACTTGATTGGTCGTATCAACCAACGTCGTTATATCATCTGCGCGTGAATGTTACTGCGAGATAAATTACTCGCGATTCTCAATATGCGAAAAGAAATAAATAACCAGAGTCGGCAGATAACGATTAAAAATAGGAGCAAACAACACCGTTGCAGCGTTTGTTTCTGAGAAGCGTATAAAAATATCATTGTATTAAGAAACGGAGTCTGATGCAAGCCTGCAACTTATCTTCTTCTTTTTAAACGACTCTTAATGTCGCGAAAATGTCCAAGACTGCGAACAAAAACTCTTTAAACGTTCTTGAGCAAAAGGAAAAAAGAAATAGAAGCTACGACATATACCCTATTAAGTATATTTCGTCACTACGCTTTTTTATTTTCCGGATTCTCTGTCCTAAAAAAATCTCCGAAACATGATGTTCTTTTAAATAATGTCCTATAAAATGCGCGTTTGTGGTGAGCAGAATATTATCGTCGGTCAGACTCGACGGAAGAAACGTTTAATATTTACATTATTCAATATTTCCGACATTAAAAAGTATATATATATATCCGATGAATATTCACCGGATTTTATCCTCTCATCTCTAGAATATTTATTAGGACTATATCTTAAAAGACAGGTTCCAGAAATTTCAGGAGATCAAGTGTACGGTCCTGGAGGCGGTACGTGTGCGCTGTGTGCAGTCGGAAGCGATGTTCCAACCGCCAACCGCGCATGTGAACGAGGAGCCGCGCGTCTCGATCCTCTCGGATCTTTTTTTCTTTCTCTCAGCCGTAATATCCCGTTCGTCGCGTCGTATACCTACGTCGTCGTCGGCCTACCGCACGTTTCGCACGCGATATTTCAACGATTTCAACGCCGACACGTCGGGAATTTACGCGCGAGCGATGGGCGTGTGTTTACCGCACGCGGACTGCGCCGCGGGCTTTGACCGTCGCCGGGTTTTCGTCTCGCCTCGCGTCGCGTTGACCCGACCGGCGCGGCGGCGGCGTCGCGGCGTCGTCCGTCGTCCACCACCGACGCGCGTTGCAGCGGACGTGGTCCGGCTTCCGTGGGCACGTAAGCCTCGACACGTGTGCCTAAGGTACGTTCGTGCGTACATGCGTGCGTACGTGCGTAGTATACGACGGCGACGCACGCGCGTCGACGTCGACGGGAATCGTCGACGAGGTGACGTCGCGGGGACGTCGCGTCGGTGGATTTTCGGACGCCGCGAATCGCGAGAGGATCGTGTGCGTCACGGTGCGTGTTGCGCGTATAAGTAGTGGCGCCCTTCGCCGAGACCAGATTCGTCGTGGGCGAATCCCTTCGCACGACCGACCGCGAGGTTAGATATCCGCGGACCACCTTGCGTAACAATCGATACCGCGTCGCTCGATTTTCCCGTGACCCCGCTGGGAAATTGAGGCGGCACGCCAAAAATATCGAGCCGCGTTCGTTTGGAGCATACTTTCTTGAATTTATCACTCGCGGAGCTGCCGTCCACGCGGTATCTGTATCTCCCCGATTTCACGGAGATACGTGGATTCGATTTCGCGAATGCTTAGGGCTGGGTCATTAATGTCATTGTGCATTATGCATTAGCTAGCTGTTACAGAAAAAGATAAAATCTCGAGAAAGTGGCGTATCTTGCAATAGTTGCAATGCTCTTAACTGTTTTGCATTTAAAATATCGTATAGTGCTCTTTTTCACATCCTTCTGCAGTACAACGTGCAAAGACCGATGAACCTAAGATTAAAATAAACCACCCTACGAGCTTTAATATCATATTCGAAAACCCGGGAGCATTAAGTCCAGAATTACGCATTTGTATCGTTTTAATCAGGAAAATAAGTCAAAACAAAGTTTCCAAATATGTTTTAAGGCTAGTAAAATGTGCGTCATCATTTAAATCCAGATTAGAATAAAAGAGTTCGCTTAATAATTTTGTATAAATAAAAAATTCAGATTTTTATCAAAATAAAAACTATTTAAATAAACACCAGAGGTCTATACCTTATTTTACGCACAAAAAAATCTCAACCTTCCAAATTTATTTCTATATATCTATTTATTTCGAGAACAAATCTAGTTTTTGAAAAATCATACACGATCCTAGCATTTTTCTCTAGATAAAGTTTTCGAATTAGAATGTGGCATTGTGACGCATAATAAGCCAAGAGAATAACTGGCTACAAAGAAAAGAGAGGTATCTGGGCCCAATCAAGAATTGCTGTCGCAATTCATTGCAGGAAAATTGGAGCTTGCGCATGGGGGAGAACAAAAGTCGCGCCTGACTAATACTAACGTTGTATCCCTGGAAAAACTATTGGGAACAATCGGTGCAGAGGGGAGTGTTCCGATCGTCGGGAACAACGTATGTTTTTCTCAATGCGCATTGTTCTAATACGTGCCGCTGGGCATAATGGTAAAACCGGAGGCTAACGTCGCGGTTTTTACAAAGATACTGTACATGAGTCACGCAACGCGTATACGGTGTTGATCCTGACGAGCGGATATCGTATACGAGTTCCGCTGAAAATCTCAATCAACAAAGACGCATTAATCGCGCACCGTTTCACCGTAAGTAAAAATCGCGTGCGTACGTGCGTTCTGTGGCACCGTTTCTAAGAACGTCGATAGCGTTTTCGAGTAAACGTGATTTTGAAGAAATTTTATTTCATGAAAATGTTTTTGAACGTGCGATGAATATTTTCTGATCTATATATCTCTTTATTTTAATTCAGGATTAAATAAAAATTCAAATTTTAACAAAAAATTATCAAAGACAGCAAATCGCTAAACGACTAGCAGATATATATCTTTCAGTTTAGAGAATTGTTTTGATATATAAATATATAACAATTAAAATTATTTTATTTTATTTTTTTATTCTCTATTTTTAAGGAATATATTTTCATCTACATAATATTATCTTACGATATATTGTATTATACGTTTTTCTAAATTATATTGAATCTTGTTGGGAACTTTTTTAGACTTTTTGAAACTTAATATTATTTTATATAAACACAGAAGGGAGTACAGATTCAATAGTCATTGATACAATATTTTGACTCGTGAGAATCAGATTTATTCGCTCCCGGAGCGATTTCGATCGTCTGAGTCGAAAACGCTATAGGCTCTTATCGTCTACGCGCGATCGTGTCTTGATATCATCATCAATCGACTTTTTCATTGTCGGCATCGCTCGTTGACACTTTCCAGCACGGAACACGACCATGCACTCGAACATAATATTACTGTCGACGTTGGTGGCCTTCGTCACCGCCGAGAGAATTCTAATGACAGAGGTCTTCGTCATTCCCATCAGACCCGAGACTTTCGATTGGAATACAGATGGTAAGAGAAATATATTTAACCTATTCTAATTTTTTCTCAACAAAAATACTTTATCCAGTATCGTAACCGATGGATATCGGTAAACTCAATATATCAATAAATCTTTTGCACCTTAAAACAAAAAAATTATGAAAGAAAGAAGCAAGGAACGAAAGAAAGATACAGAATTATATTATGTACCGTTGTTCTCAGTTTATATATATTATAATAATTAAAATGATTGAAAGTCCTCGAATTGGTCTATGAAAATACAATTATTTATTATGCGGCGTTTATTGTACTCTGTTTTACGTTCAAATCTTTAAATTATATTTTTTTATATAACTAACAAGGAAAACGAATATATATTTTCTAAATTCCTATACAACCAAGATTATTATTTTCATAAAAAATATGCGTAGAATAAAATCTTTGTAAGGTTACAACAGGTATTTAGTTATACAGTTTCTTCTATCGTTTAAAGTCAGTAAACTTATCTAAAATAAGGAATAATATCGGACAGCTATTATTATCATCCCACGTGGATACCCGTTAACCCATTTCACAATACGAAATTAAACTATGTCTTCGTACGTCATTCGTAACACGCCGCGAATATCAATTACTTGTTGGACCGTCGTAAACGTTTGCGCTGACCTTATGATCAATATTGTCGCATACCGCGGTACTTTCTAATTCAACGCCTTCGGACAATGTTAACGATACACGAAAGGAGTTGTTAAAGTTATCGCCTGTCTCATATACAACATTATATTTCTCAAATTAGATGAGGCCGTCTGCCATGTGCGCTTGAAAAAAAAATTCATTTCGTGTATTCGTATTTCTTATTCAAACTTGAGTCGTTCGATCATTTCGAGAGAAGTGAAAGGATCTCAGATCATAGAATTTAGATCACATGTTTATATATGTTTCGGACATTTAAGCAGTTTTATTCACAGATAAATGTAAATTTTTTTACTTCATTATCAGCTTTTTTCTTTGCTTTTTGTACCAGCATTAAGAACCGTTGTCCCATTAATTTTATTTTTGTCTGCCGTTTTAACCTTGTTTTTTGCACATTTATTACTATGCGACATATTTATTCCTAATTTTTCACACTTTTCTCTTTTGCAATTTTTTAAAAAAGTTTCATTAAAATATTTATTTTAAGTTGTTTATTTTTCTATTTTCTATTTTTCTATTACAGATATATTTTATATACATTTCTTGTAGATATATATTTTTTCTATATTTTTTATATATAAATAATTGTTCTGTCATTTTCTGTCGCAAATATCTCGGATACTTACACCGTGTCGTTTTATTTCAGGACACTCAGATCAGTTTTCGTATCAACCTTCTTTGCTGAACGCCCCCGATCTCCCGTCATGGATACATTACACCTACAGCAAGAAGGATCATCACGGTTTTTTATACGGCGTCGCGCCTATAGATCAAAAGTATTTTCAGGTGATACACAATCACGCTATATCATCAGTTTGCAGTTGACAATGCTTAACTGAGATAATTTCAGCTGGAGATCGTGGGGTTGAACAAACACACCTACGAAACCCGTTACAAAGTGCTCGACATGAACGTGATCGAGAGAGAGAATCTGACCAAGTACGAGGTGCACCTGAAGATCGACAATCTAAACGTGGAAGACATGTTCGATCGTAATCGCACCCAAAAGCTCCTCGATATATTCAGGTCGGTTCGCGTAAATTTCTTATAATCTTCAATTCCGTAGTTTCAACGTCCTTGATACCGATAACGTACGTCATTTGTCGCTTCCTTCCTTATGCAAAGCGTAAACAGGGAACTTTTTCGATATAACACATGTATAAACTTCTCAGAAATCAAACTAGTTAAGTTTATATGTAAAATGAAAAAATAGAAAAAATTGATAAACAAATCATGTACTCTGAAATTAAGAAATTAGAACAAAAAGTGGAATCGATCAGTTTTATTTTTTTCGAGAGGCTATATCTCCAATTAATGATACTTAAATAAATAAATCGTGCCGATAACAAACGCATTTAATTTTAATTGCAGAAAAAAGTTATGGAAAAGCGCTACGGACCTGTACGTGACTTTTTTGGCGTCTGCGATTGAGCTCGGAGCTCGTTTACCCCTGAAACCCAGCGAAGGCGAAGGGTGAGTTTCTAAATTATCCTCTATCGAACTCAATTTAGCCCTTAAATCCAAGAGGGTAAAATTCGCTGCGAGACTTAGGATGGCGAAGCTTCCAACTATAACTTTCTACAAACGTTTCATCAATCGTTAACTATACAGGTGAATAATATTCACAAACAGTTACACAAACTGTGGCAAATATATCGTTAAAAAAACAATATAAATTATTTTTCATATTATTTGATATTAGAGAATAACGTAAATAATGATGTCTTTAAACGGATTCTTTCTCGATTCCAGCGTTAGTCAATTACGCGAATGGCATAAATGAAAAACTAGAAGTTGATGAAGTTGATGAAAAAATTTCATAGAAACGCATTAACGTGGTGATGAAAATGAGAATAATGTTGCCATCGCGACGAGAAGCAGCTTCTCTGATATCGCTGACGTACTAATCATCCGATCAACCGCAAACAGCTCCGTGACGTGGATTCACGACGGTTGTTTTTATAATTGTATATTGCTACTTCCTACATGCGCTATCGTTTATGCGCCCGACGGGAAAAACATAGGTAACGCTCTCTTATCGGAGGCTGGATAATCTAATTATGTATATGGCCGACAACTTTGAGAACTGGCAGTCGTTAAGAGATAGCGATCGACGTTGCAGTCGTGCCTGTTTTATTCCTCGCACACATTATAACGTTTTATTCTTAACATATTATATCAAGCATATTATTATAAAAAATATTCCAAATGCGACGATTTGACAGATGACAGACTCATCTCGCTCATCTGTCATCGAACTGAAGCGAATGATACGGAGCGAGTAACGATCGGGATTTGCGTTGTCATCGCGACGAGTCGCGCTTGGCGCTTATATGATGCGTATTAATAAAAATTTTCGCCAAGTTTAAATCACCTATAGTGACGAAGAGTATTGTACGAAGCGTCTTGAATCACAATTAATGACTTTTATCGCTTACATCATCGCGATTAAACGCTCCTCCTTTTGCGGATTCTTATACCGTGACGTAGTTCGTCGATCGGCAGATATCGCTTTTTCGCGCGATTATTTCCCATATAGAATCCGCGATTGAATGACGGCATAATTATTCACGCATTTTCTCGAATAAGCGTCCAGTTACGTGGGATCGAACCGATTGGACTTTCCATTTATAATCGTGTTTGTAATCGTTATACGGCGCATAGTTCCCGCGCTCTGTGACTCCCTCCAAGATTCTGATTCTACGGATCAACAATCATAATTTATCGCGGTAATCTACGCGATACTCCTGCGGCCACGTAAACGGACGATAACGATGATTTATCTTCCACTTTCATGTCCATCAGGCTTCTTGCGGGAAAACACTTGCGTTTTGAAACGATGTGGGTTTCCTATAATCGACGATTACACCGCATATTATCGATACAAACAATGATTGTTATTTTTAACGACAAAGAGATACACGTGAGAGCGATGATAAGCGAGAAAAATCGAAGGATATCGCGAGCGGACGATTGCAGCAGATATAATTTGCAACGGAGAGGGGGGGCTCGAACCAGCTAATATAATATTTTAAGTGCACTTGTTCATGGCATTGATGATTTAACAATTTACAAGTTCTATGTCCAAGTGGACTTTGCATAATCCTTTGCGATGATGGTTTTCCCCAAGTATATTTGAATCAGTGTATGATTATAATTAACAAATAAATATTTTTGGAATCCTCATAAATTCGTCCAATCAATAAAAATTCTTTAATGATATCAGACCTGTCGATTAAATTAAATCGAGGATATTTCATTTTCGCTGATTTGAAAGATAATTTGGATCGCCGAAAGTTAATTACGAAATGTCAGTATTGGAGAATTTCGGGATTTATATTTTACCTACATCTACGCTTATTCTCGTGGAATTGTCGCGATAAACGATCTCGCATGCAGAATGATGAGACGGAGTCATGCGCGGTATTGCTGTTATTGAAGCGCGGAGCGGCGCGCGGCGTGGGCCGGCTTCCTTCCGGTGCAACAATATAAGTATGTGACATAAAAGCAACGTATTTACACGCGACATGAGGCGTGTCACGTCAAAAGAAAAACGTTGAAATTCAAACGTTACGAAACCGCAGCGCTGTTGCATCGACGTGGCGCAGGACGTGACGCGGGATATCGGGGTGAGAAAGAGAGAAAGAGAGACATCACATTATTCCCGATGTAGATTTATGTTTGGACAAATACGTCGAGGCAAAAGTAAGGAGTAACAGTTTCGCAACGAGATATCGAATATCGATTCGTTACAAAGCAGCTCAAAGTCACTTAAGTCACACTTAAGCTACCGACGTGCTTTCCGGCAGCGAGATTGGAAACAATGGTTTTTCTTATAGAGAGTAAATCACTTATTAATAATATTGAATAAACGTGTTTCACGGTTTTAATCTTTCGAGGTAATATTTGTTTTTTTTTTGCTCTCGATGATTTTCTGATTCATCACATCTGATTCATTGCGTGTGATTTAAATGAAATCGAGTCGTTCGTTAATAAACGACGTGAGTCAACTTCTTTTTCACAATTTAATCAGTTATTCTAAAATTAGATGACCTTTCTTTGAAAGACTTCCACGCAAATATATAAATTATAAATATAATATTTTTAAATAGTAAAACAATGTAGGTATATATGACTTGTAAAAGATATATGCGAAACATGACTAATTGTAAGATTATCTGATGGTGTTTTACTCATATAAGTGACGTGAAATAAGAAATTTAAGAAAAAAAAATTTCGAAAATGTCTCTTTTTCTATTAATTTTCTTTTTGTGACGCGTGCTTTGCGGAATGATGGACACAATCGTGTCCGGATGGAAAACTTTTGTTCCCCGCCGCTAAAACTTCTCGCAGCGGACTCGCATCTGCAACGCGAGTGTATTCTCGTTTCACCTGCTAGCGTATCACGTTTGTTACCGTTACGATCCTATTGTCGGAAAAAATGCGACGAAGCCGCAACGATAGTAGTCACGGAATTGCAGGTCGCTCCTATATGTTCATTATTATCACGATACCGCCGCGCGTTTGACAAATTCGGACAATCGAGGAGTTACCTTTCACGTCTCGACGTAACACCCACGTATATCTCTCATGTTAATACGTGAATCACACCATTGTACAGTCACCGCACTTAAATTATTTTCGATCGACACCGAAACGTCATTGGACACGCGCGTCGCCTTAAATGTGCGATCGAGCGAAAGTTCGAAATTGTTACGTCTACAATGAGACGAGCGGCAACGATTAATCTCACACGAGATAAATCGACTACGTAACGATCGGTACCGCAAAGACACTGTAAAACACACTCGATTTCGCGATACGTGTCCAGTTATAGACAGGCAGAAGGAATAAAATAAAACGAACGAGAACGTTCGTTTTATTGGCCGAGATCCTTCACCTTGTTCAGCCCTTCATCTCTCTCTCTCACACGTCTCTCGCGAGTCTCGCGCTCGAGATTTCTCAGAAGGTGCGTTATCCGACACTGAGAACTGAGAGAGCCGTATATCGCGTAACCGCGCAACGGAGCGAAAGCTCGAAATCGCGTCCACGATCGCGGGACGAGAGAGCGGCGCGATTAATCTCTCTCGCGACTAAGATAAATCGATTACGTGCGCTGATCAATCGCGTGTACTGCGTAGCGTCTGATTGTCACTTTCAGGCTTATTGCGCGTCGCGCGCGTTGAAGTACGATAACACCAAAGCAGCGGCAATTTATTCCCAACGTAAATGCGACATTGTCATCACGCTCTCGGAGCATTTAACTGACTGACTGGCGGGGGCTTGTTTCCACGGGTGATAAGGCCGCGCCTAAGGAGCCACTTCGACCTTAGATATGTATCAGTGCAACCGTATCGCTGCGTATCGGTGAAAGCCGGGAGTTCGCGATCGCGAGATTGTCGGAGTTTCATTGCCTCGACATTGGACGCTATGGCTGCGTTCGGGAAGCGCGCTATTAGCGCTATTGCATCATTCTATCTTTATCGCTCATCAGGTGTGAAACAAAGATAAAATAAGCAAATAGCACTAATAGCGTCTTCCCGAACGCACCCTATACGGGCATTGGGTTTTGTCTAATCAACTTTAAATTATCAGCGTAAATGATCGAATACGCGAGAACAGCGTAATATTTTTGTCACAAACGAAGTCTGAATTATATATATATTTGGGGACAAAATTTTTAAATTGAAAAAGGTATAATTTAAATTTTTGTCTGAACTGTGGTATTTTTCTCTTTAGTTTGCAAATATGAAAAAATTACAATTTTTTAACAGAAAAAAAGTTGCATGGACAAGTAGAGATTAATCTTGCGTTTCTTTTAGAGATTTCTTGTATAATAGGTTGCTCATGCTGAGTTAATATCGTTGTATCGCACGCGTATTACGCGCAGAGTGTCATAATGATTAGTCTCGAAAGCTATTATTTGATCGATGGAGGTAGCATAATTTGTGAAAGACGTCGAATTTAAACGCGCGAGCTGCGTGATCTGTAGGCTGTCGATCGCACGCAAGAAAGCTCAATATCGTGAAGTAATAAATTACATAATTCCGTGGCAAACAGATGATTGAAATCAGTGGAATATATCAAACGAAATTATACAATTTCGAGTTCGTTCGGGTAACGCGCAATAATGATAAAAAATGTGACAGGTTAAAGAGTCATCGTAATCTGCAATTAAAATTATGATTCAAGTACGATTGACAGAAAATGGTTATTTTTCAAAGAATTAAAGCACGTAGCGCGATATTGGGATAGGTCGCTTTTGAAGTAATACGTTCGCGCTGGCGAAAAGAAGAGGCGGTTTAATAATAGTCTTCCGGATGCATTAACGGCATTGACCCACATCGGTAGTGTCAACAATTTACGAGGTAATGGACAATCGTTTACTGCGTTTATTGTCAATGCACGCTCGTACGTATACGGGCAAAAGTCCCACGCGCGCTACTTAAAGGAATCCTTGACGGGAATGACGCAAATATACCGGCGTGAATATCGCGATATGATCGTTCGACAGTCGAGTATATAGTTCTTCGTAATGTCGCGAGCGATGACTCTTTGGCTCAGGTGAATCCTTCCTTGACTCATGCGCTCGCGTCGATGCATTTTACATCTCGTTGAAACTTATGCATCTCTCTGATGCATTTCTCATTGTCAAAAAGAAATATCGTTTTGTTTCAGAGTCGTCGTGAGACTGGGTAGTACGGTGCCGTTCTCGCAGGAATTGAACGAGTTGCGGGAGGAAGTGAAGCCGCTATGGAAAATGCCGTCGTGCCCCAGAGACTTCAAGAGGACCAGTGTAGAAATACTCTTCCGAGAGGCTGAGTTCAGATTAGACTGGTGTTCCTTCAGATTAGTAAGTTGCGGTTGATTAAACTGCGTTGCTGCGCACATACACGCGAAACCTCACTTACCGTGATTAATGTTAAATGCCCGAGAAGAGTCTCTTCCATGTGTCTTTGGCGAAAATTGACTGTCTATTTATATAACGTTTGCTATTTATATAACGTTTACTCACGTTTTATTCGTCTTTCTCAAAATTATGCAAACACAATTGCACGCGAATTGCATTATCACGTCAAATCTCTAATATGCTAATTATCTTTTCGTGGATCACGCAGATCTCTAGACACACGTCATTGTACATTTCACTCGATCGTGTCGTCATCGCATATTTCTTGGATATTGTCGGTCATCAGGATCGTCCTTAATTTGCGGAATGCAGTTATTTCCGCAGTCTCATCTCGATCAAGCGATATCCACAATTTGCGCAATTTTACGTGAAATGCCAATCGCGCAAATCATACTCGTTATCTCCTTGTGACACCTCATTAGACACTCTCCTCGTTAGTAGCTCGGTAAATGTATAATTTTCGCAGCTGGAGGAAGATCAACAGAGTCTGCAGCACGAGAGCGCCCGGAGGGGCCCCAGCGCGAACGTCGTGGGTCTACCGTCGTCGGGCATCTCCGAGCACACGGAGTGGCGGTGGGCCCGTTCGACGAAGGCCGGCATACCCACGAGAAGCTACTTCAAGGAGATCGCCACCACGATTTTCGTACCGGTCGCACTGTTCCTCGTGCTGGGCGCCTTACTTAGCACCGCTTTCTGTCTACATCACGAGAAAATGTAAGCGCACGATACACCTCGTTGGAGGAAAAACCATAGTGTCAAACTTGTTTCAAAACGATGATTATTTGCATTCCAGAAAAACTGATTTTAGCAATTTTATCTGCATATTTCTCTTACATTGTAATTAGAACGCTTCTGTTTTATATCAAATTTTTTAATCTTTAATTGACATCAAACTTTTTTTACGTATTGACGGCGCGCATAAAAAATTGCATAAGAGATTCTATGCTATGGCTGAGAGTGGGATGAAAATACGCAAGTCGGAGTCTTTTCTCTAGGCTAGTTATATAAAATGAGTAAATGTTTGTTGTTTAGAGGATCAGCAGAAGTAAAATAATATGTTAATGAATGTAAAAATGGCACAAAATATCAGCAAATAAGTCTATAAATGGTAATAAATTTAAAAAAAGAAGAACACACGCGCTACATAATGTATTAACAAACGCAAAAGAATAGTCTGAAATGATGTATTGCTAAATTTAATTTATAATATTGTACATTTAACAAAAGATGATGTATCGTAGCTTTTTTGTGGTGAAACAAAATGAAATATGTCGCATTAGCAAAAGGATAAGGCCGTCCAGAAACACACGTGTCATAAAGTGACATATTCACGAAAGACCAGAACAGTAGCCAGAAATTTACGCGAGTACAAAAAAGGTTGGGGCTTCGAACATGAACGGAAGCATTATCCAATTTATGGCATATGTAATTGTGCTAATAATTATAACACATGAAGAGTGGGGGATATTATCGAAAACACAGTTTCATATACAAAGTGGCCGACTATTATCAAAGAATATCTGACTAACAGACTCAAAGCTAGTTCTTGTTGAGCAAGAACATTTTAATCGAGAAGAAGACAATGTCGAATTACCAGATGTCCAAGTATCAGAACATTTAATGTTGCAGGCTAAAAGATTTAGAAGAATGACGCGCGATCAATTTTTCACCGTGGAAAAATCGATTTCGAATTAGACAAAGATAGACGAAGTTTATACTTATGTAACTTTCCCAACATTTTTGTATGATTAAGAGCTGTATATTTTGCCGTATACATTATCACGTTCCAGTTTCCTTTCCTTGCAACTCAAGGCAATAAAAATGGACGTTCAGGAACGGTTAATTTGCGATGAATCGCAACGAGGCGGGCACTATCTTTCGAGAGGCACGCGGTAAAAAGTATTGCAATTACAGTCATCGGGATAATGTAATTTACATACGCGACACAAACAACCAATTGCAGGCATATAGTATAGGCATAGAATTGAGATTCTTGTACGTGTGCGACGTAACCGATCCAATTATGATCTTATTATGGACTCTATGTGCGTCACGTTTATTTTGCACTCATAAGTATTTAGTTGGTAAAACGAAAAAAAAAAAAAGACTATTTTAGCTCGTCGAACGTCAAACCTATTTTAGGATTGAATTAACGATAAACTGATAGCACAGAGAGATAATTGCAGATAAATGCATAACGGTTTAACATACCAATTATTTATAATTTTTAATACAAAGTTTTTGCGAAAGTTTACGTACGGATGACCATTTTCCAGCCATCATCATCAATCGCTCCAAATTTTGCCGTGAACTATTGAAACAATTATCTATTATATGCTGCCGATAATTTCTAATAAGTATTCCCGATTCCGAGAGCGCGTGACTGTTTCTGGCTTCTGTTATTGGCTTCCGGCAATGCTTAATTAATTAGCTGTCAATAACATCGGTAATGCTCCGTGTCGCTATCTACCACAGAAACCGATAAGGAGAAAGAGAAAACAAGAAAAGAAAGCAGAAAAGAGAAATGGAAAAGACGTGCGAACAAATCGACGGAAGAGGAAAAGAAAACACGAGTATAATAATAAGAATAAAGATCGAATAATAAAGAATAATAAAGAATAATAAAAAATAATAATGGAAAGAAAGAAAAGAAAGGCACTGATTTTGATCGATATGATGAGTTTCATATTTAATTAATTTTCAATATTTTCAACGACACCATTTAATAAAACCGGTACCGCGCGCTAATAATATGTAGGGAAAAATATATCGACATATATTTTTTTAAAATAATTATGCTTAGTCATCAACGATGACAATAAGAAATCACCTGATCTTTCCCTCTCTTTCACTAGACATTCGCGTCATACACGTGCACACTATTACCATTTAAGCACATATGATTTGGTATCTTTTGCCGTGTGTATACACATTTGCCATTGGCGCATGGCATACATACGTGCGTGCGTGCGTGCGTGCGTGCATACATAACGAACGGGTAAGTGACCGCGAGTGATCGGCGCTTTACGATCAATAGTCAGATGGTGTGTGTGTGACGTGATCGAGATCGGAGTGACGCAATAGAATCGCTTATCGGCGACGGCGGCTGGCTCGTTCACGCGGAAATAGATTAATGTATCTGCACCGATCGATGTTGTTTTCCGATCGCCGAACGGCCGATCGCGCAACGAGCGCTAATTTTACATTCCGATCGATGTAAACAGTGGTTGAGTTTTGTATTCTTGAATTGGCGTCTGGTCGCGCGTCTACTAAAATTTCCCACTATATCATGCAGCTCTCTCGTTCGTCCGCAATCGCGACGCGATGCGTCGAGCAACGATCGGTGTGTCACTGCTTAAACGACGCCACGTCATTTCGTGAATTTATGTATAAGATGTAAAAGAGAAAAAAGAATTCTCTTTTTCGTTTTATTAAACGCACAGTTTTACACCGTTATAGAATGAAATTTAAACCTCTGTACCTTGAATTAAATAACATTTTGTTATTTTTGACTACCACGTGTGTCGAAAATTATTATTTTAACAAACAGTATTATTTTAACTCTATTGATTTAGTTAAATTAACATTGTTTTAGTAAAATTAATGATATATTGAGTAGGAGTAGTGGCGACCTGTAGAAATAGTTAAAAATTAAAATTGAGTGTAATTTGACACTACGAATTTAATAAACCTTTAATAATACACCAATAATACATCTTTCGATTAAAAGACAAATGATAAAATTCTTATAAATTGTTAAAAGTTTATCTGGAGAAACACGTCCATTTGTGGAAAGGAATAAATACCCGACAAGAAGATATAAAAACCGATTATTTAACAAATTACCTCAAGGGTAAGAATGCTGTCCGAAAAAGATATACAAAGAATCTAAAAAATCGATACGTTGTTCAGCATATTCAATATTTTTCATATGTTATTTTATTTTATATATACTACACCCCGTTCGATAAAAGACGTGGAATAGGGCGGGAACTTCTAAATAATACCTACAAGTTCGCAAAATGACATAACGCTGCCTCGGTTGAACGCTTCAATTGCTGGCCACAAAAGCGGCGTGGCCCGGCTTCACTGTGCCGCTGTAAAAGGCGTGAAGTGCCCGGAAATGATGCTTACAATGGCTACAAAAGCCACTTTACAAAGTTACCGCATAAGTGCTGCCATAAAATCTATAGGCTTTTCTATGCACTTGTGAAAACGTGCTCTAAAACTAAAGATATCCGTATTTTTATATCTGCGTATAAGGTGTATGCGAAATTGCTGGGAAAAGTGTATCGTTCAACTCGACTGCAGTTAGGAAAGTTATATCAAGTATAAGTATCGAATCAGTTTTTTTTCCATTTTGCCATGGTTTACAACTTAAAGAGATTGATCTACTTTAACGTACATAATGTCTCCCTTGTAAGTGTACACGTCTCTTTGTTGATTTATCTGTCACTTTACAAAACACTTTCACTTTAGTACACAGCATGTGACTCGTTACTTTTGATAATACCGGCTAATCTATTATGGTTTACGTCAAAGTATTTATCGTAAATATTTAGCGAAACCTCTTGAACCTTTCAATGATAATGCGTATTCAAACGATACACGAAATCGCATCTAATCTAATCGTATATAACGTCAATATTTTTTTGCGACGGAGAGCAATAAAACCATTGAGGTAATTTATAAACAGCTCACATCAGTATGCGAGTTACGATCGCGAGGAAAATAAACATGAATCTGTAATCGCTTCTGTTCGCCAAGTGTAATAAGCCCATTACCGAACATCCGGCACGTAACAATTATGAAACGCGTTTGACGAACGTAAACATTATCAATCGTAATGCGATAATTTACGTAAAATATTTTAGGCTTATGATTTATTGTAAAGTGCAGATGTAGGTATTAATTTCACGTTTCAATGTAATTTTTACAAATTTCAATATTCGTTTCGCGATAACGGTTTCGAGATTCCGATCAGCGGGAGGCGCGTTTCTTCCTCAGCAAGATTAAATATTACGGCCGACTCGATACGCGTCCATAATTAGAAGCGTATCGCGGCGTGCGATTAGGCGGAATGTGGCGGAACTTCGTTAACGGCTTTTAATCAGGTCGCCGGCTGTTCGTACGTTGCATGGTGACGGTATACGATGCATACAACGATCGCAGCGAGTTCGCAAAGAGAGGCCCTGCCCAAAGCACCGCACTCGCACGCACTCGGGTGCGTGCGTGTCTTGGGAGTTACATCGTGCGGGGCGCGACAATTTTCATCGGCGCGTCGGCGTCGTCGCGATAACAAGTCAATTACGTCGTGCCACACGTGACGATTGACGCAACGCTGACGCAGCCGCGTGCATTTCGCGTGGCACCGGGAGAGTGTCGGTAATATAAGGATCCAATTCAAGTCACGATCGATACGCACATTCGCCGTATGCATTTCCGCGTTTCGCGTTTTTGTCGAATCGCTCGCGTTCCACGACGAGGGGGACCCCGACGACAAACCGTGCCGCGATCAAGGTAATCGCGCGGTTGATAAAATGTAAGCGCTGCGCAAACAGGAACCAGGACTCGCGCGTCATTCGCGCGATATGACTCATTAAAAAGTTCTGGCGGTTATGCGAATATGGAAAGAGAGAGAGGAGCTATTCGGAGGATCTATTCGTCGGAATACGATTCGAGCGAAATCCGTCGTATAAAAGCCTGTCGCACAACGGAAGAAGTCGGGTTTTCGCCGAAATTATACGATAAACGGGTTTTACCAGTTCGATCTCTTCGATTCAGGACTCTCTCGACTTTCTTCCCATTCTACGATAAATATACGAATGTTAATTAGAATTTGATTAAATGTCACGAGGAAAATTAATTTGTTTTAACAGTTTGAAATTTCTATTATATGAAAATTTTGCTTTATATTAACAATCTGTAAGAGTTGGCAGAGATTCTAATAGAAAATGTTTCGGGCAAAAAGTAATATCGCGGAGAAGGAATAATATTTCATTACTAATTACTACACTTTTATCGTCGATTGTAAGAATGATTGGAATATTCGCAACAGTCGATTACCCGTTTACACACGGTTTAAAGAAATCCAATTAATTTAACATTAATAACGTTAATAACAAATGAATAGCAGACGTTGTTTATAATAGATATGTCTGACAAAGTTCCGTGAACATTTCGGTTTCTTCGCTTTTTACTATGCCTTATACGTATGTGCGTGCATGGACTGCGAGGCTCCGCGACTATTGTGTTCTGACGTAAATGGTAATTAAAATACCAGCCGTTGCGAGAAAAATAGCATGCCAAGAGTCTTCTTATTATAAGAATCAATTTTTGTTTCTAGAATACATAGTTTAATTTATGGATATTATTATGATAATATAATTTATGATTGACGCAAACGTGTTAATGTTAAACCGATCGGACAAAGTTTACGCACTAACGATATTAATTGATCATTCGCTATTTAAAGATACTCCCGCGATGAAAAACAGTAGATATTTATGTTTTATTTTCCTAGGTCGGATCCAGAGTCAGATGAATATTTCGATGAACTCTTTAATATTTTCCTTTTGCGAGAACAACCCGTCAGGTATGTTCATTCCGTCCCTACGCATAAATAGAGTCTGAATTTTTTAATAAATACTAATTTTCGCGCAAAGTGAGACGCGACGTTACTAAAATGTTACTAATTTGGCGTAAGTCGTAGTATGTCGCGAATTAAAAGAATTATCAGCTGAATGTAATTTCAATTAATTCAGATAAAAATTGTTTTCGATTAATTTCACATTTTCCTGAGTTTCTCTATTTATCTGCATGTTACGTAATACTTGACATTTATTTAAGCATAACTACGCTAGAATTGATGAACGCTTCTTAAAAACTTTGCAAATGATGATTAATGAACTCACGTTCGTCATATGATAACTGTGACGACAAAATAACGGCTATATCGCGGGCTCGAAACCGGATTTTAATTTTAATAATTAATGTTCCGCTAAATTTAAATAGCTGCTTTAACGGAGCGAGATATTCCTGTTTTTGCAGCGAGAAGCGGGAACCTACGCCGGGAGAAGGAGTCGGAAACAACGGAATACAAATGGTGCAATACGCTATGCCGGAGAGAGGTACTCTGAAATCTCTTTCGGCTCAGCCACCGAGCCCGAACGATTCTCTATCGCGAAGTCCAAGGTAGAAATTTACCCGACGTAACAAACACGATTTAAACTTAAGTCTAACCTTAGATACGAAAAAATCTTTGTAGCAGATAGATAATCTTGTTTGTTAGACGCGAATTGTCGAGAATTTTCCATCGAAAGAGATTAAATACAGGAGGCCACGCATTGCCGTTGCGTCTTTTACAACGAAATCCAAATGCATACTCTACCGATTTCGATTTCTAGAAATTTACAAGCGTGAACATTCGACGAATATTTGAGTCATTTTTTCCCACACCGGAACTTCTTTCTCGAAAGATCCTGCTTCAGATAAGATGTTAAAAAAAATCCCAACAGATTATCTCTTTGTTACGTAGCTACGTCTGGCGTAGCGCGACATCGTTTCTTAGGAAGAGAACGCGCGCCGTATACTCGTAACTCGCGAGCGGATTCATTAATCAAAACGAACGCACGTACCGCACTACTGTATAGCGCTATAATTATTTCCAGTAAAATACACTTCAATGCAATCGCATTGCGAATCTAATTACGTAGAAGTCGTAAAGAGGCACTCGTGCGAAGTCGAATAAATTTTTTTTTTCACTTTTTACAACCACCATTTAATTGCGTAAGAGCACAATCTCAAGGCGCTATACGCTGTTTAAATGGAGCGCGTTTTGGATTACTTAAGTCCAAATCCAAATTATTATATTTAACGAAAACAAAGTTTCGGAAGAAGATTAAAGAACTTAAAAGACATTTAAAGAATGAATATAGACATTTAAAGAGTTTAAAGGCCTTGAGAAGACAACGGAGCCTTTGTTCGCTCATATAATGCCTCTTGTGTCCATTTCCATTAAAGGCGGAATAACTTTAATCCCGGTTCAACTTACTTTTCATCTTTTTCTAATTCTTAAAACTAGAACAAGATAAAAAGTAAGTTAAACCGTGATTAGAGTTAATCTGCATTGGTAGAAATGGACATTATCGTATACACATATCTGTGATACACATGTGTGTAAGCGGTGCTTTGACGTGACAAATATTAAAATTTCTAATATTATTATTATCTTTTAAGGGTCTCCGGTGAACGCTGCAATCCATACATTCGTCCAAATCCGCCGCCCTACGTCGGACCGAGTAACTTGTAAGTATTCTGCGGCTCTTCTCAATCTGCGTGTTACGTATTATTCGTTTTGTTTCGTGTTCATAGCGCCGGTCTACGCGCCGATTTCTGACTACACGAGCAGCCCGCGAAAACCTGGTTCTGCTAAGTGAAATATAGTTCGCGGGTGGCATTCAGCTGGACGTTCCGAAGAAGGTATAACGGAGCCGAGTGTTGCAAATTCATCGAAACCGGCTCCAAATTTGCAAGTTGAATCACATCAAATACGCACGTCGCTTATTATCGGTAGCCATAAACATGTATTGCGTCACGCTTTCCAAGCGATATATCAGCGGTTTGTTGGCGTTGAAACATTCTCTCTGGGAAATCGATTTGCGTTTGAAAATTTTTTTCGAAATCTATCTTCCAATAGAATAGGTAGAATAGACGCGTTGCGAATAGAAGAGCGTTCCTTCGTGCAATATTGTACCTGCACAATTACCTGGTAGCAGGAGTGATGTCAAATGACGCGTTAATTCCGTCTTAATGACGTCTTTAACGTCAATAAAACGTCATCTTGCTACCTGGATACTCGCATCGATAAAATAAATATTAATTGTGTAACATAGGAGATCTGACTTAACGATAATCGTGTAGCAAAGTTTGTATTAAGGAAATAAATGTGTAATCCTATAATAGAAACATTGTTTGCTTCAATACTCACTCTCATATATGTTGACGGACAGGCAATCAAAAGTGGAATTAATTATTTCCCTAAGAATATGCAAGTTCGATCGATGAAAAAATAATTATCCGTTCCGTCCTTCGGTCGACTCTAATTATAAAGGAGAAACGATAAATTAACGCTTTACTCGGAAGATAAATATCACTCGGTGAATTAAGAAGTCATTTATCGTTCGCGGTCATTAGAATCGTCTTGACGCACGTATACATAAAAACCTCAATTAGTTGGTAACATTTTTCTACCGAACGGTTGCCAAGACGATTAGCGGGATGGGAAAAAAAATTGCCCAGGTAGCAAAATAACGTCTAAAGACGTCTTAAATGACGTTAGAGACGTCATTAATAAGACGGAATTAATACGTCATTTGACGTCACTCTGCTACTTGGGTTGAGGGCGAGATGAAAATCCGGGACTTGTAGAGAATACAAAAGAATGAGAGAGACCGCGTGAAAAAATCTTTCAATCTTGCGAACTAACCTTTCGCCTTCCGGCCGGAGATTCTCCGAGGCGGAGACGGAGAGCCGCAACCGCAGCCGCGGAACGCGAGAGATTCAAATTTCGGAGCGGCACTGTCGCGCGCCCGGGCCCGGCGTTTGTTTACGTACTCAACCTGACCCAACCTAGCCTGACTTCACGCTGCTCCGGTTAGGGACGCGCATGAGCCGCGCGTCGCCGCGCACGCGCACCCACGCCACGCCTGCCACGCTATTCAACAGGAGCGCTCGGCGGAGCCGCGCGACGTTCGTGCGTGCATGGTGTGCGGTGTGCGTGCGCTGTGCGCTGTGATCTTTGCGTTACGTTAAGTACGTGACCGCGGCGGTGATTCGGTGGCACGCGAGACGGCGAGACGGCGAGAGAAGTCTCGTCCTCGTCGGGCGCACGCGAGTCGGACGGACTCTCGAACCGCGCCCTCCGCCCTTCGCCCCGGACCGTGAGTCATGGCTGGTATCGTACCGCTGTCTGGTAGATCCGGCAGAAAACAGTGGACGCTGCACGGTAATCATCGCCGAGGTCGCGCGACTCACGGAGGAGCGCGTACGCCGGGGACCGCTCGGGCGACGGCGTTATCGACCTCGCGTTTCGTAGGCGCGCGCACGTGACTCGCGATGAAAACGGCGCGACATTCGACGCGTTCCAATTTCCAATACCTGTCTGTCGAACAGACGAGAGTGAAATGATGGAGATTATATATACGATCTCCGACAGATCCCCGCATCGCGTCGCGAATTTAATTAAATGAATCGCTAATTGACTTCTTGTTGAAAATTATCATTTTCTTGTTCTAACAATCTTGCAGTATTGAAAGGAAAATAACAAAAATATATAAACAGTTATTAATTGGCAATCGATATGTAATTATCATTAACGAAATTGGAGCAGTTTGAATAAATTAGATTGAAAAAAATTAGAACGAGAATAATAGAATAATAATGTATATATATTTATATCAATCTTTATTACTTCAGCTTATATTATACCAAGAAATAGAAATGATATATGTAATAATAATAAATTCATAATAACAGAGATTGTACGTAATAATAGAATATATCATTATATTTATGTGTCGCTCGCAATGAAAGCGTTCATGTATATATATATGATATATGTGTTGATATATAATGGACACGAATTCTGATTAGTCTTTTTTTTCTGATTAAATAGCTAATTCTAAGTCCTATTGATAGATGGACCTAAAGGGTCTCTTAGACGGTTACGTTCCCGATTGGCAGAAGACGGCTGTCCGGAATCTCAAGTAATTTTGGCTAAGCAGTTGTTAGAGGAACAATGTGGTAAGTTGAAGTATACGCCTGGCAACAAAGTTTCCCCCACGTTGTTCCATCCTTGCTTACGCTACATGTAGGGTGTAATTTGTATCGTATATTTCAAGAGCTTGATGTTGACAAAGAGGAGAATGCAAAGTTGGGCGTTTACTGGCTGACAAAGGCCTCGGAGCAGGGAAACCTGGAAGCGACCGACATTCTTAGAAAGTGCTTGACGACTGGTCGCGGTATTACGGAGCATAATTATTACGACGTAAAAAGTTGTCTAGACATGACGCAGGATGAGAAGTTGGCCAGAAGAGCGGCAAGGGAGATGTTTATGAGGTAAAAGAACAAAAAAAACAAGTAACTAGACATTAGATGAATGTACTCCACATACCGGATATATAAATATAAAACTTTTTTATCAGTTTATCAAACGGCGAGGACTTTATAACTACGGAGCAGCTACAAAAACGTATGAGAAATTTGTCGTCTCCATCGACCAGTAATGCCGATTATTTTCAATCGAACAGTACCTGTAGCAACTCGTCGCAAAAGGGACTGAGCAACAACGATGACGATTGCTTCCCCAGAAATGGACTTCCCGACGATTCCCCATCTATAATAAAGGATGCAGAAAACCGAACGAGCGACGCGCACGGTAAACGAGATCACCGGATTTTTTCATACCACTTTCTTTTTATTGCTTTCTTTGTCTGTATTTACGTGCGTTTTGTTATGTAATCGCAGGTTGGACGGACCAGGGTAAGAAAATCACGGAGGCTGCTCTGGTATCCGCGGCTGCAAGTTACGCGCGCGGTATGCTTCCGATAGTATCGCACGCTCTCTGCATGGTAGATCCTTCCGAACTGGCGCTGGACACGATACCGTTGCTGCAGAGACCATTTATTCATCCGGTCGCGTCGCTGAAACGTTTCTACAGTTGGTTGGTCGAGACCCTGGGCCATAGAGGGGCATCGATCAAAAGGGTTCTTTTTACGTCAAAACTACACATTCTCCTGTTACTCTTGCTGTATTCCTTGTTGGGTACGGAGAGCCTAATACTTTTTATACCGATGGCCCTTTACTACCTCTCGTTCGTAGTCATGGTGGTGGCTACCTTCCAAATGCTCCAACGAAAACGCGAGTTCAACAACTTCCGCGTGTGGTCGGGCCTATTTCTCAGCTACTCGGGCGGAAATCTGAATCCCGAGGAAGCGGAATATCAATTCTGCCGCAACAACCTGAAACCGTACGGGCATTTCTTTCTCGCGTTGCTGCTGAACTTGATGATCTATCCTCTGATAGCCCATCAATGGACTCCGCAATCTGAATTCACTATAATAGCAATCACGCTCACTCTCGTCACGCTCTGCAGCTTTATGTGGAGAGACTCTTCGCGATTTCCCGATTTTCTGGCTCTCTTCAGCTTTGGCGTGCATGTACTCGCCAAGTATCCTTACGAGACGGACATGGTCGTGGCTCAAAGCTGGAGATTCTTGGACATCCGAGTGCCAACGTTCGCGTCTTATGTTGTTGGCAACGGCATAGAGTTTTGTTTAAACTTCCGCGCTGTATTTTATCTCCTGATACCGGCGGTCTTCGCGAAAATGGCCGCGAGAGACGGCTGGCGCGGCACGTATCGGATCCTGATACCCCATTGCGTTACCCTGAGTTGGTGGCAAATAGCAATCTTCAGTTCTCAAGGTGCCACGTGGTACGGCTTGATCAGAGGCGCTCTCGCATTAGTTGGCATGGTCCTATTTCTTCCAATCGCCGGTATTGCTTCCATCATTTTACCGATCGTAGCCATTGCCAAATATTTGTCAGAAAATGATATGGCCATGAGGATATCGGTTACTACTGTACTCGGAGGAATGCCGTTTTTTACTTCGTGGTATCTGAGAAGGACCAGATCGTCGAGATTTAATTGGATCATTACGCTTATGCAAGTACGTATAACGTCATATTTCTCCATCTTAAACTCGGGCATATATTTCTAACTTGTATATAAAATATTTATATTTTCTCCAGATTGTTTTCGGCATTGGCGCTGCGACATTCTTATCGTGGCCGATGATAATGGAATACAACCAGAATTCCGACGAGGCATCGTACGATATTGCTTCTAGCTTAACATGGGATCAGTATCAGAACTACTGTCACCAACCTGCGTGGGAAGAATTGTCATCGAAAGCGCAAGTGCAGGTGCAATGCGCTCAATTGGAAGGCATACCCGTCTCGTGGGAAGGCTATGTGACAAATATTAGAGTAAAATCAATGAAGAATAATATTGCAGTTGTATTAAACAGGTTTCCCGACAACATTAGAACGATACTTAGTTGCACGTATGGGGAACCGTATGAAGAAAATTGTAATTCGGGCGATGATACTCGCAGAAAGAGCTGCAAGCACATGACGAGCATCCAAAAAAATAGGAATAAATGTTACTTTCCGGCGTGGGATCAATACGAGTTTGAAATATTTGTCAAGATGAAAAGCGGCATATGGGGAAGTACGACGGAGATATGTCTTATTGCGGACCATTCTTTCACCAATTTTAGTCTGAATATATATCCGGGTGACAAGATTTGGTTTTCCGGTGCGCTTTTGAATAATGGCTTAGAAACAGAATCTCTTCTCGGTGGCGCCGAACCGCACATCGATTTGGAAGAGGTAGGCTGTCTCGCGTGCAACTCTCTTGATTTGAAAACGTCTTACAAACGTCACAGATATCGTATAAGTTTAAGATCTGTTATCAGAGATCTTTGTCTCAGCGTAAAGACTGTATTGAACTTTCTGTTAAATCCGATTGTGATGTTCAAGTGATGATATTCTAAATGACTGAATTCTTTCGATCTCTCTCTAGCTTTTTAGATCTAATGTAGTGAAATTTTTTTCGATATCTATCGTTACAGTTTGTTTAACATGATTTATATTAAAGGAAAATTAAACTATTATGAGAATTTCTAAATTCTGAACAAATAAAATTTGGAAATAGAGCGCTGAATTAATTCTTAATTCGTATATAGTTAATATTATACTAAGAAAATACAATTTTGAACAAATTTGGTATCTATATTTGCAGTGTAAACCGTAATATAATTATTTATAATGTCTTAAAAGACATTTTAGCATGAGAAATCTATTAAAAGATTTTTATGTGGACGAATAATTTAACGCGATAATCGATTATTATTGTAATAAATTATCATTTTTCGCGTTACAATGTTACAAATATACTGTACTGTACAAAACAGCGTGTTATATGTGATGGCACGCTATATACAGTTTAAACTAAATTAAATCAAGAAACTGTTATGTATATAAAGCAGCGTTTCTTCAGTGTCTGACATACATGTAAATGTGTGTGTGATATGAAAGTAGAGAATAGTGCAAATATTTCGACGTTACCGAATGCCTCAGGCAATATATATATTAATAGTTACATTAGGCTTTCATGAAAAAGTCATAGGCCCATATTTTCAATTCTCTTTTAGCGATAAAATAGAGTTGAGAATATGGGCCATAATCAGTTTCAGAGTATTATATGTAACATATATTTTAAGATTTATATATTTTCCTAAGCATTACTGCCAGTAAAAAGGAAAAAGAGAGAAAAATGCTTGATATTTTTGTATTCCGTTTTTGGAGAATGATAAGAGATGATCCAATGATCTCTTTGATCTTGTTTTAATATATTATATGTAGTAAACATTGTATGTCTTACTAGGTTTATAGTATACATTGTATCGTGATAAAGTTTTAATTAGTTAAATGGCAAGGCAGTATGCAACCTAATGTAAATAATCTTAGATTATTTAGTAAGCTATTATTATATTAAGTGAAATGTTATCTCAAAAAAAAAAATTTTTTTTCTGTAAAACTAATATTTAAAATTTTCTGTAAAACTATTCTGGTAGAATACACTAGATTTCAACATCCAATTACCTGAATAATGCAGCTTTTAAAGAACACTGAAAATATATGTACAATACAAACAACAATTCACTGTACATCGATGTTAAGTGTTTAGATCTACAAACTATTAATGAGCATATCTATCGATAGAGTTAAGGAGAGTTTCGTCATTGTATCACACAACGACAATAGGAACCAAGACCAGTACAGTATAGCAAAGAGATAAGACACGATATAGATGTGCCTTGGTGTTTTTCCGTTTGATGATTTTAATGTTGATAATAAAAGTACTCTATTTACTTTTTCAAAGCAAACAAATAAACTAATGCGTTAAAACATCACGAACTCTTGCATTCTGATGTGCAAATGTATATTTTTGTCATGAATAATATATATTCAGAAATACATAAAGTTCAAAATATTGTCTTATTCCGATATCATTGTGTAATGAGTTCTAATACCTTCGTACTCATCTTTTGTGAAAAAAGCAAAAAAAAACCTTTTTTCGTTTAGAATTCTAGATATATTTATTTTGTATTTGGCAACATGATACATTATTGTTTCGAATGATAATAACATCATCTCGGTAACAAGACGATTGTTTATATTAAACGGTTTGGTTCCCCTTTTCTTAGTTTCCATATAAAAAAGGATTACAATACAGAGTTTTACTATGTATGTAGTTATTTTATATTGAAATACAGTAGAATCCCCCCCCACATTGCATATACTTTCATGCAATGTTAGACATTATTCTAACACTGCATAATTCTTATGGCCAGTTGCCTGTTTAGAGAATTGCATTTATATAATCTGCAAGTAATATTTATCACAAACTGTACGCAATATGGGAGCTTTGAGTACATTAATTTCCTTTATGTACAAATATAAAATCTATGTTAATAAAGTCTTTTCTGTATCTAATCTGCATATGAAAATGATTACGCAAAAAAATTGCATAAATAGAAATTAAAGTGGATTTCTATAATTTATCTCCTTAAACAAATATCTCTTTTATCTGTGATGTTATTGTTTCCTTAAGTATTTAAAATCACTGGAGTTTAGAATTAATTAGTTCCAACCTATACAGACAAAAAGGTTCTGGAAAAAGTATATATCAGCACAAAGATCTTGTGCATATGAACATTTGGCTTGAAATTAATACATATAATATACGAATTTTTCCAAGACCCTTCTAAAATACAATTAATAATGTACATGTCATACATTCGTTATGATATATCTCTCCATTCTACATATTTTTTATAAGTCAAATATATAAAAACTTATTTCGTTAAATTCCACCTGACATTTCAAGAAGTAATAACTTTGGTAAAGGAACTGTAAATAAATACGTATTTTTACTGACTATAATAAAATCAAATAAATGTACATTGAGTCCAATCAATGACATCGACAATTAATCCAATGGGGCAACATTCTGCAAATATTGGAATTAGAATACTTCTATTCACACACACACACACACACATACACGTCTTTCCTTTACCTTATAGACAAAAAAAAAGATTTATACTAATTTTTTAATAGAAACCCCAAATAAAGACAGTCTTATGAGCATTTCGTATAATTTACGCTTTGTATACAAAAAATCTCGAATAGAAGAGAAATCGGTAAGCTGCGACGCTCAAGACACACACATACACTACCTAAAATCTGACTTAGTAAAATCGTTTTCTACTATTTTCTTGATGCTTTTGGTAAAACATAATGGCCATGACAACACAAGCTATTAAAAAGAGCGCACCAACCAACATCAGTAGGAAAAGTTTTATTCCACTCATACTCGTTTGCTTCGGATCTTCTATGCGTTCTGAAACAAGAGATTTATATTAGAATACTAAATTTATACAGATGTACAATAACAATTTATTTTTAACCGCATACCTCTTGGTGCGTCATAGAATGCTGCTGATGGCACAATTTGTGATCTGTCTTCTTGATCCTTAGGCTGTAAATTGACATATATTTTTAAGTATCTAATGAAATAGTTTACATCTTTATTTGCTAACGAGATATGTGCTTTACATATATAATATCATATATTTAATATATAATAGAGGTATATAGAAAAAGAATAAATTTAGTTTTTGCTTACATCATCTGGTAAGTCTAATTCAAACAAACGAATCGACAATATATCATGATTGTCAGACAGATCACCCGTGGTAGCAGAAATTCCAATGTAATATCCTGTTGGAAGCTTGACTCGATTCACTTGAAAGCATTGCTTCCATGCTGCTTTGTTAGCGAGATCCGTGGAAACTTCATTACAATAAGAAAAAAACATTATGAGAAACACGGAGTTATGCGTGAGTATACGCGTGCGTAATTCTGGTCGATAAATAAGTACATATATGTATGCGTGTATACATACATTTGCAAATCAAGAAAGAGACAATTATGAAGCTGGCACAAAAAAGCAGAAAAAGTACAATTCACGTAACGTGCCAGGACAAAGTACAAACGATGAATAAGAAGTATAAGACAAGATAGAATTTAACAAACGATATATTATGACACACGCTATAGTATAAAAGACACAACGTGTTTAAACGTTTAATTATCTTTACGTACCAGTTAGGACATCTCTTTCGTATCTTATAGCTAAGTGCGTATCGTGTTCCAAGTTTCTGAACTTCGCTTCACAACCTGCGAGTTGCGTATGAGTGCCGTCGCGATCGTGATCGTAATGCAGAGATCCATTGTTGACCATTGCTGAGATGTAAGGATGCTGATGCTGTCGCAAATATAATATTCAAGTATTAAAAGAAGATACGGAAAAATAAAGACACAAATATGAGAATCTTAAGTTTCGGATGATTGAAAACAATCAAAGTTACGTAAACTTAATCGACTACTCAAACTATAGACAGATTTTATAAGAATGCATCATTAACGTACATTATGCTGGCCATTATGATTGCTGTATGTGTCAAGTATCACTGCTAATCCTTGGAAATAGTCCTGACTCCCAAATACCGGACCTGACTTCATCCTTTCCTTGGCATACCAAATGACAAAACCATCTCCAAATAATTCCTTTCCCTTTCCATGTACTTTGAATTGAATTTGCAGTTCCCAATTTCGTATATGGCACGGCTATAAACGAAAGTTTAAAAATCTTAATTAGTAGGCAATACATATACCTATATCATATAGTTTTCACATTAAAAAGTTATATATCGAAAACATGTACAAATATAAGTAGAATATTTACCACAGAATTCCATAAGGCACCTTGTTTACTTTGTAAATCAGGCGTTAACCTGATATAATTATTGGTTACCATTGTGCTTCCCATGAAGTCCCAGTAAGGTATCGTCATACTTGTGCCTGTTATAATAAACATAACTTCATAAATAAACTAAAGCATTTACACCGTAAATATATAGAACAGTACGAATTATAAATATATAAAAGAAATGATAAACGCACATCAAAAATATAAATTCGGGAATAAAATAACATGTTTATTATAACCCGAATATATAAAAGATGATAGATTTAATAAATATTTAATAGCCATTATCATAAATAATTAATTTACAGTCTACTTAATATATACAAGAAAAAAATGTATTAGAAACTCGTTGCACGTTAAAACTTTCGCCGATATCACGCTATACATCACTAATCTCTTTCTTTGAATATTTTTATTATCATAAGTATCACAAAAAGAATTATCAATTTATCGATCTTCAAGAGAAATCTGTGATTTGAAGAAAAAAAAACGAAAAATCGCGCTCTTTTAAAAAAGTGAATCTATGCATATTTGCTAATCTCGCGACACAGCTATGAAACATGTAGGTACTTATCTCTTTCATTAACGCTACAATCTATGAAAAATTAGTTCTCTGCATTAATTAGCCTTAGTTAGTCATCTCGTAACGTCAAACCTATAGTGGATTGACTCACGGATTGCGATTAGATGATAAATGAATTAGCAAATCCTGGTGCGCGACAGGATTCCCAGAGGGAATATATAAATTAAAAGATTAGACTTCGCGCATTTTTTTTAAGAAAAAAAAACGTAGCTGTTTTTTTTTTATTAACGCTGCTATCTTTAGAAAGCAATAAATTCTCCACATTAATTAGTCGCCTCATAACCTCAAACTTCTGGTGGACTGGCTCGCGGATAGCAAATCCTCCCGCGCTGGCGCGCAACAGGATTTCCAGAGTCCAGAGGATCCATAATTTAAAAAAATTGAGAGTTCACGCGTTCCTTTTGAGAAAAAAAAGTCGACTCTTTGACCCACGTATATTTGCTGATCTCGCAAATATTGAAACAGCCGCGAAAGACGTAGGCGTCTTCGTCATTAACGTCGTTATCTGTCGGAAAGTAATAAATTCTCCGCATTAATTAGTCGCCTCGTAACCTCAAACTCCTGGCGAGCTGGCTCGGAAATTACGGATTAGATAATAAATGAACAAGCGCGCGAATCCTGGAGGGTCCCGACGCGACGGGACTTTGGCGAGATTTCGGGAGGCGCGATAAGGGAAACGGAACGGAACGAAATCGACGCACCTTGATACGGCCTGATCAGAGAGTGTTCTCGCTTCACGTAATCCTGCGTGTTCCATTCCGTAGCGAGGGACTCCAGGACGCCGGCGAGTAGAAACAGCCACGAAATCGCGCCCATGTTGACCGCTGACTCCCGATCGTTCGTTTCGACTACAAACACGTGGGTGGAAGAGTCACAGCGCGCACGGCCGAAGTAGAAACGGACAGCTGGACAGCACCACTAGAATAAAGGCCATTCACGATTCACGCGCTCGCCGAGCTACGAGCTAACCAACGTCGTCCCCAGTCGTCCCCGACCCCCCGATCCGAGTCATCCTAGCGTCGCCGAGCGATTCGAGATTCGATTCGCGCCCAACGCGACACTCGACAATCGATAATGTCGATTATCGCATCGTCGTGGCCAGTGGTCGCGAAATCGAAAATTCACGCCGAGTTGACCGTCTTCGATCAGTAGCGAGCTCGTCGGTGGCAGAACGCGTCATATCGGCTCGCGTTCAAATCGTTGAAATCGTTTGGCGAATCCTCCGGAAACTTCGGGATCGAGTGCCGTTTGCACGGGGAAAGAAAGAGAAGCTGAGAGAAGAAGAGTTTCACGGGAATCGAAAGTGAATCTCGCGCGCGAGAAAACGTCGGGAGTGTCTCGCGAAGTAACTTCTCGTCTTGACGAAGCGCCGTATATCGCGATTCTGACGATTGCCCGAGAACGATCATACATATGTATAGGTATGTACGTATGCACATATATTCTATAATTGGTCGCATTTACAACGACTATTTTCCATTATTTTGGATACACGTCGGATCTCGGATCTCAATTCTACATTATACGCGTAAAATTATTGCGGCTTCGCCGCCCGGCCGTTTCGATTCAATCGATTCTTCTTATTCGAGGATCGCCACTTTGCCCGTTCGAGTTCGATAGTTACAATATGGCGGTCGGTTGCGAAAACGCGCTGACACGTAGGTATCGCGTTCGAATCGCACTGGTGGTTCCTGCCCTGCGACTTACCGTTCGCAGAAGTGAATCGCGTAATAAAGTGCTCGTCGTAACCTGTATCGCGTGTATAATCGCGTTATCGCGATTTCGGCATCGACAGTGAACGATCCAAAATTATCTTTATCACTCCAGGAGCAAGGATGCATCGTCGTCGTGAGGTACGTATATTGATATCTTTTAGTATATCTAAATAGCGACGGATAAACGGACGGACGGTAACGTTGCGTTACGTTTCGTTTCGCGTGCGTAATTAATGTAGAAACTCAATCTTTGCGGTTCTTCCGTCTGTATTCGCCGATCAAAAGACGTCGCGCGAGCCTCTCGAAGTGGGTTTTTCGCGAGACCGTTGGTCTTGTAACAGATTTCAAACGTAGTAATATACATATTAAAAACTTGTCTAAAAAATTCAAAAATTAACGATATTCTCCATCGATATACATATTTCTAATCGATATATCGGTGTACTATGTATTTCGATCAAATACGAAACACGAAACATCGATATTTTACGCTCCTCCCTAGCTTCAATTCGTACGCGAGCGCGCGAAAGCGACGACCGACGACAACGCCGCCGCAAATGCCGCCATCGCCGCTCCATGGCCGCCGCGTTTGCTCCGGGCTCCCCCGGGATTGTGTGATTTCGCCGGACGCACACGAGGAAACGGCGCGAGGGCTTGCCGGTCGTGTATGTATTGTACGTATGTATGTACACATGTACGCGCCGCACACACGCGCGCGCGCGTGGTCGGTCGCTCCTAGTTCACGTTCACGGGTTCACGGTCAGTTCGAGTCGATTCCGTTCCGTGCACGTCGAGTCGTCGCCCGTAACCCGACAAACTCCGCAACTCCGCGGATCGCCTAAAAGCCATCGTCGAGAGCCGCGATCCCGGTCGTCTCGTGCGAATTTTTTTTTCAAATCGTCTGTGACTTTTGTGAGAGAGCGGCCGGCCGGTGACGCTGACGCGCATCCGCGCCTGCGCCTGCGCACGTGCTCGCATCCATCGTGTCCTCTCGTCGTGCGTCGTCGTGCGATCGGTCGGCGGTTGTATGGCGTCCTGCGTCCTGCGTAGTACGTACGTGCGCTTGAACTCGACGGAGCCGTTCGTCCCGCTCTGCCGCTCTCCCGGCTCTCGTGCACGAGATACCGGCGTCCGGCGCCCGCATTCGTACGGCGAGGTCCACGTCGCGAGTAATCGGCCGCGACGAGCGTAAGAAAGGGCGATTATTAATATTTGAGCGGAGGAGGAGGCGAGAGGCGGCGAGAGCTAGCGGAAGAGAGAGAGAGAGAGAGAGAGAGAGAGAGCGAGAGCGTGTGTATGCGTGTGTGAGAGAGTGCGAGTGGAGTAATAGTAGAAGCAAGATCTTAATTTGCCGTATACGCTGTAAGTGGGGGACCTCACGCGGGCTTGTTGCGTCCGCACGCAAGTAAGGTTCGGCAAAGACGGAAAGAAAAGAAAGAAAAGGGCGTGGAGATTAATCGGGCGCAACTAATAGGCACGCCGCTAATCGCAGTCGTGGCCATGGGTAAGACGCCAAAGAAGGCGGCCCCTGGGGGCGATGAGAGGAATTTGTACGTTCGGAGGCTCAAGGCAACGACCGCGCCGTCGAGAGCTTCTGAATCTAGCTTGCCCGAGAGACAGCGCGAGTCCGAGATTTCGAACAGGTTTGTAGAAACAATCAGCAAAAACAGCGAATCGCAAGTTCCGCCAGAGTTTCTCAGTCCGCGCGGGATGTACGCGTACGCTTGTTTCTCTCTCGAGTCTTGCCCTCCGGTCAACTCTCCCTGGGCCATCCTGGAGTGGAGTTGGCCTTGGATTTAGTTGTAAACTCTGTTTGCGCGATTTGGCATTTCGATGCAACGCCTGGAACTTGTTGGTTGCTTGCCGCTGTAGTTTACGGGGTGTCGGAGCTTTGTGTTCTGTAACCGTTTGCTAACGAATTGGGAGACTGATTGGGGCTATCGAGATCACATCTCGTACAGTTTCTTAAATATATCTCTGCGATACTCTGTAATCGTATCGTGTAAGTGTCACAGAATTTTGAAATGAAGAATTAATTTGGCTGGTAATCCAGATATCAACTTTGAAGTGAGAGTCGAGTCGAGTCGAGTCGTTTTAAGACATTTTGAGAAGAAATAGATTGACGAACGAGACACCAATGTGTTTTTCGGGTTTCTTATTTTACAAAGAGAATATTATGACGATGCGTGTAAGAAACGAAAAGATATTTTCATTTTTAGACGTGAGAAACTTTGGTTTATCTTTCTTTACTTTTGAATTTGTTCCTCTCGTCACCTCCAGCATTTCTTGCTCAAAGGCCATTTGCAACGTGGCTTGTCTCTTCGTTGATTGTGAATATCTTATTTTTGTTTTAGGCCAAAACTGACTGGAATACAGAAAAAAATACCGCCTGGACCGGGAAAGAATTTTAAGGTATATTAGACTTTTAATTTCTTTTAATTTTTTATTTTATTATGATATATTTCAAATTGTTATCTGAAACAATACATGTATATAATATGATTATTTTGATTTTTTGTAATATAAAAATATTAAATAATTATTTAGAGATTACGTTATAACATATTCAGCGATTGAAATTTATTACGTTTTATGTATTTAATGTGTTGTGCTTTATCTCTCTCTGTTTGGACAATATTAAGTATTAATTTCTAAAAACAACACTGATACTCTACTAAGAACCTTTATTAAATTTACTATTAAGATAATGTTATCTTTTAGAAGATTAGGTATGGGCTTATCACGCAGTTCGAATTTATAACGATACTATTTTATGTATTATAATGGTTTGATATTGTTTGCGTGTAATATGTTTACAGGTCGGTTTTTTTATTTTCTTAGCTGAATCAAATATTTCATAAATGTTGTATGTTATCAGTTATTAACAATTTTATATATCTGTGCCTCCTTACATTTTATAATTTATATGTAGAGAAAGAAATGGAAAGAAAGGAAGAGACGGTAAGAAAGTTAATTGACAAATGTAATTTTATGTAATATAAAAATATTTTATCTGTATTAATTTATTTACTAATATTTAGTAACGATTTCTTACTTGCTAATTTTATGAGCAAAATTTTCGCTTATATACATATATATTTACGTACATTTTCAGATTTAATATAATTAAAATTGTAGAAAAATATGCATAAATATTATGTGCATATATAAGAATATTAATTAAATATAATTCACAAAATAATTGTAAATTTATTGAAACGCACAAATAGCTCATGCTAATGATAAGTCTATGACTTTCAATTATTTGTTAAGTTCTTTTTGCATTGCCTCATAGGTTTTTGCAATGTGGAAATAATGTATGTTATAGAGCAAACTTCGTCCTCCAGCAAAAGTTGAACGTCGAGCGATAAAGCAATTAAAAGTACTAATGAAAAATCCAGAAACCAAAAGTGCGGGCATGCAGCCGGGATCGGAAGAAGCTGAAGTCAAGTTGAATGTTTCAATTCACAAAGAAAATGTTACAGAAGAGAACAGTAACGACAAAACTATTGAAGCTGAGAAATCTACTGTGAGCAAAGAATATATTGATCATTCCTTCGAACAGATGTCGAGCGAACTTCAAACTTGTACGAAAACTAACCAGGAAGTAATATTTGTGGAGAGCAAAACTGTTTCCCAAGAAAAACAAGAAAAAGAAGAAGTCTTATTGGAAAATGTTAATGCTGAAACCAAAGAAGTGGAAGAGCAAGATGCGAACGATATTAAATTAACATATGAAAGTGATCAAAGTTTGGTAAACAATGGAGAAGAAAAATTAGACGATAAACCAAAGGACAATGATAAGGGAGAAGAATTGCCTCCGGTACAGGAGGAGATGAAGAACGGTATAAATGAAAAAGAAGAGATGCGAAGCGAAGCTCAAACCGATAATGAGAGCTACTCGGTCGACATTGTTGAATCCACAACGTCGGAAGTATCCGAAATTTCGGAATCCGTTACACAGAGCGACACACAGAATGATAAAGAAAAGATCGATGACGCTGCAAATGATGCATCATTCGTTTCTTACGATTCATCTATAATGCTGAAAGATGTACAAATCAGACTCAACGATTGTCTGAAAGATAATTCGAAGCTCTATGACGTAAGCAATTCGGAAGGCATGCCGAGTCAACATTTAAGAGACCTGTCATTTGGAAAGACGCTGAGAAACATTTCGGGAAGACATTCCATCGGTAGACTGCGTCATGTTACTTTCCGTGAGAGAAGGATATCACCGAATAGTTCTCTTTTCGTGAATACGTCAACTATGTCTATGCCGCAGGATGAAGGAACAGAAGCTAAAGTCTTACATTATGGTAGCGGTTTACTATCCGACAGTTTCTCTACGAATGGTAGCCCATTGGACAGAAAACGTAAAATTGAAACGGAAAAGTGGAGCTCGGTGAAAAAGCAGAAAACGGATGGAGAGGGTAGTTTACTAAGTACATCTATAAATCTGTTGAAAGGTTTGCGCATACCTAGCATGCAGGTATCCACGCCGAAAGCCACACCTTATAAGTTCGACTCTACCAAGTTAGACATTAGCGGGATAAAGAATGATGACAATAAAATGACGGCTGAACCAACTGAGAGTACAAAAAAATGGTGTGTTATCATGTAAACTATCATGGACAGTCAATGTGTCATTATACAGAAAAAAAGGGGAAAATTTTTTATATTTTCGAGAAAAGTACCAAAAAATACACAACTAGAAGCATCGATTTTACCTTTTGCTATATAGTAAATAGTTTCTTTTCTAATTAATCAATTAAAAATAACTGTGTATTCTCATTTTATTGTTTTTAAAATTTTTTTGAACAGGGGTGTATTTCTTCTCTAACTTTCGGAAAGTTTTTTCGAAATTTTTAGCTACATTTTGAACAATTAAATTAGAAGAATTCAATGCTATTTCCACCGTGTAAATTGCTAAAATTGTTGTAGTGCATAATTTTTCTATATCAATTTTGGGATAAAGTTATTTAGAAAGAAAAGAATAAATTATATAGTGAAGAGTACAATTTTATTAACTTTTGACACGACTATTTTACAAATAAAGACTTGATTCTATGAAATGTACCAACATTTAATGCGGTATAATGTAGAATATGATAAAACCCACATGTACAGAAATGTAATGTGTTTAATTTTAGTATATGTTTCCGACCTATGATTTATGATTTATAATTATCTTTAATGTTTTAGATAGATCATGATAAATAGCTTCTCCTATAAATAAAAAAGATTCCGTAACGTAGCGTCATATTAATCTAACAGAATGCTTATTTGGGAATAATTTCTTGAATATTGTTTTATGCATGTTATCTCATCGATATTATCGTTAGAAAATTTATATTTCATATCCGACGCTTATTCATACGATGTAATACTCATATGTAATATTAGAAAGATATCTCTCCGCGTTTAATTCTTAATAACGAAATATAATATTTATATTTCTAATTTGTAATTCGTTGAATTTGACAAGGTGATTAAAAATATATTGTGTCCACCACAAATTGAGTTATCACGAACAAATTTCTGAAAGTTAATTATAATACGAAATTATACATATATATTTTTTCTAGCAAATTGTTACTACCAGATAAGTTGCAACGTTACTATTGCATTTATAATAGCAGCGTTTTATGACCTACTCTATATAATGAAATATTGTTGATTATATTATAAACAATCCATAACACATATAAAAGAAGATTCAATAATTACATATTATATAATATTAAGTATATAATTTTTTATTGATACAAATTATTTCTATATATTTTTAAAAAGAACGTGATAATTATTCATGCAACTTATTTGGAATATTTATCGAAAAATATTAACATCTAAAAGTCGACGACTGTAAAAATCGAAGATATAAGATATAGATGCGAAATTGTACGTTATTATACAGTGTATCTCAAGAGCAAAACAAGAAATGACAAAGAGAAAATGTATATCTTCGAAAAAAAAATTTCATTTTGCATACAATCTTATTTGTCAAACTCTTGCATTCAAGACTTCTCATTTGCCATAGATTTAAATATGTTCTGATGTTATCCATTAAGGATGATATTACGTTGCCTTTATATTAAATCTTTGTTGGGATATATATACATAGCATATATATGTATCGAGCTAGAAATATTACTTTGACCTTCCATCATATAATAAATGAGGATTAGAGACGATCAAATAATTCGACCAAAGCGATTTCCAGTGTCAGTCGATCTATTCGTTTAGGTCTGTCGAGGATAGTTATTAATTTTTAAAATTCTACATTATACCATTGCGAGAAAAGTGGTTTATATATTACAATATTGGCTAATTTTCTTATTAATACAAAAAATGTATAATTTAAATCAATAATTATTCAGGTCTAAACGAATAATCGTTAGGACATACTTTTATACTTCGATCAGTAGAAACGTTAGAGACATACCTAAGAGTGTACATAGGATGAGATTTATAATAAACTCTCGAAACTACAAGCTTGTTCATTGATTATTTCACCGAGCAACTCTACATATCTTTGTCTCTGCGTTAACAAGAATAAATCTTGGATTTTAAATACGAGATTATCGTGTATTCTTACTTAATAATATGTCAGATAATCATGTTATATTTACTATACTGCTGAATTTACATTATTAACTTCGATTGTATATGTTTCCAGTATGTTTTTATATCTTTGCAGTGTATTTCTTATAAACGCTATTAAAAAATGTAGAACGGATACGCAGAAAACTTTTGCCGATGTTGTCGACGAAAACATATCGAAGGCACCTGTTTTCGCAATAAAAACGCAAGAGAGTAGTATAGAGTCCCGATAGATTTAAACGGGTAAAGAAACAATCTCGTATATCTTTTCTTTTAGTTCTTTAGTTTTTCTTCTTCAATCACATTCCAAAAATACGTTAAATCAACAACTGCGAAAAGATGTACTTTTCGTCGGACGGATGTCCTAGTTAAATTGATATCATTAATTCAGAGGCGTTGCAAATTGTTAATCACGTTTTATAACTCACATATTTGAATGACGTTTATTCGCTTGAAATCTTAATCGTCATTCTTATTTTAAAATCGCCTAATTGGACATATAACATGGTTATTTATTAGATATAAGAGATTATTGTTTTGTGAAAAAAAATTGTTTTATTTTTTAAAAGAATGTAATGGATGTGTTTTGAGTTAACATCTGAAATTATATGTTAGAAATGTTAGTTTATATGATTGATAATTATAATGTGAAGACACATCGAATTAAAAATTATAATTTACTATAATATATTTACATGGTTAATTTTATCGATAAGAACGTAAAAATCGTTTGACGATATAGATATATTAATGTCGAACGAAATTGGAACAGCTAAATTCTTAATGCACATAATTCTCGTCTCAGTCATATCTATGGTATATTTCGGTGGTGTATGTATATTAAGACTTCCTCTTTAGACGAAATTGCGCCAATTATGCTTAAATTTGACTCGTCAGAATTTCCGCCTTGATCAATCTTCGTAATTAATATCGCCCTTTCCTCTCTGTTCTGATTGGAAAGGTCCTATACAATTATTTTGAGATATATTTTAATAAACGTCGTGATAAACGTTTCGCTAAACATTTTTATTAACATTTTTATTGTTAATGTACATGATTTTAATATAAACTTGTAGCGACCAAAATAATACACAGTATATAAGCTTTGTTATAATTATAAAATAGAGCTTATTGATTATTAAGATATTATGTCGACGATATTATATCGAAATATAATAGTATAATTTAATATAAATTTCATACATTTGAGCATTAAAAAGTCCCTTAGAGCTTGTTAGAAATAGATAAAAAATATATATTAATATTTCTTAGCGTTATACAATATTTAATAGTCCATTTATTTCTTATCGTTATTATATTCTTACATTCTATAATCGTATTTTGATTATAACAAATAGGTATATCTGTGAAATCTATTCAAGTTTCGAGAAATAAGTAGTCAAATTAAAGAATTTCTTTTCTTAAAACGCCAGTTGTTAAATCGAAAAGAAAGTCTTTTACCCCAGGTACCGCATTTATCGGAGAAACGTAAGTGTTTTATAATATGAAGATACATAATATCATTCACGAGAAAATAATAACTAATTCATTTTTGAGTTAATCTTTTATTAAATATGACAAACATGCACATTTTTTTATATTTTTATGAATATTTCTTATTCATTTATTTTATGATATGGTATATTACGTAATTGTTTTTTATTCGTCATCTTTTTTTGGATCAAACGTATCGATTGATACGTTCAATGTCAATCTTCATTTTTCTTCTTTACGATAATGTGATATAGGCTGCGGTCCATTTGACGCTACAAATGCTTCGAAGCATTCCTCTTCTCTTTTCTTTCAATGAAGAAAGAAGGAGAAGAAGAACGCTCCAAAACATTTCTAGCATCAAGTGGACCGCAGCCATAGATAAGACTTGTGTAAATAAAAATTGTTGACCGATGCACCGCAACATACCATTATCATACTACTTTGAATTCTTAATTCCGCGGTTAGCGGAACCGCGAGCAGCACGCCCGAGATACGTTTCTGAAATTTAAGGTCCGGTTGCGACGTCAAGTGTCAACGGTGTAGAATGCATATCATAAGCGCGAATGAAATTGGAGCATGCTGCGGTGCAGCATCCTACGCGTTATTGTCTCTGCCTTTCATCGTACATTCAATTAGCGAGTTCGACCTACGTACATCTCTCTTTTTTTGTTGTCAAATTGCACTTCTGAAAACACTACAGAGAGACGGTTATACGTCTGTAAATTGTAAATTGATAATTGCACAAATCTGAATTATTTGTGTCATGCTATAATTATGTGTTATGTAAATCTGCATAAGTTTTATTGAGACTTTTCTTCAAAATATATTAAAATAGATATTTGAAACGGAGATAAATTGTCCTGCGATTATTAAATATATGAGTATATTATTTCATTATTAATTTATATATTTAATTAAATCATTAGAAAATTATTGTACAGTTTCATTTACCTGGGGCTGATTTCTACAGTGTGGAGACTACCTGCACTTAAAAAATTTCATGTATGTGAAAAATGTTTTTGTATCATGAATATATTTTTGAAAGACAATTCTGCATGAATTTCTTTTCTTTTTTTTTTATAGAAAAGTCGCAGTACTTTAACAAGTTAGCACGACGGCTCTGTGAAGGCAGGGACCTTGACAACCTTCCCTAAGTCCCGGCCACAGGACCGACCTGATCCTGGTTCCGTGCGGATTCGGCGAGGCGTGATGCCTCACGTGTATCTCTCGGCGGAACTCCAGACTTTGCGCCGCATCGAGCACCAACGGCGTGGAACGTGTCAGGCACGCCCAGGCCAAAGTGGAGCACGCGGTGGCGTAATTCTTGACCTCGGCGCAGCCACGCAGACACGGAAAGTCGTACAGTGTCCTCTCCAACTGGTTGACCACCTGCTCGGCGACCTCGCGGGAACCGGTTTGCGCCCCGGAAGTGGCCAGCTGTCGCTTTATGCATTCATCGAGCTCCGGAGTCGCCGCCGCCGTCTGGGCCGCGGTCGCGCCGTTCAGGATTTTCAAGGCTTCCAGGCGCCTCGACGTCTGGACCATGCCGGCTAGACGCCACGAGAGCTGCAAAGGTCAAGACATGCCGGTTAACGGACGCCGCAATTGGTAAGCCCTTTAATTCCGTTCTAAAATATGCATGTCGCTAGATAATTGCGCGTGTAAATTACGCGCGTCTTCTCGACGAGACACTGTGCAAATCTCTTCTGTGGTTTATTAAGATATTTAAGATGAATAGAGCAGAATGCGGAAGGAGTTGAGCTCGTTTTGTGTGCGACCCTTTCAATATGCAGCACGATTATCATGAACGGATGTTAGGTAGAGATTAGAGTTGCAGCAGGTTTTAGAACACGTCCGCTGATTCATGATTAACGTCGACATAATATATACGTTCCACGTTGAGATCGTTGTGCAAACGATTAAATAATTTCTTTATGCAAAAATTTTATGATACTTATGATATCGAATTAATAAAACTATATTTGATAGACATTACTTTGCAAAGTTGTGGATATCATTAAAAACTGTATCTTCTATATCTTATCGAGTAAATCATAATTATACTTTTATTAGATGCTTGATAATTTTCACAAGATTTATAACAACTTTTTATCCTTTACCATATTTTAAAAATGTGGCAACAATGTCGCAAAACCTAAAATGTTGAGAAGTATTAACTAAAAGTCGAGTTCTATTCTGAGTTATTAATCTTTGCTTGTGCTAAATAATCGCAATAATCATACTCGTTCACATATTTAAAACACGTAATTTCAAACACGATGACAATTTCTTTTAATTTCTCTGCATTTACGAGATATTATTGTCCGAAAATTGATGTTATGTGCAAAATTTTTAACATATTTATATTCAAATTGCTCGAATCGTTGGTAGCAATTTTTGTACTTTATTAAAAATTGTTACTAACACATTTTACCGCTGTCGTACTCATTATGGAGTATATGTCGATCGTATAATCTGTGAAAATCGGAGCAGCGTTGAAGTTTATTATTATAAAAATACCGGTTGCTTTAATTTGATGGCACGCGAGCGTGTTTCTTCTACGTTTTTCCGGTTATCGCGTAATTGCGACGACATTCCGTAGAATCACGTGACACGAAAGAATTCTCTTCGCCATCGGGTTTACAGTGATAATTTACGAGCATTGTTGATGAATTACCGCTTTTAACAACGGCTCGTTTTAAACGGCTAACTGTTTATCCGGTACCGTTACAGGCATACAAACGTTCGCGTTTGCTATATATTACAACTCGTGCATTTTTTACTTGCAAGATGAATATTTGAAGAGAAACTAGCCAGACTTTAATTGGTATGTTACTAGGAGCACAATGCGGTCTAACTTCTCCATTCGTTTGTGTAACTCAGTATTCTCTATTGCTTAAAAGAAATCGATATTGTCGGAGTTGATTCACGAGGAGTTTGAAAACCTCGACTTTAAAAACTTTTGACGCAAACATGCTTCTGATTAAAACATTAAAATTACAACGTAACGGAACTTGTAACAATATCCTGATTAAATCATGCCCTAATATTTCATTACATTTGAATCGATAATGTAGAAATATTATATAATATCATCGGTAATTTATTTCAAAAAGATTTATATTTTAGGTTCGCAATTATTTTATCCAATTTAATATAAATCGAGAGCTATAAATACGTATTATTATAAAAACTTTGAAAATGATATCAATTGTCAATTATCATGAAGGTGATTCAAATTATTGTTATTTATGATAACTTTTGGTCGATATTAAATATTAACATCAAGAATGCCGAAAGTTAGAGAGCACGAGATTGAGTTAGAACTTAAAGTTAGACTTTGACTGCTCTGCGTGACGGCCGGCTGAATGTAGCGTGGGGCTTCAGTCCATACCGCAGCATTAAATTGAATTGTAATCGGTTGCTAGAGCTGTGTTATTTGTGTAAGCAGCGACGTGAGGAATTGCAGTCTCTAACGACTATCAGACGATTATCTCTCTAACAAATTCTCTCATCTCATTTACAGTCGAGAGGAGTAGTATTTCTGGGACACTCTGTACAGTGGGCGTGGGTGTGTAAGAAAGAGCGAAAAAACGTCTCCAATAGAAAAAAAAACGCCTTACAATATCTATTTTATCGCATATGCTTTTCGCGTATTCGTGTGTGAAAGCTATCTTTCCGCTATGCAACATATTAGCCGCGAGGCGATAGGCTGTCAGCTGTATATAGATATACCTTGCTCTATCACATTCGCAATTGCATGAAGAAAGCAACGCAAATAATATTTTGAATATCAGTTGGTTGTATTTTGCAGAATTCGATTACTTGATACATTGAACGTTGAGAAAACTTAAAACAATTAAACTGTATAGTTAACAAATATACACGCAATTTTTGACATTATCGTTATTATATAATATTAAACTTTGTTTCTAGTTATATCATTAAATCGTCAGCATTTATAGGATCTTAAATTTTCTACAAAATGATTATTATGTGAAACGACATGAAAAATATTTTTTTCAAACACATGTCGGTATTTGTCTGTAATCGAAAAAGTAATTTATCGTTAAAGAAATTATTTATATTCATAAATTATTTCTTATGTCTCAACATTTCTATCAATTCTAAGTTAATCTCGTAATGTGTATTAAAACAGATAGGATACTTTTTCTTCGCCAGTGAGTAATAAATCAGCAAAATCCTTTTCTTCAACCAAACTGGCAGTCAGTTTGGTTGAAGAAAAGGATTTTGCTGATTAATCTTGTAGGTTTGAGTCAATGGTGATAATAAAAATAACGCTCATGAAAAGATGAATCTGAAAAATATACTTGGCGCGAGACTGCATCTCTTGATCTTGTAATAGTGTAGAATACTTATACATATGAAATATCGTTTATACATATAGGAGGAATATCCCCTATTCGAAATTCATTTTAATATTAACTCTCGCGCATACAGAGTTTAATATACTTTCAAGATTCTTGATATTGATATCAGCAAAAGTTACCATAGATAAATTAATTAGTATTAACTTAAAATGATTTAAACGTTTATCCGTGGACAATTTCAAGTCGATATCTTATACAAATTAACACAGCTGATATTGTAACTAATCTTGTTTTATAAGAAAGTATCATGACTTATCAGCACTGACACACCTTTACGGTCGCCGCGTTCTATCTACAAACACATTCAAGATACATATGAGGATGAAAGCTTCCTCGTAAAAGAAAATAAAAATGCACGAAGCAAATAGTAGTGAGGAAGTGCCTCCGCCGTGCTTATTTTACCGGAAAATCTGTGCGCGAAACGAGATAGCGACGGAAATACCGGCGGAAAAGCAAGTTAGATATCTCGTCTGCATTATTTAAGAAAGTGGTTGCCTTTCGTACTTTATTTGATACGACAGTAAGCGGCGAAGAAGCTTTCTTTAAAGGACATTTTACTGGATTTCGGGTCTTTGAAATGTCGATCAGTGGCTGCCAATATTTTGTTCGTCCTTCAATGCTTTATCCTGTCTTGGGGATATTCGCATGAGAGCGTAGCGAAAAAGTTCATACATATACATTAAGCTATTTCAGGCTTATAATTAGTATAAATCGTATCGTCGATTGAAATCCCACTGTATATTCACAATGGAATTGGTTGCCAGTTGCTTGTCTGAAAACGACGCGTGTTGGATTCGTGGCTTGGCCACCAGTTCCTGATATCGTCGTCGAAATCACACGCGGTGACACTTCTCGGGGAAAATATGTATTTTGCGAATCGTCGGGTTATCGACCATGTGACAGCAGTCCATTCTACAAGGTGACATAAACGCGCGCGCGTGAGGTATCGAGGAGGCATAGTCCGTGTTAGCGCGTGTGTGTCGCTTTCTTCGTGGATATTTATTTTAGTTCATCGATTTCTCAGATATCCGTGTGAAAGGCACCTGTATGTATCCGTGTAAATATGCAAAGTACCTAATAGCCTCAGGCTGACGGACTAGGCGTCTCTCTCTTTTTCTCCGTCGCTTACCGAGTATGCTCTATCGCAAAAGTGTGCTTCCCTTTCGGCTCCCCTCTTTCGCACCACCCGATCATCATCTCTTCGCTCTTTTCCTCCCCGGCGGCTTTGACGTTAATGGTCCATCGATCGGGCGGGAGACAGGTGCGTGGTGGTAGTAAAAATAATCTTGCAGCATACTTATATGTACAACAACTGTCGATCCTCTGCTCGAAATTCATTTTAAGATTAACTCCCGCGTATAAAAAGTTATCTCTCGCACTCTCGTTCACGGCTATCCTTTTTTTCCCCCCATTGCGTTTCACTTTCCACTTATACGAATAAAGAGAAATATTAAAAGCCAATACGCTGGAAATGGAGTTCGTATCTACTGTTTTGCAAAACACCCTTTTTGTTTTAAATAATAGAATTTCCTCCGAAAACACGCGCAATTTTAAAGCACACTCCGTTTGCACTTTGCATTCTGCTGCTAATTAAGAGTTTTGTGTTTTTATCGGTTTTTATGCGGATTAATATTTCGCGAAGGCACACCGACTTTTTCCCGTTTATACTGCAATTACTTTCATTACGCAATAATAAAATACAGTCTGTATTAATATAAAGTACAGTTATTAACGCAAGAAAAATTCGTTTAATTAAAAAACATCAAGAATTAATATTAATAATCGCGTACACCCCTTTGAGTAATTAATTTAAATTTTGTACGTATTTGTAATGTAATAGCCGCTTTTAAAATTTTAAAGAGTATGTCGTACGAAAGGCCGGTAATTTTTTGCTCGAAGACTCCGTTGATCATAAAATGGAGTTTTCCGCTATAATGAAATTATTTGGATCAACGAGACGACACGGCGCGGACGCGAAATGGGTCGCTTTACGCTTCATCTACAATGAAGAATTTACTTTGTAAATACCGGTTTAAAGTAGCAGATAAAAGAAATGTATCACTTCTTTACACAGTGTGAGATCCGAAGATTTATAATATAGATTTTTAGATGTAATATTGCGCGTCGCTATTCTATTGATTCTATCGTGCGCCCTGTATTCTCACTCTTTTAAATCGCACTCGTCATGACCTGAAATTGAACAAATTTTTTTTTCTTTGTGTATTCTCTACTTTAAAAAATGCGCAGAATCATATTTTATACGCACTTCACGTTTCTATTCTTTCGCACATAATTAGTCTTGATCAGTTTGATAGAGAAAAAGAGAAAGAGGGCGATTTCTCTTCGTCAGAGCAAGCGAAGCATCAACAGTCTGAATTGCGAGCAACTGAAAATAGAGGAGCTTCTGTAAATTAAATTTCAGGGGTAGATAAGCAGGATCTCATTATCTGCTTGACTTTGCGCAAACTTTAATTAAAAAAAGTTTGATATTATAAACTTGTCTATCGAAATTTAATATTTAAACGTTGTGGAAAACGACAACTTTCCGTTGAGTTGTTGCCAGGGGGGTAGAGAGGGGGGAAGATAACATACATATTACTCGTGGAATATTCTCAACGAAAAGGAAACACGCTAGTAGATCCGGTATGGCGTAGCCTTTAAAGCGTGATTACATCACGTGTAAACACGGAGCGCGCACTTGCACACGGAGTGCAGGCGTCGGTGTCCTCGTTGGCACCCGGCTTTCATGTTATCTGACGTGAGAGTGCAAGTGGAGAACAAGTGTTTGTCGACATACCGCAACACTCTCGGCCGAGTGTGTGCGTTCCCATTAGATTTCGTCGACTCTCTTGTCTTCCTCATGACACACAACCGCGACTTTTTCGATGCTGGCGGAACATTGAAATTGATCGTGGACGCGCGTGAAAGGTTTGCGATTTATCCGCTTCGTCGCGTCTGATTGAGATGTATCCCACGTGCGGTATATCGAAAGCATCAAACTCTACTCTTTTACATACGCACATCACTGTAAATCCAAGTGTATTATTTTAGTTGAAATTCTTCTTACACATTCCTTGCCATTTTAAATTGTCATTTAACACGATTGAACGTATTAACTTTTAATTTAATTCGATTAAATATGAAAAATGACGTAATTTAACACACAAGAAATATGTAAAAAGAGTTTCAGTAAAAAATAATACACTTGGATTTGCAGCAATGGGAAAGTCTAAATCTTAATTTTGTCAACATATTTTTTAGAGGCATATGTTATGTCCTATTGCATATTACTAGTGATAAATGATCAAGCTGATGCGATGTCGTTAGCTTTCAATGTCGCGACAGCACGACATTCAGTTTCCATAGCGATTTGCGAAGTAACAGTCAATGTCGTGATACTCGTGATGCAATGTCACGCGAAAATGAGCTTGGCGAGCTTATACGATAGTTCATAGTACGATCATCCTTGTTGACACGCGATACTAATGCGACTTTATTTTTAGAAACGTGTTTATATTTGGAGTAACAGAATCTGAAAGGAGCAATACACTGCTGGTGTGATTAAAAAAGTTGAAAAATTTTATCCAATTTTCAATATCTGCTTTTGAATAAAAATATTCAGGTCAGCTCGATTACGTAATTCAATTAATGCAGATGAGTTTTTAAATTATCAAAATTAACGCATCGACGCATGCACGTGTAATATATTAAAAAAGATTTGTATGAAACACAATTATGTTACGCATATGAGAAACATTTTTCGGGATATACATTAAATAGCTTAATCTCTCACTCGATGTAATTACGGTGTAACAGATTTCGCTGTGAGTTGGGGTGTAATCCAATATCTCGCTGCATGTTCTAAAACCTTTGACATGAACTGCGTTTGCTCTTGACAACGTATACATATATACAATTCTTGTAAGCTAATCTAGGTTTGTGTGCACATGTGTATCAGCTTAATTATGTATGCATTACACTAATAGCTCATTTTTTAGATGACTTTCGTGGATTTTTATCGCATATCATTGTCTCTCGAATTTATTTCTCATTTATTATACAAACGAGATTCGCACACACGCTTCAATATGCAATTGCATTATAAAACCGGTATATGAGGATGCAAAGTTTACAGTGTACGTTAAACAAGTAACTTTATAGTTTATTTTTCTAAAATAAACGGTGAACATTATAATATTTTTCCGAGAATTAAATTACATCTATTGATTTAAACGAAAGGATCTTTTATTACATTACGAAATAATTGAAATTTGTTTATTTGATTTACGTGTGAAGCAATATGCTGGAATAATTAATTGTACGTTTATAGGAACAGAGGAATCGAAATAGCTTCCTATATCGTATGTTTGTAGTAATAAAAAAAAAAAAATTATATATAACGGATCATTAGAGTTGTTTGTAGGAATCACGCTACGTAAAAAAAATTTGCTTATTTTGATTGCAATATACCTAACGTTTCTTTTCACGTTGGAGAGAAAAAGAGAAAAGATGAACCGTGCAAAAAGTTCAGCTAAAACGAACAGGCCTATTGAAAACTTAGGTATGTTACGATTGTTATCGCATTTTTATTAGCGTAATTTATTAGCGTAAACACGTGTTTGCCAAAATGTTAATTAGATTGCAATCAAAATGAGGAAATTTCTTTTACGTAGCGTGATTCCTACAAATTTAATTAATTGATTAATTATTCATATATGATCGTGTATTAACGAAATCAAACAGATACAGGTAGTCTTCGATTAATTGGTTCTGTGTTATTGAAAATTACGCAATTCCAGATTCCAGATACATACACAATAGGGCAGTTCCAAAAAATTATTTTAAAAAACTTTTAAAAAACAACAACCTCTATCCCCGCATCTACGTATGTGGGTATATTTTTTTTATTGAGTGAACGTGTTATTCCAACTTTGTGTAACTCAAGGACCGTGTTATTCAAGAGTTGTCAATTTTTTACCATGCTATTCGAGACCCCGTGCAATTCAAATACCGTTGTTATTCGAGGGCCATTTGTATTAGCCTAAACTAGACTACAATATTAAGTATATTTACTGGAAAACTTTTTATTCGTATTTTATTAATACAGGCGCGAAACGGGACAGTGACGTATTGTGCAACCGGTGAATATACGTACAATTTCGTGCCTGCACGTAGCTAATTCGTACACGTTTCTGCGGATGATCGAGTGCTATTCATATAATAATTCGCGGCCGCATCGTTGCGCCCTTTGTCGGCCCCACTTTCATATGACGAAAGTCACGTTAAATTGATCGACGAGAAAAAGTAGGATTTTCGCTGGTCTAGTATGACTTCTCATTTTGCGATTTATGTATAATACTATATGTCGAACATCGCTGATTAATTTATCATATAATTTAAATTTATCTTTTACTTAAAATATTTTTGATTAAATATTTGATTTATATTGATATATTTTATTTTTTGTTAATATTAAAGTTAGAATATTATTCAAAAGAAATAGGACCATAAGATTTCAAGTACGATTAAAAAGTAGTTATTCAGTTGACAAGTAATATTGCAGTTTTTAGCGAAAAGAGGAGCACCTTTTGGTTCCATTTACAATTACTCGACTTAAAATGAGACTCACCACCACCACCGAGTAGAGAATCTTCGCTTTTAAATCAGGAGCGTTCTTGAGGGACTCCAGGGCGTCCAGGGCATCCAGGGTATGCAAGTTGGCCTGGGCGTAGAGTGCGCCGTACTTCTCGGCGAGCTGTTCCACTGTGATACTCGTCGAGGTTAAATCCGAGCAATTTTCCTCCACGCCGAGTACCTCGCAGTTACTACTCGTTACAACCGGCTCCGGAGTCGGGCTACAACTCTCGTCCGTGTGGTAGCCAGCGCTGCTGGACTCCTCCTCGTAGTCATCGCCGAGATTTTCGTCCAAATGGAAAACCTGCACGGGAGAACTCGTGATATAGCACAGGCTTTAGACGCACAAGTGCTTGGTTATAAAACATTGTCTTTTCGTCTGCAGAGAGTTTTATACATTTTTGAATATTCATTTTTTGAATATTTATTTTTATATTTGAATATTTGTTTCCTTTGCAACGAGTATCTCTATTGACTAGAGATACTCATCTAGAGATTGACTAGAGATAAATTAATTTTTTAGCATATTCTTTTTCTTTTTATCTTTAAAATATTAACTTGATGGATCCGTTGTAATTTTAAATTTTGCATTGGTTTTATATTATAATTCGTAAAACTTTGAAGAACTTTCTTATCTTTTAAATTATTATATATGCTTAAGCAGTGTTTCTGTGGGCATGGAAAGTAAAAAGAAAATCAGGGAACTTGAAAATTAGCGAATATTGAAATAGGCCGAGATAACTGCGAAAAAATGTTATATAGAATTTATCTTGCTTATGACAAATGAAACAAAAATTGTTTAGCTGATATTATTTATTTGTCAATCAATCTTTTATTATATTTTGAATTGATAAAAAAACATTGAAAAAGATAACGTTTTGCAAATTACGTCACATTATCGCGTGAACGACTAGAATACTATTATCATACTAAAGCAATCGAGTGGATGTACTATGGAGAAACTTATACTAATCGTATAGCAACCACTCTTTGATCCACTCGTTTTCGATTGGGATTTGCAGTCGACTCTGAGCTTCCAATTAAAATGCACTCAATGGAAAGCAATTAACGCGTTTTGGCATGCCGTGACCGATTTTCCAATTCAATTCTGTTATATAACAATCTAGGTGCCACTTTCCACTCTTTTTACAACTCCCTATTATTACCGTCCGCAAATGAGAGTAAATAAGATAATTATTCGCGTATTTTTGTTTCCAATTTGACGAGATAGTAATGCAATCGTGACAGCACCGCCGCGCCGTGCGCATTCATTATCGAGAATCCGTTTAAACACCTGACGATAGCAGGATTCGCCGCATTTTTAACCGAAATATCTCGCTAAATTTCGTGAAAGGGTGAACGTTGTGCGTTTCGCTGGAAACATTTTACATGCCGCGTTTCATCGAATAAGGCATAGGGCCTTCACACACGAATCGATGGAAGACGTAAGACGTAAATTGTAAGGAAATCCACCAATCAGAGTCGACTATTCCCCTCTTCTTTCCTCTTAAACTGATTAGTGAATTTCCTTACGATTTACGTCTTACGTCTTCCGTCGATTCGTGTGTCCAGGCCTATATCGTCCTCGACCGAGCTGTACGTGATTATTTTCGTCATCAAAGCGTCGTCCTTCCATTCTTGTCTCACTCAAAAAGAGGGAAGACAAAGTGCAAACTAATTTCGCCGTTCGTATTGCCCGGCGAAATATAGAGAGATTGCTATTCCCGTATAGGCGGACCCGTTACGCCGCGACGCGTCACGTAAATCGCAATGGTCGCGATCGGGATGTTGTGTTTTGCGGTTTTTTCCGAGGTTTTTTCAAAACGCCGCTGAAAACCCTGTGGGCGTATCAGCTATAGCAACGACGCGAGATTCAATTTGCAATCTTTATTGCGCCGCGAAGCTCCGCGCGGCGACGCAACGGACGCGGCAGGCAGCCGGACGCCGAACGCCGGACGCGTGAAATATTTATCACGTGTGCGTCGTCGTTCCCAACGGCGATAATTTATGACTTGGCACTAATATATAATATATGCGCGATATTAATCATAACGCCCGTATTAACGCTTCGCGTACTATTAATACGTCGCGCACGCGCGCGCTCGAAAACATTTCTCTCATGATGAATGTTGTATATTGACTTTGCGATAAATTCGACGAGAAAATATTACTCGAAACTCCGTAATCGCGTCCTCAATCGTAAATTATAGAAAGAGAACATGCGAGTTATGGAATTTGCAATAAATCGCATTGCCCATAGCGCGCGCTCATTTTTTGCACTCATCGATTAAAAAATATAACTTTTATTTGATTCGCAATAATGGGCAGGTTACGTACGTTATTATTAACGAAACGCATGTGCGAGCGCATGCGTAGGCCGTATAATATAATATTTTATTCCGACTCAAGTTTCGGAGCGATAACATTTGCGTATCAAATACGTGCTATATGTGCTTATATATGTGCTATATCCATCGATGGAAATAATTTATGCTCGCACAGTTTCTGCTCGCTCGAGTTTAAACTTGCTGTGTTTAAAAACAGATCTCACGTACGTTGCCATATTTGTTTTAATTTGCACCCTATCCAGGTTGACAATCCCGCCTCGTTTATTTGTTAATTCGCGTGCAATTTATTTCGACGATTGATATTGAGTTGCTTGCGCGTTTACGGTGCCATATGCCACTGTCAGCTTAGTCGGGAGTAATCGAATGTAAGCAGGTACAGGAATAAACTCGTGTAATTTAGGTCCGCCGTAGGGGCTCTTATGGGATTCCACAGTGGTTACATATGGCGCCTTTGACATCGTCCGTGGCTCCGTATTGGACGCGTCAGCTGCCGGAGTCGCAAGCCGCAATCTCGCGGGAATCGTAGCAGTTGCGCACGTGTTGTTGTTGTATGTTTCGGGGTCATTTTCTCGCGCCTGACGGCGCAGATTCTTTGCCATTCTTATTGTTACGACCGACCATGCGGGCTTCTCACGGAGCTCGAAAAATGAATCGCCGCGATCGTATACGACGCACCCATTGTTCTTAGTAGTCCGCCGTTTCTGGTGTTAAACCCTTTCACGCTTTTTTTTACGCTTGAGACGGTCGCCGCGAATTATTGTTTCGTGGGTTTTATCTATCAGAAGTCGAATTTGTCCTACAAATATATCATTTTATTATCCAAGTTAATCTCTAAAATTAAGCGCAACTTTTATTTGATCTTTTTCACAAAATGCGGAAGGAAGATATTAGGAATGTTCTCTTGCGCGTTTCCGAGGATTACATTTTGGGAATGTTCGGATGGAAACGCTTTTATAATCCCTACCTGCGGATTATCTTCGCTCATGAGCTGTAGGGCGAGCGCGCAGCCCCGCGAAAACTGCAACAGTCTGGCGGCGAGAGCCGGATTCTTCGCGTTCGTCGGTCCGGACGTCGATTTCCTCAAGGCCGTCCATTGCCGGAGCGCCTCCTTATCTTGCTCGACCCGGTGCTTCAGCTCCGCTAGTAGATTCTCCAGGCTACACGGCCCGCCCGCTTTCTCCAAAGTGTTCAACAGGCTTTGATTATCGATCAACCGCTGCTGGATCTCGCTGTACTTCAGGGAAAGCTGCCGCTGATGCGAAGCCGCCTGTACACCTTGATCCGCTACAAAAGCGTAAGAAAAGATCAGAGCTTCTCTCTCTATCTCTAATAGCTGTCTCTCTCTCTCTCTTTTTTTCTCGTCGGTCGTTATTATTATTTTTTATTATTAGAGCGGAACCGATGACGGCGCGAGGCGATTATTACTGCATCCACCGTCGTCTTTTTACAGTGCCTCGGGCTACGTAGATAGCCGGCCCGATATCCGGCATGAACAGCGAAATCGCGGAATATCTGACATCATAACTAAATATGCCATACTTTCCTTTAAATAATGAGACAAAATTAAATTATGCGGCATATCCGCACTCTCGCGCACGAGGTACAAATTGCGACAGGTTCACGCTCCAATAAGTTATAGTTCGGACGACAGTCTATGCCCATTAATATGCGAATATTCCTTTCTTTATCTAATCGATAAAGCCGTGAAATAATTTCTATCTCCTAGTAAAAGACATTAATTTCATTTAACATTTAACATATAATTAAATTGTTGCTAAATTAAATTATAAATTAAATTTACATGATGAGATTAGAGATTACTAATAACATGAAATTGATTAAAAACAGCTTTAATATAATTAAAATAGTTTTATCAAAGCAATTAAAAGCTATAATGGTTAAAGAAAGGAATCAATCGGTTGCAAAAATATATGTTTAAAACTAGGATTTAAAAGGATATAAAAGTTGACTATTAAAAGGAATAGTTGCTGATATCTTGGACTTATTTTCACGGGATGATACCGTGAAAGTAACATTTCTCTATAAGACATTTATTAATATTTATGCGGCGTCGCTTATCTTTCTACGCATATGCACACTTCTCTCATCTTTAGCACCTTTCTCTATACGAAAACGTCTCAGTGATGACGCGTCTCTCAGATTGCGCGTCGTGGGAAGCTATCCACGAATGAGAGAAGTGTGCAGTCCCCTATGTAAATGTAAATGGCTTAACACGCGCCCGACATTAGTCCATTTGCATTTGTAAACGTAATATGGCGCTCGTGGCTCCGTTAAAATCCAATGCTTTACGGTTCCGCGGAGCTCCAAATATACAGGCAGCGCGACGAAACGACCGCACAACTTTATTCCGATGGAGTTAGCGATGCACGCTAATCTCATTGCGCATCAGCCGATGATAATCATGTGCTTCAATGTATCGCCGTGATGGTTGCAATGCCAAATTTTATTATGGAAATTTAAGCAATTTCGGGAAAAAAAACAGCATATGTAATCGCAAAATATTGCTTTGCTAATTGCTTGCCAGCGATAATTAATACTCATTTTTCGAATAATTAAACATATAATTGAAGAATACATGGTTACCATCTATCTTTATCGTTATTGATTAATGTGCCGGTTGTCGCATAAAACTGGATATGATTTATGATTATGACTGTTAGATTATTCATACCGTCACGAAAATTGCGTAATATTTTAACTTTAATTTGAAGCTTTTGGACAATAGTCTGAACATCTATATAAATGTAAAATTACGAGTTTATAGAAACATTATTATTATCTATTCACAGCGCGATAATGTTTGAGCGATAATGTTTGATAACATTAACGCGAGCTTTATTAACGACAATTGAAATGATGTACCTTTATTGGTCCCAGCGTGTTTGCCGAAATTCTCGATCTTGTGCAACGCCAATTTGTACGCTTCCATTCGTGTCTCGAGTTCCTCTTTCAGTGCCATCGGCAATGGTACTAAATTCGGTGTAACGGAATTCTCGGAGATATTCGTCTGCGAGGAAGGCACCAGTCCGTGCTTGCCGAGTCCTTCTACAGCTCTCTCTAGGGTACGTTTCCTCGATAACAGCGTGTTCTTTGTGTTGGGCGATAATTTGTTCAATGACACGAGAAGTTTACACCAGATTCGCGGTCGGAAGTGATCTTGACTGGTCGATATCAGGTGCACTATCCTCCAGAGGACCTGCTCGATCCGCAGGATCTTCGTGTCGCTGACGTTTAGTTCCACCAATCGGGAATAGAGCGCCTCCAGCAAGGTGAGGCTGTGCGGTAGAGTTTCGATCAACAGGTCCACCGGAATATCCGGCAATGCAGCCTTTAAGGTGTAATGCGGCAGCTTCATTAGGAACCCGGCTGCTTCCCTATACTGTCTGCCCTCATACAATCTTAGCAGTCTGAAAGAAAGGATGTAGTTGTCGTGTTATCCTGTTTGTGGTATAATAGCGTGTCGCGTCGGTAGAATTTCGTTAACATTTTAGAACAATGTCAGGAAAGTAAAATGAATCAAGCGTTAACTGTAAGTTAACGTGAACTAATTAATTTCATTTATTTGCTAGCTAGACATACGAAAGTAATGTTTATTCATGACAACGAAGACACGATAATTGGCATAAAATATATTGTATATACGATATTTATAGCAACGAGAGGTTTTACACTTAAAGGATTGTATTTTTATCGCGCTTTCAATGCTAAACTTTTGATTATTGTGTTATGCTGTTTATGTTAGACGTAATTTTCATGTTAGATAAGCAATATACGGAATTAGGCAAATACACAATCGCTTCAAATGTGATGAAAATATAAAAAATTATTGTCGTCAAATGTCTTATAAAATGGTTTGCTTTCGAAACACAATAAAAAGCATACATATTTATAATTGTGTAACATGGATGGTGCTGCTAAAGGAGATTTGTGGAAATATCGGATGATATCGGCACGTACGCTAATAATTTACTAACGATTATAGTTTGAATTTTTAATTATTTGTAATGACTATATAATTCAACTTTAATCAGAAATATATATAAATCTCTCGTGCGATTAATGTCCTATTATGTATATCTGATATTTTATTTTATGAACTGTAATGGGATGCAACTGAAAGGCGAGATTATATAAAAAAAATATATTTCTATAATCCGATTATACAATTGAATTAAAATCCGAGCAAATTCAGGAAATAAAAATATAAGTCCCGGTACTTCACGTATTAAATTGAAATTACAGCGACCGTTATTTAAAAACTATAAAAAGGCAGATTACTGTAAAACGCTTTGATGCAGTCGATTGAATAATGCGCATGAAGCAAACTTATATAAATTTTATTAGATGAAAGTAGATAAAGTTTCACCTAATCACGATTAATAAATATTGTAATAAATATTTTATTGTGCGATACACACGTGATTATGGATTAATGAAACGTATTAAGGCTACTGTCGGCACTAATTATCTAGCCCGCTAAGTCTCGCACAAGCACAGCGATCAATCGGTAATGGTGAATTGCCGTTATTAAGAAATTGCATCGCGTTTAATTTATCTCACCTCGTAGACAAATAGTTCCGCTGGCGATTTATTACCGCGTGAATTACTGCTATTAGGAAACGGCGTTAAGCAGATTTATCGCGCCGCTTACGTCTCTATTTCTGTTATTATTCGAGTAATTCTCATCGTTGCTTTTTGCATCATGGTTTTTATGTGCGTGCTATATTTGTGATCGATCGTCTTTGCGTAATTAATTGTCACGCTGATTCTCCTCTCGATGCTCCATTAGCGCGTGACGCGTATAGCGGGATTAAATAAACCTATTACACGTCGCGACTCTCTGTCTGACGGATATGATGGTAATTATCTCTGATTCTTGGTTGGGGGAGAAAAGGCACAATGCAATTCGACGCTAGTTACATGCAGACAGCGGGGCGTCACGATCTCACGTCGACGTTAATCAAAATGTAATTATAAACCGTATTATTGCCTCATGGAATCCTTTATTACGATATATTCTTCTCGTAAATATGATGTATAAAAGCACTGTACTCCGTACAGCACTGTAATCGCAGCGCGCGTTATTTATTCTTAATTAGCAGGTTCAGTGCGTGTTCATTATACAAGATGACACATCTAGAACGTATAACGACACTGCGAACGTAAAAATATATGCGTATCGCATAAAGATCTTTGAAAGACATATTCTTATTCAGGAGACGTGTAATTAAAACTGAGAGAAACGCGACAAGTCTTTAACACAGCAATTCTCAAACCCGTTTTCTTATTGCGATGCCATTTTTATACAAACAAATTTTTGAAGCTTTAATAGCACTTATATGCTCATTTCCTATAAATTTCTTTCTACCGAATTTTACTTTCTAGTTTTTACAAGATTACGCGAATACCTACTATCACTTTTTCAAGTAATAACATATACGATTTTGTCAAGGTTTGAGGATCTCTGCTTCGAAACACTAAGATTCAATAGATCTGAGCAATTTAATAACTTCCGCAAGATATGGTCTATACGTACCTTCTTAACGCCATCCGCGGATTCGAGCCCTCATCCTCCGGGATGCCGATATGACCGACCTGGAACTGCGTTCCGGGACCCCATACCAGCCTTTGTATCGTATTTCTGGGTCGCTCCGGCCTGATCCTCTCGCAGGAATTGATGCCTGGGGGTGGTACACTTTGCCTGCTCATCTTCGCGTCCACTTCGCCGCCTTACTTTCCTAACGCTTTTATCTCCCTTCGACGTAGGCGCCGAACTTTTTATTTATTTATTTCTTTCGCGGGACCCCGGGGGTTAAAATGCTACTTGAGAATCACCTTTACGACGGTCTCTTCGTCTCCGGGACGCACCATCCACTTTTCAATTCGGCTTTTTTTCTACCTCCGCTTCGTAACTTTCACGGTCCTTTCTCTCTGTCCTCGATGCGATCTTTGACCTATCAGCCACGCGTCTTCGCGAACCTTGGCTCGGCGTCCCACCTTCCGCGTATTCTCTCGCAAATTGATAGTTTTCACGATGTATTCGAAGGCGAATCTATCGAAATGATGTCTCTTTTTGTCAATTTATTTGCGTATGCCTTAGCTGCCTTTAGACCTTCGTCAGTCAAATCGATTTCGAATACTCTACGATGAGCGTTTCTTCAAATAGAAATTATCTTTAAAATTACTATATACCTACATAAGTTTTTTACGTGTATGAGTGACGTCAATTAATTGAATTAATGGTTCTGGTTAGAATTTCAACCACATATCTTTCTTTTTCAGATTTATTTATTGAGAGAGTGATTTCTAAGATTATTTGTTCGTTTGCACACACTGTGAGAGCAAGTTCTTCGATTGCATGCTGCGTGGTCAATTTCTCCTAAGTAAACGAGCATAATTTCTCCTGTAATACTATTCTTGTTTGAATCAACATCTTCGTTTCTACGTCAATGTTATTCCTCGATTGCGCGCGTTCTACTCTCATGCCCTACACGTTAAATTGATTTAGAAACACATTTAATTAATTTAGCTTTCTCGTTCTTGAAATTGATCTCTGAAATTACTATAAGTAAAATTTCTCTTTGACACATAGAAATACAACATTTAAATTATTTTAAAAAAACAATTTTTTTTCCATATTTTGCAACAGGCATATAAATGAGACATTTTTGTAATGGTGGAATCATATTTAAAAATCGACTCTTTTTATAATCATATCTATTAGAATGGCGCGTGCTGATTACTCTCGCTCGACCCCACGTTTTTCTTGGCTTTGACTTCACTTTGTTCTTGACGAAGTTAGAGTCCCTTCCTTTCTCTCTCTCTCTCTCTCACGATTTTCTGCACGTCTAGTCCCTGGTAGAAAATGTAAGTTGCCTCGAGGCAGACCGGCGTCTAATTTTCTAACCGTTATTCTCCTCTACATGGACCTCTCTTCGCAATTCCGCGTTCAGAAACAGCCGGCGGGAACATTTCACTCTTGATTCGCAGACGCTTTTGCGTTCGTTGAATCTCTCAACCTTGTTTTTTCATTGTTGAATCACGATCTCCGCTCGGTATCGACGCGATACCTCTAAACCGGTCTCATTATCGTCACGCAATTATCTCCGCACACGTTGATCGATCTTTAGAACGATGTCTTTTTTTCGTTTTTGACCGTAAGGTGTTTGGAGCCAATTAATATATATATTTTTCGGCTTTCTTTTCTTCTCTCTAGCAAATTCCACTTTCTTCTCTCTCGCTCCTTCGGCCCGTCTCTTTCTTACAAATTTCCTTCCGCCTGGTCCTCGAGTACTTAATACGAACTGGCCTACAGCCTCGGGGCTGACCGGCCCACTTCTGCGCGAGTCAAGCTGGACCTGCGAACGGAATTATTCACCGTGAGCCGTGAGCCGTGAGCCGTGTCCTTATACCCGATACGCTCGGGTGAAATGTTTTTTTTACATGTCCGCCTCAATGCAATCCACGTGGGATACATCGAAGAATCTACATAAGTCCTTTTCTTGAAAAATATCAAAACTCTATTATGATAAAATCCTATACTATTTATGTAGGACGTCTCAGTATCGAAAAACATCTGATATCTTGACAATTTTTATGTAGCGCATATGTATATTAAGTGATTTGCCCGAAACGAAAGTTTTATTATGTCTATATATAGACAGTTTAAATGCCCCATTAATTCCTATGGAAGCAAATTTTTATCTCGAAAATAATTAAAGTTAAGTAAAGAAAATAAGATTAAGTTTTATTTTTTGCATACACGAATAAAATTTAAAATTTACAACTTTTATATTATTTAATAAAAATATATTTGAAATATATTTTTATTAAATATATTTATAATTAATTAAAATGTATATAGATAGTCAGACTTGTTCAGAAAAATGTTTACAATGGAATATCAATAGCAAGAGTGATTCAAAGATATTAATGTCTAAAAGTATGCGTCTCCAATTTCTCTAAAAGCGAATGCTATGCATCGTAAAACAAAAAGATGAAAAGACACAAGTAAATTCAAACAAAAGTTATTACAAATAGAATGGAAATTCAGTTATGACAGCTTTCTCGTATACTTTGTATACATGCGCGTGTCTCAGCGGAATAAAATATTTGTCGATGCAACACCCTAGTGATAGAAATGGAAGTCCCATGCACGATGTATTGGATCTCGAAACTGAGGTGTATAATCTCGCTGGCGCATCAGACGCGAATATCTAGCAATTTTCAGTATACCTTTCGTGGAAATGTATACCCTTTATGACATGATAAAACTCGCAGATGAGAAAAATTGCATGAAAGATTTTTAGAGAAAAAAAAGAAAGAAAGAAAGAGAAAGAGAAAGGAATGGAAATATAAAAACGTTATTCACAATAAATATGAAAAGAAGGTATTTGCGATAAATAATTTAGAATAATGTTAAAATTAAGATTTTTGATACAAGAATAATAATTATATATGTATAGTTAGTAATTATATAAAATTATAAAGTAATAAAATTATTGTTATCTATTATTCATAAAGTAGATTATTAATTCTTCTTACGTGATAAATGTTATCCTTTAAAATATTTCGTTTAAATTTCGAATATATGGATTATAATTGTCGAGTGATTAGTGCATAAACCCCACTCTTTTCAATATTTAACACGCGTATTTATAAATAAAGAAAATACGCGTTTTTTTTACATTTATTATGCCAAAGGATAAATTTATTTTATGTTTGCATACGGTAATTCAATTTTTTAATAACGTGTATATTTACATGAAAATTTACCGTTATACATACAGAAATAAATGTTTGATAATTTTTTAATTACTGTAGCAACGGTACTGTAATTAATTAATATATGTTTCATATGTTTAATAAAAACATTGAGACTATTAGTAAGTTGATTAGACTCATTAACGCTAGTTATGAGTTTTTTTAGAGTAATTCACACGGTCCGGAATTAACTTTTATTCTAATTATCAAAATTGTAAATGACTTTATAAATTTATTATGGAAGAAAAGAATGAGTATAAGATTATTTCGTATTGAAAGCTTATACATTGTCAAAAATAAAAATATTAATGTTCATTTTTTTGCATAATATTTTCCTATAAAAACTAGATTGTATTAATTGGAGACTTACGAAAGTATTGTATATCAGTATCGGGAAGCATCTTCTGATTCTTGATATCTAAAATATCCACAGCGCGGACAGATTTCCTTCCGAGAGTTAATTTTTGCGAAGGGCCATCTCAGCTTTAGGGTGACCTCGGATCATACGATCCGGGATTTTCACAGCGAGCACACGTTCACAGTACCGCAGACTCGTTACGCGAAATCGAACACGTTCGCACTTACTTAAGACCGGTACTCGCCATCAGGATTGCGACGGCGATCCGTGTTTTTGCTGGTGAATTTCGGATGATACGACATGTCGGCCGCGAATGCGAGTAAGTCATCGTTCGTCTTGGAGGATACGTAAGGTCCCGGTTTGGAGATTGGTGGTGGAAGAGAAGAGTGGAGGTTCTCTCTCGTGAGGATCGAACGACGACTCTTGCGAGATCATCAAGCACGTGGGATAAAGGAGAACGGGGGGAATTAGGTAGAGTGCGGCATTGAGAGAAGAGGCGGTCGGAGAAAAAGAGAGAGAGGGAGAGAGAGAGAGAGAGAGAGAGAGAGAGAGAGAGAGAGAGAGAGAGAGAGAGAGAGAGAGAGAGAGAGAGACCTGCACAAAGCGAAAGATCACAAACGAAGTCTATGAATGAATGTACGAGCGATAAAGAAAGCGACAGGAAGCGTGAAAGACCATGTTGAAATGTAGATAGAAATATAAACGCTAAGCAAAGGCTGAACAGAAGCCATCTGCTCTCTGCGAAGTTGCGAGATACCGGAAGAGGGAACCTTCTCTCGGCTGATGCAGGCAAAGGAAGCGGAAGAGAAGGAAAAAGCGGCTGCGGGAGACAAATGACTTTGAATGTGAATCAGCATAAAGCAGCTGGCGTCGATGACGCCAAGTGCGATGACGCGAAAGTACTCTTTGTACCCTTTTACGCGCACAAACATCTCCTTGTTCTTGTTGACATTATGGAAAATGCGTCTTTTAGAGAGCTACTAAAGTAACGTGTTTTAACGAGCTCGCGGCTACACGGCTTCTCTTCGTGAGGAAGAAGAGAGGACAGTCGTGAGGCAGTTGTTCAGAAAAGATATGATCCGCCTGGTTAGGGGAAGGGGAGGGGGCAGGAAAGAGGAAGAAGCAGAAAAAAGGAGAAGAGAAAAGGGGGGAAAGACTGCCGGTCTACCGCTACCGAGACGGCGACCTACTGTCCTGCATACCGCTACTCCCGGTACAACTTGTGCCGCGAGGGGAGTCGGACGCGCGAAATACACCCGGTGGAAGAAAAAAAAAGAACCATAAACTTCCTTTTAACATGTGCTAGACAGACCGGCGATTATTTAGCCGCGGATTTCCTTCCAATCGTCCGCGACCGATAGAGAGTTTACCGGAGAAAGGTGATGTCGATTCGCTCTTCGTGCCGCACGATCCGCGAACTTTTCCCGCTAAATCACGTGTGTGTCGACGCGCGCGGACCGCGCGGATGCTTTCTAACGAGAGGATTCTCTTCCGTCGCGGCGCGCGGCGGTGCGGTGTGTCGGACGGGTCTGAGTTTCAACGTGAACTTACGTTTCCTGCAGGCATTATCCCAGGACATTACAAAAAACGGTTAACGAGCGGTTTTCTCCGTCGATTAAGCCACAGTTTAACTCGCGTTGTTCCTCTTTTCCCGATTTTGCCGGTTTTCGAGCGAGACATGAAATCGATTGAAGGAAGATTGACGTTAACGGATATCGATGAAACTGGTTCTGTAAGGTGATGAAATGTCCTTTGGAAAACAGAGTGGAAATGTAGAAAAGTTGATCCACATTCTAACTTTATTTGCTGTGCATGCCGTACTAATAACGGAATTTGCATTCTCTCGTGAAGCGCTATTGTTAATTTGCTATTTATTAACACCATATTCTCGCTCTTGATTTGTAGAAAATTTGTCACGTGCTCGCTAACTATCGTAAATGCATGCTTATAAAATACAAAATAAATGAGTGTTTTATAAACAACGGACCTTTTGAACGAGAGAATATACAGGGTGAATACTCTCTTTCTATCTCTCCTTCGCATAACCGAACATGTAATCACAGTGCGCGTACGAATTTACGAAACAATAAACATCACGGATTATTCGATAAATGCAGAGAACTGCGTGAATTCAGTAATACCGCCGAATATATATTGTCTCACTATTTCGCCCGCATTGTATGATTTTCGGATAAAAAAACTGTATCACGCGCAACATAACTTACATCGCATTTAAATGTGCGCTATCATTTATACATTTTTATTTTTAATATTGATCCACTGCAGAGCGTTGTCCGTATTTGCATTGCAAATATTTTGTAAAAAAGCGTTTGTAAAAGAAAGTCTTATAAATCATCGCGGTTTGAAACATCAATTTGGAAAATGTATTCAGCCGTTAAATTCACTGAAAATAGTTTGCAATTCCATGAATTGTTGCGGTACATGAGTTTGAAAAACGTCAATTTTGGAGATTTTATTCGTCGAGCGTCTGCATTCCGTCGAAACCACCGAAAACAGTTCGTGATCATGCAGGGAATTGTGTTATGCAATATCCAAAACGTTTTATTTCCCTCGAAAACGATTTTTTTAACACTAGCGGTCGATTTTGTAAAAGAATAAATCAATTTCCGAGCCATTTATTCGACCGAAGTCCACAAATGCGACTCGTCTGACGCGGAAAAGTCAATTAGCTTTCCAGGAGCGGATCGGTTCACGTACCTACTCAATTTGTTAAAACCATCCTGGTTATGTTACACGCGTTGCCATCCTGTAAACCTGCATACCAGAAATTCGATGCATCTCGGTTTCAACTTCTCTCGCGTTGCAACTTCTTTAATCTGAATTTCAATTTCGATCTAACTAGTTTCGTTTTCACAAGTTTTCCTCGTTTACGTGCTTATTTCTCTTTTCTGGGCTGTGACACGCGGCATTTCTAATTCTCCATACCGTATCACGTTATCGTTATATTTACATATCTTGCTAACTTTCACAAATTTTATTAGTGATGATTACATGCATTACTATTTATACTATTTATAGGGTAAGAATTAAATAGCTGAGTCTATAATCTTTTAAATATTCTTATATGTCGTGTTGCGTTATTGCGTGAATATTTTGCAAACAGCATTTTTTAAAACAAAAAAGCATATAAATATCTTTTGTATATTATACTTATTTTATTATTATTATTATGTGAAAACTGCTCTCTTTCTGGGTACAAGCGCGGTATTCTGGTCTTACCGTTAAGCGTATAAATTGTATCTATTGTGGGACTTCTGCAGTTGAATAAAGATTGTTGCACCAGTACTCTTGCTCCCGCGTAATTTCTCAGAGTCATTCCATGAGGATTCGGTGGATGTGTAATCGAGGCAACGGTAATAGTTATACCGTAGGTCGCATACTGGTGCACAAATGTACACAGATTAAATTACATAATTGTGTAATACTAACCGCAAACAACTTTTACATTTCTCCGCGCACGAGTATGCCGTGCTTTATTTTTTTATTCGATTTTTTTGTGTAAATTAATTTAGCAAGCCACGCAATGAAACGAAAGACGAATTTTTATGAGATTTTCGTTAATTATAGAGAACGTGAAACCAACAGAAAATTTAATTTTAGAAATTTAGCGAACATAATTTATATATATATAAAAATATATTGTCAGGTTAAATTTATTTTGTGCTGAATGCAATGTTTAAGAAAAAACGGTATATCTATAACGATAAATTACACTTTACATATAAACTTATAATAAAGAGCGTTTTCCGGCAAATGACACGGATGACACAGTGAATCATTTCATCCTTTGTTTAACATTTGCAAACAAGGATGGAATGATTCACTGTGTTACACTGTGTCGCATGTGTCCCTTGTTGGAAAACGCCCAAAATCATAGCTTTTCCGAGGACATTTTTAAAATTAAATAATACGCATTTTCTAAATATTTTCTAAATTATTATATTTAAGTTATTGACTGATATCGTCGCTACACTTCTACCGACTCGGTGATAAAAATAATATAAAATTTCGCAAAATGTGGTCTACACGGGATGAGCTTTTATTGGTTTCACTGTAATATATTTTCAACGGATATTTATTATAACATTTTACAGATATTAATACCAACAGCATTACGATTCATTTAAATAATACAAATTGTATTCGCTTTTTGCATTTAAGCAGTCGCGAATATGATGAATTACGCGTGTTTTACATTAATTTTGAAAATGAAATGAGTAGAACAAAATTTTACATTTAATTCACGCTTCCTAAGTTTTCCAAGATCAATGTCGTTTGAGGATGTTTTCAGTTGTCATCAAGATACAAGCGATAGATTATTGTTATTCATTAATGTTAATTCGGGCTTGTTAATCATTACATCAGTTTACCTTCGACATTAAGTTAGTACAGTGTTATACATGTGTATAAAAATATGTTTTTAATTCCCTTTTATCTTAGAATTTCTCACTAAGATGATTATATCTCGATGGGTTCCTACTGAAATCACAAAAGTGGAAAGTTTTTTTTATTTTATGATTATTTTCTAATTTCTATGATCGAGATAATTGCTATCATTGCAACCATTAAAGCGTAACGAGATTTGATTACTCGAAAAGCGATATTCCGCGATAGCGTGTCGATTCTACTGCGAAGGTGTGATTAATAGATTTTTCGTGATGGACTTTTAATCTATGTTATTCACGACGATTTGGACGGAAACATTATTTCCCGTGGTAACGTTTTATTCGTTACCACTGGAAGCTTAATTGCAATTTTCGCACCGAAATAAAAGTCTCGCGTGTATGCGCGCTTCGACAAGCAAGATACATTTGCACGTGCGTGCGCGATTAGCTTTCTGTTCGTGCGATTACTCCAGTTGATCGTAATCGACGGAATAGATTGTAACGCAATTAACTACATCGCGACAGGCTGGGATCGGTAACGCAAAATTTGTAATACGAGTTTTCTTTGCAGGCGGTGTATAGAGAAATTTCGACATAATTTTCGTGGCGATAATTTAATATCGACGCGACAATTTTTTTTATTTTTTAATTGATTTTAATTGTTTGTTTATCATACAGATATTAATTTATCAACAAGCTATGCTCAGTTCGTAAATCTCGCCGTATTTTAAACATTTTGTACAATTATAAGTATAACATTTCGTGATTCTGCATCGCTATAAAATGCTCGAAGGGTAATGTGTTATTCGTAATTTAAATTGCAGAGTTTATCGCGGAAATGGTATCCGAGTATATTGCAGCTACAAAATTGTTAATTGCAAAATTATTTTATAATATATACGAGGTCGAAAAAAGCTGAATTACGCGTTATTTAAACGTAACTTCATCGTGAATAATTATCTAAAATTAAAATCATATTTTGGTCGTTTGCCACGTGAGACATGATATAACATATTGTTGTGATCACGATAATTGTTGTATAATAGGTCTGTAGATAAACCGGTGTTTATTACAGAGAAACAATATTAACCTGACAATAATCTAATTTTGCCTACTCTGAAAGTTTAATTGTTGCAAGTCGCTGCACTCGTGTGGATGTAATTAATAAGCTTCCGCGCTCGGATGCATCCCTGTCATCTCTTAGGATTTTCTGGTACAAAGGGTGAAATGGTTTGTAATAACTGCGGAATTAAATTTACGGACGCTGAAAATGGAACAGTGCTGACTCCTTATCTTCCTATTTATCCACGCGAACTGCGGATTTGCGTTGGATATTATTACAGAATTTGTTGTTTTGTTGAAATAATAAATTCCACAAATATGTAATTTTCCAACTGCATTATCCAGTGCTGTTTGTACCTCACATTGAGATTAAAGTTATGATAACTTTAGTTTATAAAGAATAGTAAATAAGAACTTGTTTTGTTGTATATAATAACGTCTTACATTATCACAAAGAAAGTTTTAGATTGATTTAGATTTTGTAAATAAATTGCTTCGCTTATTATATGGATACACATTGTACATATAATATATATATATATATATATATATATATATATACATAAATTTTTTCGAAATTTTTACTGACTTTGTTCCGTGAAGCGGACCGCGTTTTAATTTACTATTACAATATTATTAAAGTGCTTAATAACCATGTCACGTGCAGAAATTGTATTTGCGATACAAATAGAATTCAAAGGCGGCACTGAAATTGAATCACTCCCCTGAAAATTACTACGGGCTGTATGAACTTATCACGACATAACCGATACAATTGTCGCGAAGGGAACAATTTTTGCCGACCTCAATCCAAGAACATTGCCGCGTTGCATGTGTGCATGTAGATGATTTAATGTGGATGTACTTGCTTGTTCCAATTAAGGCGTCCATCGGACAAATATGTGTCACGGGTCATCGATATAAAACCAGGACGATGAGCAAACACAGTAGATCAACGAGCCGGCTTGAGAAATATTACTTTATACAAAGATGATTATTTTGCCAGCTCCCTTTGTCTAATGGCACATATGTCAGTTTTTATCTCAAAGAGACGGCGATTATTTGAAAATGAAACATCAGCACTTCGAACAATCGAGATATATACCAAGTGACGAGGTTAATCTTCACGGTTGCTCGAGTGCGGCTTCCTTTATCACTCCGTATTAATCTAACATGCCGACACCTCTGTCTCAAATTGTTCTTGGACGCGTCCCCGTTTTACAGATTCAAAGTACTCGTTGCTACTTCATTACTGCACGCGCCTTTGTAATAAAGCACTCATATACAAATGCTCTGCACGTATGATGAAGACGAATCGCTGACCTAGAAAGAATGTCTCATCGCTATAGCGTTACGAAATAAGTTTGTACTTGTAGGCCTTTAAAAAATTGCGATTTTAATTCTGAAATAGCGAGGTTTTTATATAGAGGAATAAAGTAAAGTATACATATTTCGGATCAGATCCTAATTCGGATCAGCAAATTTGAAATGCCTCTCTAACCGACTGCACCTATCATATGTGGATTTTGTTCACTAATTGTCTATAGCTATAAGGGATAGCTATAGACACAATATTGAAAAAAATCCACATATGATAAATTATACAGTCGGCTAGAGAGGAATTTCAAATTTGCTGATCCAAATTAGAATATGATCCGAAATATGCACTTTACCCTATAACGATACGAATACTTTAAATGCCTGACATCGACATTTATATTATACATAAAGCTAAGCGTTTTAGCATTCACGCGTATATACGAACATGAAATATTTCTTGAGATAGTTTCGACATCATCTTATATTCAATGTGGACTAGCTCATCGCACTTTATATCTAGCTAGAGGTACGAATGAAAGTTCTGAAAGTCATAGAGAACAACTTTGAGCGCTTTCGACGCGTGCAATTGCAATGGTAGTTCAACTAGGACTGCCATATGTCGCACGTGTTAGCCGTGATGCTAGTAACAGTTAGTCATTTTCGCGCTCGCGTGAATTCTGCTCAAAGTGATCACGTTCGTCGTCTCGTATTAATTTGACGTTACGTGCAGAGAGAGAGAGAGAGAGAGAGAGAGGGGGGGGAGGAAAAAGATCTCTTCGTTGTCGGTCCTTCGTCAAACACACGTTAGGTTTGCGCGAAGTGCGATCGGCACGCAAGTTACAGCTGCTTTTTACGCGGGATTACCGCACGTCCACATATAGCGTACGTCTGCACCGTAATTTGCGTGGAATGCACACGAGGAGAAACATGTTGCGTATCCGATCCGACGGAATCGTTTTCAATACCCGTTACACGCCGCCAATGCTCGTCGTTTGTGTGTCGACGTTGTCCTGTTCGCGTCGCGGTCGTCGAATCGCGAATTTCGAATTCGTAATGACGCGACGTCTTGATGAGGGAAATTAATGCTATTAGTTGTTAAAGAGATATGCTAATTGGATTAAATATTCGTACTATTTCGACGCTATAGAAGCGCGGCATGGTAATCTCTCCGATATATAAATTATATACTCTCATACAAAGATATATATGTCAGAAAAAAGTATTTCTATTTGTTATATTTTTAAAATTATTATAAATGTAAAAAAGTTATTAAAAAAATATGTCACGATTATTTTTAACTATTTTTTTGCGGATTTTTAAATCCTGGAGACACTATTTTCAACACTTCAAATTTGATATTTTTCTTATTTGTACTTTTGTATAACATCATTTGTTGAGGAAATTTGTTTGCTACCAAAGTCGCCGAGATATGCAGCTATAACACTCTAGCAAATCATTTTAAATATATCGTTTTGTTGGACTTTAGATCAAACTTCAGAAATCTATTATGTATGACGTAGTATTATGTATATTCTATAGAACATCTTTTTATAATTAAACTTTATACTTTCCTTTTTTGATAAGTGCTTTAAATAATATTCTAAATTAGTAAATCTATTAAAGATTTGTCGGAGCAATTTAAGATTCGTCGTGAATTTAAGAATTTAAAGGGAATATAATTTTTAAAATTGTATGTCCTAAAATGAAACCTTATAAGAAACTGAAGTAGCTATCAAATTGATACGCTTATGTACCTATAAATATAGACATCAGAGGTTCCGTCAACTATAGTATTCCAAGTTATATGTCTTCATAACTATACATGAAATTGGATTCCTATATCGGTATCTAGTCGAACGAGATACCGAGATCGAAATAAAATGGCTAATCTAAGCGAACGGATAAGAAAAAAGAATCAGGGATGAAGCGCCCGCGCGAGAAAAGAGGTCGATAAAAATATATTTATAAATACCCGTGTATATGTATTTCGACGGAATGTACGTGGTATTTCATGTGCGCGATTGATAAGTAGAAAAGAAGAAAAAAGGTTCTCATTCTCAAGTTATCGATATGACTGGTATTATATGCGGTATAGCGTATGTCGCGCGATGCAGCGACCATTTGCGAAGATGGTTCCACTTATCTGTAGCCCCGTTGCCTTGATGTCTCATAAGATGCCTTTCTTTCTTTCATTCTCGCCACTATTTACGTCTCCATCGAGATATCTTGGCTTGATTGTACGTTCTGGCATCTTTAAGTCATTGAAATTTGATCGAGATTGCATTACTCTTGGCGCGCCGCGTCATTATCTTTCGACTGGCCTGAACGATCGAGCGGTAAAGCGGCGCTTGACTTTCTCCGTGAAACTTTAAAACATGCCCGAACACGGCACAGCCTCATCCAATTTGTTTGCGGAGAATTTGTCGGAATTTTTCGTCCGTCGAGTAATTTGCATGCGTCGGGAATGCAATAATGATCACGATGAAATCGCAGTGCTCTAGAAAGATGCCAATCGATTTGCCGCAACGATGCTGCAACATCTGTTAATAAAGATATTAACTCTAGTATACCTTTAAAAAGACGAACGTAAAACAATATATCTCTAAATATGGAAAAATACATAAACAAAAACAAGGAAAAAACATTAAATCATAATATTATTAATAAATAATATTTAATTAAGTATTTTTTTTTATTAATTAGCGTTTATCCTTTCTAGCAATATTATTAAAATTATCTCTTACATATCATTGCTTTACAACTTTACATAATTGACACGTATAACACGTAATTATATTACTTAAATAAGTTATCTGAATTTTTTTTGAACTTAATAAATTTTAGAAAAACTTTTATATACCTTTCTTTTGCGTTGACGATTAGAACACTGTTTTTTAAAATAATTTTTATTGTTTTTTATTGTTAAAATAATTTTTTGTTTATATGCCCGAAAAAGGCAGCAGAAATAATTTAATTTTTCATTAATATATAAAAGTCGGATATTTTAAATACACTTTAAAAATGCATGTTTTAGAGTATTAGATAGCCATTTGGACATTATTTCCTCGTCCAATATATAATCATTTCGAGCTCGATACGTACAATAATTAACATTGCATCTCAACAATGGTTTATACGTCATGTCAGTTTACTGATATGTTAATTTGTGAGCGCTTAATTAATACAATACGAAAGTAATCCCGTTAGATCGCTTGTAATCGCGTATAACAGCGTAACGCATCGAGCCATATCTCGATGAAGCAAACTCGATACTCGTGGCTTGAACGAGAACGCTCGATAAACGAGACCGTGTGTATTTCGCCGGCATTAAATCCGCAGGGTAACAAGCGCAATCCCTTGCACTCGCTCTGGTTAACCCGAGTTTGATTAACACGAGGGAATGCAAATTGCAGCGTACAAGTGATCAAGACGGGTGCTTATAATTTACTTCGAAACAAGCGGGGAATCCACGTGGGGAAGGATAGCAAAAAAGAGAAGCGACACAGTTATTACAGATACCTGATCTCACCGATCTCCTGCTTTCTCTCAATTATAGGTTTTCCGATGAATCTGGAGCCAGGCTTTTTTTCTCTTGTAATCTGACAAGACGTCATTTTTTTTAACCTGATATAAAAATCTGACGTTTTATGTTTGTTCGAAAAAAAATAATATTTTTTCTGTTGAATTTGCAATGTACCATTTCGACCGTATCTATTTTTTAACTGTGTCTACAAATATTTTGACACGTGTATCCTGTATTTTTAATATAACGTTAACATTATGTGTTTACTAAATTTGATTCAGCATGTAAATTATTTCTATAACAGACAGGCATTGTGCGAGTTGATTGAATTTATTTAGATATTTTTGGAAATAGTTTATTATTGTTTATTCATTTTTACACCAAAATTGTATATTTCTACAAGCAAATAATAAATACATCTGCTTTACAATGCTTACATTATTAGTGACTTGTTATTGCAAATATAAGTACATGTGGGCGGTAAACGCGTCAGTGGTAATTTTAGTATATGTAATTATTTAAAACACACTTATAAAATGTTATATATATATATATATATATATTTATTTATTTATTACATGGCTTTGTGTGTAACAAAGACATCAGAAATATAGGAAATAAGACTAGCAGCTGTGCGAGAAAGCTTCCCAAAAAACTTGTAGATACGGTCGTAAATGCATTATGCAGTACACTGGAAATGCTCGAAAAAACTCACCGGTGAAAATGAAGAGCGACGCGAGCTAGACATTAATTCCGGTCGTTATGCATTCGGCGCGCCCAACGGACTTTTGAATATTTACGCTCTGGCATACACATTTAACTGCGAATGGACGGCGACGTGGGTAGTGAACGTGTAAATCACGAGCGAAGTCTTGCAGAGAAGCCGAAATTGTGAAGTACGTACTTTTTGCCGAACGTCCGTGCGATCTTTGAACCGGAAATTTTCGAGAGAGGATCGGTGATAGCCCGGTGCGATAGCGATTCGAAGTTTTGTCGCAAATGGTTCGCTGCGTACGAACTATTTGAGAGTCAGAATGAATAGCGTTTGTTATACAGTCCCGAGTATTTGTGCAACGTTTAATACAAGTTGTTTGAAAGGATTCCATAATAGTTCAAAAATTATATGACATATATATATAATATTCTAAAAATATTTTTCATAATCCTCGGATACACAAATTATTAGATTTTAAAGAAGAATATTAAATACAATTAAGTGAAACATATTTCCAGCTTATTAACTGTGCGTCGATTCTTTGTCGAACTTAAAACACAGTTTTTTTTATTAGAACGTAAAATTTCCTACCCCTTATTTAGCAATTTTTGATTAGCCGCGGCATTAATAAAGCTAATATAAATGATATATTCGATTTGATGTATTTGATCGAATAATTATTTGTATTATTAAAAATTTTGAGGACAACTACTTAACATATATAATAATACCGTGTCTGCTCTTTTTATAATATGTAAGAGCTGTGCAATTGTCATATATATTATACAATTCTAAAGCCGGCTTATATATAGAAAATAGGAAATGAGAACTTGGCAAACGCGCTAGCAGGTTTTTCATCATCCATCATTACGTTTGGCGCGCAGGGTGAGTTTGATTCGTGGCCACGTACAATGCTTTAACTAGGAAAGCAAGGGGTGAATATTTTTAAAAACCGCGACCGTAAGTTAAGCACGCTGTACAGAGAGAAACGCACAGATAATATTGATTTTTTAGTTATGTATAGATACTGGTTGCAGTAAATGCTGTCGGGGTCTTTGTTACCGTTAAAGACGCGGCCCCGCCTATATGTACATATAAATATTTTTCAAAGCAAGCCGTAAGTTAGCGCACCAGGACGGTGTACTTTACTTTCATCCTTTTTAATGTCGTTGATAATTCGAACAGATGCCACGAACAATATATGCGTCCCCTGCGATTGATAGCGCCTACTTGTTATTCCTATAGTTATCTGAGTCTCACCCTCGTATATTTGAGATGTCACAACTGCTATTTTTCTCCTGTTTTCTCTTGAATTTTGATTTTTTATAGCCATAAATTTTATATTTTACCCATATGTTTTTGAGTTAAGTAACAAAAATATGTTTAAAGTTTTGCTTGAAAGATTAACGAGATGTAGTATTTTATACTTTGCAGTATTAGTCAATATAAAAATAGGATATTGCGACGCTTTGAATAAGATTTCGTAAGGTAACATCAAATCTCTCGAATCTCGCAGTGATATGCACAACACTGTGTGTGTATCTGTATTTGAGTTTTGATCAATTAAGTAAGCATATGGCTACAGACGCGAATTGATCGGTTACTGACGGCGTATTATAATAGATGAAAGGTCCAATTGTAACACTATAGGCAAGGGTATTGATAGTTTAGAAACTGTTTATATAGGGTAAGCAGGGGCTATTTGAGTCAGTTAAAAAAAAAATCAGATACAGAATTTTCAAGACAGAAATAAACTTCAATTTTTAGGGTAGAGAGAGGTTTTTTACTCATGCACCGGGCTTTTTAGCTTTTTGTCTCGAAAATTATTTATCAAATTTTTTCTTTAATTGACTTAAATAGTTCCTGCCTACCCTATACTACAAGTATGAAAATGTGTGTGAATTATTTTAAGATTTAGATGTGTATTTGCGCGTACACCGTGCTCTGCCCCTGTTCCTATAGTCTTCAAAACTTTAAGGGCCATTGACTGTTCCGTCGAGCATCCAATTCATCAACAAAACAATCATTCAAACTTATCTTCTCGAGTTATCGGGGCAAGGGATTGCATCGTTAATGTAAATCGAAAAGTTTGGATGTAATGCCTTTGACGTCATCAAATAAAATACTTATTTCTCTATTCTGCTTATATAAAATAATTGTTAGATTAATGTTAAATTAAATAAAATTAATATTTTTTGGTTTATGTGTGCACGACTTATCTTTTTTAAAAAGTTTTATTTTAAAGATTAATGCAAGCTTTTTGAGTGTCTTTAATTTTAATAGTTGGCAAAAATAGGAAATATGAAAACGTGGGCGTGTTCGCGAAGTAATATGATCGTATTTTTACTTCGCAGTATACTGCGCTGAAATATTCAACAATAACAAATACATGACATATTCGTAACAATGTACTGCCGTACAATATGTCTATTACTCGAGTCGGTCGGTGCACTTGTTTGGTCACGTATATTTCTTGGATATATGCATAAATTACGATTGCCGTGTTATTCTTGATCTTAGATATACCTACATGAATTCCATCTTCTGGATTTCTTTTTTCGCGACGGGATTTTAAAAAATCGTAAAAGCGTTAAAATCAAGTCTCGAAGATTGTCTTATTGGTGATGAATAATCGGAAAAGTCGCGAATATTTTATTCCGAGAAATGTATCACATTGAATTACAGAGATGAGAAGGATAAATTTTATTGATAACAGCAGACGTATTCTTGGCAGTGAGAATTCCCTCTCTCTCCCTAATGCATTAATCGCACTGGAAACGAGAGTATTACTTGTTGTCTAACGTTTAGCGCGCAAAAGTACGGCGAACTATCGCTCTTCTCAAAGGCAATTTATGCATACCTATATTATCTCATTTTCAACATCTCATAGGTTCAAGAATTCTTAAGCGTCATAATTTTCAGCAAAATTAATGACATTTCCAAAAGTCTTGAACTTATACATCTATTATTTTCGAATTTTGTAGCAAAGTTTATTTCCATCTATTATGCGGTAACTTAAAAATTTAATTGATACGATTATTAATGATGATAATTGTATGATTAACAAATTTATTTGTTTGACTCGTTAATATACAATTGTAGTTACAATTCGACGACCAGTGCGAATTTTGGGCGCGATTGTGCGCGTCCGATAAATCAAATTTTATAGTACAAATAATTACAATGTGATTGGGATTTCCAAATCTAGCATTTTTTTTCTGTTGATAAAAAAAGAATATCGATAGAATTCATCTTTTACTGAAATAGCTTGGCTGTATATTCGGAAAAATCGCGGGTAAATTTTACATATCAATATCTGTAAACCGTTACATATCTCTAAGCAAAGATTCAGTGACATTCCTATATCAAACGTCATGTCGGCAGAGCGCGTTTTACGCGACACGGACATGTTTAATCTTCTGAAGTAATAGCACCGCAGGATTATATTCCTGACATATCGCGACGTCAAATAAAATGCGTTTTAGCTGTGCAGTAGCGCAGTTTCGGGTGTTTGCGCTATTTGTTACACGGAAATGCGCCAGAAACAGTATTACAATTCGCGTGATTGACGATTCCAGCTGCCGCGTTTACTTTTCATTTTCAATCTCTTATGATTTCTATACGCCCTCTCTCTCTCTCTCTCTTTCTTGCTCGTTTGAGACCTGCAGAAATAGGTTGCAAAGCGAAGCGAGGGGCACGTTATGTGTCGTGGACGACGAGGCTTCTGATCGATAGGGTCTAAACCGCCCCTACCAGGTAGCCCCATACTAACGCTATTCACATACCATAACCCACACATACACACCGTGTTTACCAACACTCTCGCGTTGGTGTGCATAATGCGACATACGTAAATATACGAGGGGCAGCAGGAGGATATCGGTGTAACCAGCGGCGAGAAAGCGCGCGACTCGTGTTTGCCGACGTGAACTCGCAAAACGATACACCTGTCAATACCTTCTGTACATAGTACGATCACTTCTTCTTTTCCTTTGGAAGCGGACATGCAGAGCATTTCGTGCTCTCCGCATGACCGCTTTTCGGGTTAAATGCAGATTTTTGCATTAATTTTATACGGAAACATTAATTTTTTTCTTATATATTTTTGTTGAGAAAAATTCACTCTACCGTGCGAGTAATGTTTCATGGCTTGTTTGCCATGAAACATTACTCGGATAAATCAGCTGGAGATTATGTCGGATGCTTTGTTGAAGTTTCCTTTTGTTTCCTCAAACGAGGAAACATGAGTTACACTATTGTTTCGCGGAACGACTCCTTTTACGAGGATGGAAAACACGAAAAATTGGCGAGGAAAATTCAAACGGATTGCGATCGAGGATGTTTCTCCAACTCAACTATTTCTCTCGTCTTACATAGATGATGAATAAGCGACATATGTGACAATCCTATTCAAATATAGAGATGAGATCATATCGCGAAATTTTGTCGACGTCGTCGCGGAACGTCAACAAATTTCTTCCTTTTGACGTCTTGCTTCCGCGTGGGGATTCGGTCTTTCTTCCTTAACGTTTTCGCGACGAGATCACGTTCCGTCGAGATGTAGCCTGCTTTCTATTGCGAGAATCTCTACGCGCGATGTCACTTACAATTAGTCGCGTATCTCAGCGCAGTTTAACATTCTCGGTGGTTTAATTGCTTCTAATTTAGCATACATTTGCCCAACAATTCTGACGAATTCCCTTTGTCTACTTTTGTCAATGGCACAGAGAGTTTATTCTCTTCGTGCATCGCATGTTAAACACACGTACGTGTATATAGGTACGTGTGTTACACATACGGTTGTCTTCCGAAGAGAGTACGTATAGTTCTCTGCGAAGTTCCCTTCATATAGTCAATATTTATCTACCTAGTGTGTGTGTGTGTGTGCTAATACGATGTAGGTAACCCAGTTCGAAGGTAATCACATATAAAGCGAAAGCCAACGAACTGTGCAGAGAATGCTTATGATCTCGTAATGATGCGTAGATTAGTCATAAATACGCAATCGATATAAATACGGGCATAAAGACTGCGGACTACGTGAACGTAATTTCACGCGTAATTTCTTTTATGATTGCTATCGCTTACCTATATTTCCTTAATTATCTCTTCTTAAATCGCATTACTTAATCATATGACAAACACTCTCAAAGGAAATTTAAAAAATGCTTATTTCTAATAATTTTATACATTTTACATTCGCTTAATGGAACTTTGTGAATCATGATCAAGTTTTGTTTTGTACTAAGAAAAAAGATTTACGTCTTATTATTAGTATTTATTCCCTTTCGCAGCAGCACAGGCATGTTTTGCTTAGGTACTTCGTGCTTATTTCGTATTATAGTTTTTCTGAAAACTCGTGTTTATGTAACACATTTCGAATTTACGTCGAGGAACCAGCAACCTCGCGGAAATATAAATCCTTATTCCGCGGCATCCCGAAGTGCGCGTTCGAGTTTTTTGTTTCCGACAGGTTTATCCTCGCGAGCTAAATCCATACCGGCTAGACGAGCAACGTCGTCTACTGACGTTCCGAGAAGCTAAGAGAATCGTTCCAAGTGTATGTATATGAGATCAAAATGCGGAATTGATTAATCGGACGCGACGTATATCCAGCAGTATCGATCGCGGCCAAGCAACGTTTTCATCTTCGCCGCGGAGCGAATTCGCTCGCTTCATTCATACCGCGCATATTTCCTGCGCTATCTCGCCTCAGGAGCATGCGTAATTACGAGGTTACCTCCGTGCATTCAGAGTTTAACCTACCTGCCTGCCTGCCTGCCTGCTGCTGGCGGCATTATAAGCCGGTATAATATTGGCAACCTCGTTCCGAATCAAGGCGGCGCGGCGGTTCGGTCGGCGAACAGGACCAATCGAGAACGTTTGCGGTCGGTGAATGACTGAGTCGAACGGTGCGCTTGTCAAAGCGCACACCCGATATATAAACGTCGCCGCGTATTTACGTATATAACGTGCATGCGTTGCACGTTTGTGTGCGTGTGTGTGTGTTGTGTGTATGCAAACACCGGCGCGCGACAACGCGTGTATATATATACACGTGCGCCTAGGGCGATGGTTACGAGGGATACCTTGCCGTCCGATCGCGTCCGTCCGTCCCGCATAGGCTATACAGGCGGGGTGTGACAGATTTCACGGGACGACGAGCTAACGAAAAACTAGTCGGCTGTGAGGTGACGAGAGGGCAGAGACTATCATCCACCTTTCCCGTAACCGCGTCCCTCTTCTTCCCTCGACACCCTCACCACTTCTCTCCCTCCTCTCCCAGGACACCCCTCTCGCTGACAGCCGCACCCGGTCGCTTTTATCCGACATTCCAACCACCGCCGGCTGCCACGAGCCAGACGCTCGAAGTATCCGGCCGGAGAAATATCGCCCGGCTCTATCACAGGCCTGCAACTGTTGCCTTGGTCGTGGTCGAGATCTTCGAGTGAGTTATTATCGGATCGCAGTGCGAGCGCGCTTTCATGGGACTCTCCTACCCTCCCTCCCTTTTTTTAATGTATGAGCATTGATTTTGATGTATCAGGGATACTGATGGGAGACGCGGGACCATTCGACTAGCATGTTTCTGTGTCTATATTACAGACTAGCGAAATATTCTTATTATTTTAACTGCGATCTCCCCGACGCTTTCCCTGACCAAACGTTATCTCAGATGAAATCGCGAATAAACCAACAAAGAATGAAAATCCGAAAGAACGGCGACACGTAAGAGAAACCGGCGACATTTATTACGGCACGATCGTGCAATCATTTCAGATAAATACGGGTGACACTGATCCGGTTATTTATATGACGAACAGTAAGATAAACTGAATGTCAAGAATTTGACGGGAGTTTCTTAACTCTACCCGAGGGGATTTAGCCAGGGTCCTCGTTAAATCTTTCGTCCCTTTCTTAATTCCCTGCTCTCTCGTCCGAGAGTCCGAGACCCCCCCGCGCGAGCTCGTTCTAATGAGGATCCTTGTTGCGCAGTAGAAAAAGGTGTCGACACGTTCGGGACACATCGTAAGCCGGCCTCTCGCTCGCAAGTAGTAAAGGCCTTTACGATCCGCCCGGTTCGGTAATTAGAGAAACGTCCGCGCGCTTCTCTCTCCGTCCGTTTTCTCTCAACGCTCGCGCCATTTATTTTGTTTCGCCGAGTGGATTTGTTACAAGAGTCACGGCTGCTTACTCTGTGACAAGTTAAGATCGTTTAAAGTAGCTTTCAGTGGTGCGCAAAATGCAGACAGCTGTCCCGGCTTTCCATGCGTTTAACGTTATTCAATATTCAATGCGCTGACGTGCAATTTTGCACGGAGAATTCTATGGGCATTGGAGAGAAGCGCGTACAATGTTTTTTTGCGGTATACGGATTGAATAGGAGAAACCGAGTTAAAATGTTCATACGCTTCGCGTTATATATTTAATTGAGTTAAATGTGCAATTTCTTACCATTTTTTTAGTTTACGTAGTTTTAGATTACGTATATAGAACTGGAGCTGTACGTATGTGTGCGTATATACACACATTTTTCTTTTTAGAAGAATGTTTTTACAAAAGAAATGTGAGAAAATTGTTAAGCGGCCTTATCAGGAGTATACAAGTATTCGTCCATTCTAAAATCATGTGCTTTGATTCTTGATACTTTCGAGAGATCGGTATTTAGCGCGTTATATAGTGTCGTAGCATCTAACCGAACTGCGTTTAGTAGCAAGCAGGAATTTCGGTATGGCGCGGCGGTTTGTCGTACAGGTGACAGCCGTTCGATCAACGTTTCGGGTCCCCAACACACGTAGAGCCCTTTGTACACGCAATAAGTCTATCGGGTGTCGTACGGGAGTGTCGTAGCGGTCTCTTGCGATTCAGATTCCGTGTGTCAATATGTAACTACGTGAAATGAAGCTCCGCTTGATTTATTAATCGATACGTTATACCTGCTCCAGAATCTTGCACCATGGCAAACACGAACATGATTGAGTCCCGGGAAGATTGGGAATTATAATTGAAAGTGGTACGTCGTACACGCGTGAAGAAATATGTGCATATACGCCCGCGCGGAGATATCTCTTTTTTATTTTATTACAAATAATACTAATGTTAAATAAAAATGCCGGAAGAAGATAATCAGCAACGTTAATTTAAAAAATGCGTCTTCTTAAAGTCCCACGCAAACCCGTACGATTAAAAAATTCATTAAAAATTAAAATTTTTTAAAATTATTTTAGCGACAATTACAATTTTGTTTCTCTGCATTTTATCTTTTTTTATAAATTCATTAAATATCGTAATGTTCCTGTGAAATGTTTTACGCTTATTCATGTAATGTTTCGCAGCCTCACAACCTCGAACGAGAGATCGATCGCTGTTCATCGACACTCGTGCGCGCATCGGGGAACACCTGTGCTCTTTATTTGCCGGAGGGAAAAGTTCGCGGACATATAATCTACGATCCGATTCATTTTCCCTCCTCATTCATTTTGCGACGCCCCGTTATCAGTCGGGCGGCAGCTCGCGACTTTCGTCGAGCGCATTATCGCTTCTCGCAGTGTGCACGCTTTGAAAAACTAAAAAATCGGCGGGGGGATCGTCGTAATTCCGCTGGGTGAGATTAGAGAGTCGCTGCCCGAGGGATTTTACCGGAGGGGTGGGAGCTGCATGCCGCCCCGAGCGAGCGAGCCGAAGTTTGCACGAGTGCCTGCGACCCGTGTTCGCGTCCCGTGTTCGCGTTCTTCTTATCGATCATTCTCAAGCTCGTGTTCTCGACTGCATCTGGCATCTCTGTGCTTTTTCCTCCCCTTTCGCTTAGCTCGCGGCATAACTTTCGTAATTTCAAAATCGAGTCTGCTTCTCCATCGTGATCTCCTTGTCACAAATAGGGATCAGTCGTCTAACACGAGACGCGGGCAGTTTCGAGAGTTGGCCGCGTTGATTTAAACTTCGCGAACTACTTTCCAAGTATAATTTGCGAAAATCAAGAACATTATAAAAATTAATAAGCTGTGAAACCTTTACTAGGGAAAACTAGGAAAAAGCGTTTTTGTTCTTTACGTTTGTATAACGTGAAATTGGTTTTGCATTAGAAATGGCATATAGATATTGACTGAATTGACTCTGGGATTAAATGCTCGTCCGCTTGAAGCATATTTTCATAGCCGTAACATTTTTACAGCTGTCTGCTACATATCTTCGGTTTATATGGAAGAATTTTACGATATCCTCCGCGGCGTTTATATTTCTTTGGCATTTTATATTCGAATAAATTATCAAGATATTTTATAGCTTTAGAAGGATTATATGTTAGTAAAGTATAATACCGATATCTGAAATGTCGCGCTTAATCGAGTTGCGACCATAAAGCGGAAGGTATCGATCTACATGACGAAAGCATTAAGGTTTACGTGGAGAAAGCATCACGTGGAACGTAAAATTAAGGCGCCATATACCAAGTCATCGTACTCGTGATGCGCTCTTTATATTAAACCGCACGTGCTTTTTTAATCCCGCGGACGACTGCTTTTAACAGCCACTAGAAAGCGCATTTCCCTATGGCGAGTTTTACAACGACGGCCGCCAGAGACCGGACAGTTGTGCGTTGTGCCGTTATCTTGCACTCGTATTTTTGCGAATTTTTGAAAAAGTACTCTAACGTTGTAGAATTAACTAAATGGAGATTGCGTGGTTGTGCTTACTTAGCACGGCATAGCTCGGAAAGCGTAAATATTATATCTAATATTTGCTTACGTAATTACCATATCGTAAAAAGTATTTATTTTCAAAGTGAATTATACAATGTTTTTAATAATAATGCAAAGTGCATTATTTAGAATGAGAATTAGATTATATATATTTTATATTTTATTATAATAACATTAATTAGAACTATTTATTTATTATATATTTAATGCAATATTTTTTAGTATTTTTTTACTTCTCACTAGCGATTCAATTTGGCGTAGAATTATGTCGGGTGTCGAGACTACGATGTATTATGCTCTGATCATCATTAACTCGGACTTACCGCCTCGAAAAAACAGAATCAATTTTTCTTCGTCGTGTGATGCAGTTTACGCGGCGCTATTAAAAAAGTTATTCCGCGTACGGCAACATTGAATACGTGTCTGATCCCTCAACGTCCGGTAAAATCATATCACCTGAATATACTGAAATTTGGCTGGTTCGCTTCGCAAACGTTTTGATTAGCGCTTTGATTATTGATTCGATTATACGTTGATTGCATCGTTGGCGTCGCTGTCACGCAGCAGACTATGAATGTAAAATGCTAAAAAGGTATATTATACGTCGACGTTAAACACCGCTCGTGTTTAACGTTTTTAACGTCTTTAAAGTTCTTTTGCATCGTTATTTGCGCCTTTATCGATGTACTTAAGCGGATACGCTCGAAACGATGTTCTTTCGTTCTTCCCATTTCGCTGTACAGAGCGTTCGTACGCGGACCATAACAGATACCTAGTTAGGCGTTAAGTAAAGAAGCTCGAACAATTTAAAGTTTTTCCGGTAACTAGCGACGGTGTTATATTATCTACTCGTGACTGAGCTCGTGCTAAAGCGATTGTCATGAAACGCGCCCTTTCTAAGGAAAGTCCGAATGTCGTCCTCCTAATGACATGGCTATACGGATCGGGTGAACATTTTTCTTCCCGTCCTGTTACGTTTATCCGGTTACCTCGATTTTTCACAAGGGACGAGAAGCCAAAAAACGTCAATCGGAGATGGATGGGAGTTGCTTGAGATTGTGCTGGGGTAATAACTTTTTGAGATAGCGCACACGCGCACAAAATTTAAATAACTTATGGTTACTAAAATAAAAATGGGTTTTCGTAAAAAGTGCATGGCGCAAAAGTCACTGGAAATAAGCTCTCTGTTAAGTACCGTACACTATATTCGTAATAATAAGTTGCGGTGAAATTGTATAATTGTTTGGCGCTTCTTTGCATTTCAACAATGAAAATACTAAATGGGCTTTTCAGCTCGCAAATTAGTTATTAACTGCAAACAGTAAAGAGGATTTTGAAATAAGCTCCGGAACAAAGGAGAAGCTTAACAATTTCAACGAAAGGCTGTATATGTAATTTACGTTATGGGTCTCAAGTAACATATTAGAGAGATTTTAACGTATTAAAGACCGAGTAGCATGTAATCGAGCAATCATATAACATATTATTAAAGATGACCGAAAATTTCTAATTAATTTTAACCAATTATTGAATATTTTATCAAAGAACCTCGAGATATTATTTATTATATTTATGATTATCATTTATTACTATATGTATATGATTATTAATATTGAGATATAAGATATTATCAAAAGTGACAGTTTTTTTTAACTAAATAGTAATGCTTACACGCGACATTTCGACATTTTGGTCTTTATGTCCTTATCAAGAGTAAAATTGTAAATTGCAAAATCGATACAAGAATAATGTCTGGTTATGGAAATAAAATTATAAAAAAGGAACGAAAGTAAAGATCACACACACACACACACACACACACACACACACAATAAGTCATGAGTTTAAAATGTGGCTATTCTACGAACATCTCAATAATTGTGAATTTTTGCCTAGATAGAAAGTCTGATCTAAAAGTCGAAATAAAAAACGATTAGAAAAACGGAAATAATTTTTATAATAAAAACAAAAATAATTTAAATTACAGAGTTACATTACGTATGTCATCGAAAGTAAAACAGCTTCTTGCATAAGACATTATATTAATAATATCTATATAAAACGATTGAATGTGAATAAAATAAATACATTTAAAACTCGTTTGAGAGAGAAACTATCTATAATTTTCAATAGAAAAAATAAAATTTTCTAGTTTTAAGGATGTATAAATACGTATACCTACATATTGAGGCTATAAAAGAGAAATTGCATTAAGCTAGGTCGATTTTAGATTATCGACATAATTGACAATAAGTTTTAGTGCCTTGATATTAATACAGTCACTTCTTTTCAATCATATTTTATTTAGGGATATAGTTTTATTTTATTTTTTGTCTATAGCGTGTTTGAAAGAGACTCTGTTGCGAAAGGTTACGAGAGGACGTGCTACGAAAAAGCACGTAATGGCATGAATAAAATCTCGAGGTCTCCGACCAGACGACCCAAGAGCCTCTTGGGTTGGCGGGCTGTCATATTGTATATAGACAACAATAGCTTGTGCTAGCCGATTCTCCTGCTTTACGATTATGGACAAACGTTGGTAAACGCATCGATAAAATTGTCCCGCAGGACACCCTCACGCTCGCTCGTTAATGTCCGTTATAGTGGCAGGGATAACAGTGATGATGCTGATGCTGCTGCTATTACTGCCATCGAGCTCCGTGCACGCCAGCCCCGGTACAGCATTCGCGACTCGACAAATACGATTACCCGCCCACCCTGGTGCTTAAGCCGGGCTGAATTCAGTAGTGCTTGTGGATACACAAACTTGCCCTAGATATCGGGATTCAACACCTTTCGGCTTCCTCTACTTCTATTTTCCCCCCTCTCTCTCTATCTCTTTCTTGCCATGCGCTGCTGGGTTTCATCTCCATGAACACTCCTCCCGTCGTTGCAACCCTTTCGTATCAAACCTTTCGAAGCTCCCTCGAGTGCCGGCGATGTGCTGGCTGGTTATCTTCCTCACTCTTGTATTCGCCTTGTAACTCTCCTCTCGCTGCTCCTTAAATCTGGTTTGCTTGATCGTCAATTATCTGCGAAAAGACAAATTTGCTTATGTTCCAGCCTTGGCCGCTCAATTACTTGCTACAGCAACAGCATGTTAATTACCCGGTATAATCCCAGTGCGATGTCTGGTCGATGTGACTGAGAAACGCGTTACGATAGGTATATGAACCCGATCGGGGAAATCTGACACGCATATTTGTCTGGCTAATTGGACGCTTCAACACATAATTGATCATCTACTATCTCTTTTACTCTATATATTACTTCATCTATTTTTGAGCTATTATTACCTTGTTAATTTATTATTTTGCACGTTCTATTTTGCACAATCTATTTTCTATTTTAGTATTTATTTTCTAAAACTAATCTACGTTCTAAATCTAAATCTATTCTCTAACGTGATTGCAACTTCGTAATGCGTCTTGTGACACGTTTGGTAATCTGGTAATTGCTTCGATACTTCGTCAAACACTATTAAACACGGCTGTCCACACTCTTAGTTGCTTCCAAGTACGTTTCGCGCGATCGTCAAATACGTATATATGACAAGTTAATTTACTCGTGTTAATACGTGTAATTCATTGCTCACTACACCGAACACCGTCGCGCGTCGCGCCTCGTCTCTGACGAAATTGCGTATATTATCCCATGCGAAACTGGATGTGTGGCTATGCACACGTGAGAAAGCAACTTCGCGCGAAACATGGAAAAATGCGAATATATATAGGCTTAGCACACATCAATTTTGAATCTTTCTCTTTTCTTAGTTCATCCATCACGCCACTTATCGTTCTGTAATTATTCTGTCAGTCAATCATAGCACCTTCCGCTTTATTACGTGTTTCGTGTTTTCTTTTCGCCGCGTACGTCTATTATCGAAACGTTTTTGATAAGAACCTTGAACCGCCACACGAAAGTAATAATCTAGATTAATTATAACGAAACATTCTCTTCGTCGTACTATGCAAAAGACGTCACGATTAAATATATTTAATTTTAAAAATTACCGATAAACATTTATTGTTTTATATATGTATAATATAATTAACGTTTGCATCTTAATTTTGTATATTTTGTATGTTGAATATTATACCGGTCAATTTATATAAGAAAGTAATACTTTTTGGTGATTCTTACTTCTTGTAACACATATGTTAATTATTGTCACAGCGACAATAATTAACGCACTATTATGCTAATTAATTATTTCTCTTAGAGTTAAATGAATGCTTTGAATTATTGCCTATCTGTTCAAATGTACAACGCAATGTGATAATAATCTAATCAAATACAATTATCGTACGAATCATGCTTTACAGTGTAATTGGAAAGTTTGTGCTTTAACCTTCTTTTAAATATCTGAAGAGATTAATTTTAAAGTCGTGAAAGTTAATTCGATTGGTCAGTCGATTAGATTAATCTTTCCAAGATCGTAGAAAAAAGTGGATTACATCGCTGTTGCTCCGCGTTCTTTTTGCTTCGTGTTTCTTTTTGCTCAATCGTGCTGGAGGCTTTATCTCTCCCCAACCAGCGTAATAAGAAACCGTTTCTTTAAAGGGGGAATCCGCCAAGGGGAGCGACTTCGCATAGAACGAGGCACCGAAACGTTCGGTATACCGTGATCCGCAAGTTTCCCGCGCATAACCAGATTATGCAGTCGAAAGCGAGGGTCCTCGTTAACCGGTTAATGCGCGCAATGCGGCGCGGCAGACTGAGGACGCGCAATACGCGGGATGGCATGTCCGACAAGAGGCGTTTTAATTTGCTATCGATTGGTAAAGCCATGCCGCGGATCGTAGGCGAGATCGTATACGCAGTCCGGCATTTCCAGCGCTAGGTACATCCATATGCGGGTACATCCCGCATACTTGCTTTGGGCAATAGCGTCGCTAATTGCATTCGACTTCCCCATATGCTGTCGTTGGTCAACTAGATTATTATAAGCTCGCTGGCACATTTTCCCAAAGATAGTCGACTAAAATTGACGCTCTCGTCAAGATTTTTGCTCTCGGTGCGAAACATCGATTAGGGATGTAATATGTAATTCCTGTCATTCTTCAAAAAAATATTCACATTGTTGCGAACAAAGTTAATACTTTAAATACTTTGTAGATAATTTTTGTTTCACGAGTAACGGGGTAATTACCGTTATTATTATTTCGTAGCTGGAATTAAAAATCTTAGTACGCACTAACATCTTTACTGTCAATAATGGAAAACAATTTCTAAACAATTACATTTAGAGAATATGCGTAAAAAGTAACAGATATCTTAGCAACTTATATCTTGATTGCGTTAAAAACTTTTTAACTCGAGAATCGCTCATTTCTCTAAAAATAATTTCGCTATTCGGTTTGCCGATTAATCTATTTGGGGTGAATATTGGATGAGGAGAGAGAGAGAGAGAGCCAGCCGACAAACGACGTTTTAATTTCATATCGATTAGAAACCCCACGGCAGATTACAGGCGGTATCACGTGGGCCAATAGTTTCATCGACACGACAGATATAGTAGGGCTTAGCTTTATACGAGGTAAACGGGTGACAAAGCATGTTTCTCGAACGATGAGTACCGTGTAACAGGGTAATTAAGGTCGCAGGTGCATTAAACGGAGAAACACGATGCAGCTTTTTCGAGCCTATCTATGTTCACGACGCGTTTATTGATGTATTGTCAAGGTAAAAGATCGGGATAACTTTGAAGACTCGATTCACGCTAGATTCGTTTAATAACCGTGTACTAGAAAAGAAATATTATAAAAAGGAACAACCGTGCTCGGTCATGACGCAATTATAAAACGTTATAGCTTTTTATATATATGTACAATTGAAATCGAAATGTTACGAACGTTATGAGTTCTGATCAGTTTTTTTCCTAAAACGGAAACTCTTTCTATGCGCATAAAATATATCACGGGAAATCCTTTCCGAATACAATCGTCGCTGCATATTTGGCATGGTTTATTTTTAATGAGTGATATATGAGATCATTCATTACAGTCATAATTACGTTACCAAGAAAGTTTCAATGTTCCGACGGGCGAAAATTGATCCAATTTACGAGTCACGTTACATTGCACCGATATTTAATTATCTGAGCCGCGGAAATAGACAATATGCGATTGCATCAACTCTTTCAATTACCCGTGTGCGATGAAAAAACAAGAATGGGGAGATCTGATTCGAGAGAAATAATATCGAAAACTCGAGAAGGAGAAAACACATTTGCAGTACGTTTATTTATGTTCTGGTGGAAAACGTTATCGATTCATATTTAAAATTTATTAGCTCCATCAAATTTGAACTTTGCTGTATAACTTCATCATGCGAGTTATCCAGTATTATAGCTCTCCAATATTCTTATCGACTTTTGTTGAGCAAGATTCATGAATTCTACGTTTGTAATATAGAATTTAGTTGACGGTCTATATGAATAGCTATTCTAAATTTGCAAGTAAATATTTTACGCTGCAAATATATTTGTTACGTCCAAATTTCAGGATGTTAATGAACTTCTAAAAAGCGAAGGAAAGGATAAAAAGAGTGAGAGTATGGGGGAGACGTTATACCTGTCTCGCAGGTTCACGCGCTTGCCTCGAGTCAAACGCACTTTTTAAAGGAATTATTTTGGAACAATTAAATAGCAATTAATTCTGGGATATTGCGTTTTCAAATTAGAATGTTCCATGGGGTCCTACAGTTTTAGTAGGAAATGTGTTTGGATGATGATGAGACACCCTTTCATTTTCTATGTATGTAACTATTAGCCACACAGGATATAAAATATAATTGCAAAATACAAACGTGTTGGGATCATAGCTCGCTCGTCGATCGACAATTATTCGCGTTTGGTTTTAGCCAATTTTTTTATTCTAAAAATCTAAAAGAAAATTTCAGATTTCCGCCAAATTTCTCTGAAAAAAGCAAATTGTGGTGTCCACACGACGTAACATATATTTAAGGAAATGCAGCGTGTAAAATAACGAAGAAAGTATTGGTGATACTTACGATCTGTCCGATATTCAAGATATTGAGCCACTCTGGATATTTCCAGCAGAATTTTTCCTTAACATAAAATGTTTTTAACTTCTCACACGCAGGAAAAACGATTTGTCGTCCTCAGAAGCTGAACAGTGTCGCCCGTGAAACAGTACAAGCAGAGCTGAGCAATAAATGAGCGCTCTATTAATCTTGTGTTAATAATCAGATATTCGAAAAAGGAAAAAAACGCGGCTTTTAGTGCACTGACACGAGCGGAACAACAAGAGCTAACATAAAGGAAATGACATTATTTTTTTATTATTGTTCCACGCTTAACCGGATTTTTATCAATTTTCACGTTCCTACCCGTCTTCGCCATTATTCACTTCGGATAATTCCTTATTAATTTCTATTTCTCTAACTAGTCATCACACGCCGGCATATCCGTTCAATATTCATTAAAACGATGGATTAAAAACGAAGGATTAAAAAACACGTGCGTGCGTAACAGTTAAAATTTAATTGGCTTTATCCGAACTATTTTTAACACGACGCATAAAACTTTAATATATTATGTATTCGAATATGACAGATACGTAAATAAACATAAAACAAATTCTTGTATTAATTATATTTATTAAATCTCATATTGTTCTATTTTGTTATTTTGTTTCAGATGATACGAAGTCAGGATATCGATAAATATGGATGGATAGACTAATGGAAGATTAAGGTAAAATTGGTGCATTATATAGGAACGAATAAATTATTAACGCGATTTTTTAAATTAAGTATTTTATTAAAATATATAATACGCGACTCTCTCTACTATTTATATTCGACATATATTGTATATTAACGAATATCGAGCATAGCTCCTCTCCTTTCTCTTTGCACCAATTATAATATTCAACTTTGGAATAATATAGGAAGATCAAACGGACATTTTTAAAAATATTTGGGAAGTCAATTGGGCGTTTAACAAAAATCTCTATTTTACGAATTTCATATATTCATTCTTTCTATATGAATAAATAAATTTCCGAACGGTTCGAAATGCGCATTACGCGGACAATTTTGAAGTTCGATTGTAAACAATAAATATATATAATCGCGTCTTAATTTAGCCATTAACTCGACTCGCGCAGTATCGGCGTGATATTGTCCGCGTGAGTCGATCTCTCTGGCATTTCCCGAGCGCCGCGGACACGGAACGAATCGATCACGAGCGGCTGGCGTCTCGGCGCGTTTCCAATTAGTAAGTATCGCGATCAATTCCGTGTTTTAACATTTGCCAGTTTACAATTAGACGCGTACGTCAATGATTCGCGTTGAAACGCGTCGTCGCGAGATTTATTCGATCAGAATCCATCGTGCCGCGAGTAGACGACCGAGCGACAATCGTACGTCGCGTTGCGCGGATATTTTTAAGTCGTGCGTTTCTTCATTCAGTGCTGTAATACGAGACGATAATTATTCTGCCGAGCGCAAACGTCCGGTACTCGTTATACATATACGGTGCCGTATGAGGGGCGGAAAACATGTAGATACACTTTCATGTATGAAAGCGCGACAAAGGGCCAACGGCTGTGGCGAGTGTGGCGTCGCATCGTCATCGTCGGGTCGCGTCGCGTCGCAGCGAGTAGCGCGTGAAATTGGCCGCGGATTTTTGGAGTCCCCCCCGCCTCCGCCGCGCGTCGCGCCGATCGCCGATCTCCGTGCGCGACGACTCGTCCGTTGCGCGGGTTACGCGTTACGCTGGGTTACGCCGTATGTTCACGGGTGTGCGATACAGTGTCGGGATCGGAGTAACGTTTTTCCCTCTTCGCTTACAAGCACGAAGACACTAGCTCTGTCTATTCGTGTGACGACTGCGCCTCACGAATAGGAGCAGAGCGTCTTTGTGTAAGTAGAAAGAGAACGCCGTGAATTTTCTCGGAACTGCGTCCTCGACTGACATGGGTGTGCGAGAGTCGCGGCCGTCGCGGGTGCCGATCGAATCGTAGTTTCACGCGTAGGTAATTATATCTCTCGCACGGTATTTTTTCGTCGTAATGTAACAAGGAGCGTACGGTCAACATCGGGAGGTGCCAAAGTGTCGCGCGATTGTCGTTTTCTGGTGACTAGCGCGCGCGCGTCGTACCTAATCCAAGTTAACCGCATTTTCGCGTGTGTTGTGTAGTGTTGTACGCGGACAAAGATGGCTGAGAGGAGGAGGAGGAGGAGGCCTGGGAGGCATCGAGCAACGGTGGAGTAACCGTGAGGTGAGTAATTACTTAGTTATTATATTCCACCCGTACAATTAATCGCCGCGATGACTCAATTTTCGTGTCAATTAATATGTCAATTAAGGCGCTTAGAATTTTTAATAAGATATATTTATATTTTTCATAAATACTTAGGTGTATCTAAAATATTTTCGAAACGCTGAACATTTATAGTGATTCGAATTATTTATATAAACATTTTTAATCAGATTTTATAAAAGTTTACGTTTAAAGGATTTTTTAAATTATACGTTTTTTAATTAAATATATAGACATTCGCGCAATAATTATTTTGTGAAATTTAATTAATTTAGTTAGTCTCTGGAAGCTGTTCGGTTTGACGAATTTGGCAGATGATTTAAGACACTTCGCAAAAATATTGTTTCCACTCAACAATGCGGATAATCCATTATTTGGGTTATTTACGACAAACACGATGTAATTGAGATCACAGATATCTAGTACGACCGTAGAAATAATTTTTGCATCTCAATTTTTTGTTTATTTCTTTTTCGGATTGACTTATTGATCAATGAGAAGTTAATTATCGTGTGACTATTTTTTAAATATCTTTTGTTAAAACCAAATTATTCTATTTAACACATGGTTTTTCAAACTCTTTCTTTATAGAAACATTTTTTCTATCGCGTTTTTAAATTATATGCAAAAATTAAAAATTACACGGAATTTGCGACATTTATTTGTTAAATTCGAGTGAAGAGCCAGTATATCTCCTTCTATGGATCGATGAATCTGTGCTGCATCATGTGCGGAGTTAACTTAGCCGTTTATCTTTGTTCTGCCTGATGGAGTACCTGGAGGACGACCGAAACACCTCGTAGCGCTTATACATAGACGACGAAGCAGGAAGCGGATTTCTCGGCAACGTGTATTAGAGATTCCTTTGGGACATGTCCCTGTAGCTTTTACATTCAGTCGCTACCTCTCTCAGACTTCGGCCCGCCGCATTCACCCTTGTAGCTTTTCGAAGTTTCACAGAGAAACGCGACGGATGCTTTTTACCAGCCGTTTGTGTGTGTCCTGAAACAATAAACAGCATTCGTTTGTAAACTGGAAACTCGGAAAGAATAGAGGGAAACGGCGCTGTTCCCGTGAACCTCGGATATCCGCATAGCCTTCTCATGATGTGGCAATGTGCATTTTGCAACGGGAGAAGACACGGTGAAGCGTAATCAAATATTCTGTGTAGATGGTCTCGATGGACCGTCTATATTTACTGTAACGCGATACTGACTCGCCAAGATATTTACAAGTTTCTTTTCCTTTCGGTGCTACACTCGCATTTATTACGTCACGTTTGCAGATATGGTATCTCGGAGGAAAACATCTTAATTTTATCTCGCCATATAAGCAGGAATTGAGATTCTCGATTGTACGGAAGCTATAAATGTGCAAAATCCCTTTGTCTCGTACAATTATTCTTTTCATCTATAATATTAAAAACAAACATGATTTGCTAAAATCTTATAATTAGTAGTTTAATAAAAATTTTAATTACATTGAAAGATATATTTAAAAGGTACGATTCTAGACAATTGTCATTAAAAAATATGGTAAACAAATATTTGCTATAATAAGGATTAAAAGTTTATTACAACATGTCCGTTGTGTCTTATTAAACTTTGCGAACTATGTACAAGGCCGCTATAAAATGTTTATGTATTTCGAAGTGTAAGTAGATAAGTTTCGCGTATGGTCAGCCGCGTATGCGCTCTCTCTCTCTCTCTCTCTCTCTCTCTCTCTCTCTCTCTCTCTTTCTTGCTTGAATACGTGCCCGTTCAAATTTAATTCCTCTATTTACGGTAAAAATATGCATTGGTTTACTTTGCCGCGAGGAATACTTCTCGCTGATTTATCGCGTATATGTATGTCACCGCACGTTTTGTGAGAAATTCGATGGAAGGTACTTTAAGCCTAGAGAACGCGCAGTTCCGTAATCTTTATACCTTTACATAATGGCGTACAGCATCACAGCACTCGAGCAACTTTATTTTTCGGGTTAAATCGCCTTTAGAATTCTTGCTATATTTATGCCATATTTTTTATTTGTGTGTATTAAATCGTATGTGTTTTAAATAATAGTACAATCGTATTCACTGTATTCAGAAGGCCTTGTGTTATTCAGTTTATTACGCGACTTTAAATCAATATGTTATAATGCAAGTGGGAAAATACGTCGCGGTATCGGGCCGCATTGTTAAGTGGAAACAATATACGAGTTACGAATCGGGAATAAAGCCACGGCGCTGGCACTGTCGTGCACTTTTCATGTTTCACGATGATGCTATCTTCGTATAAGTCGAAACGAGCTTAGGTGGCGTGAAATTAATCTCGTAAAATGCGGCGTTGAGGTTTACGAATCGCGGTTTTGGCGGTTAAAGATCGACTCCTGAACTTCGTTAGTATTCTTAGCGTTGGCTAGATATATATAATAATCTAGGCTGAATAAAAAGAAGCCCACTTAATTTTTTTTTTTTTTTTTTTTTTTTTAACCGTATTTATATTATATTGAAGTGTACACTAAATGAGAATAAAATCTTTATTTCGCAATCAGTAGCAAAAATAAAAGATGTCTTTCGCATAGAATTATTGTAAAAAACAAAAAAATTTTTTAAACTTTGTTATCGGGTTATTATATGCTTATGCATATTATAAGGTCCGAATAAAAAATAAATTGGGAATAGCAAAGAAACTAAACATTAATCTTTCTATATTAGTTTGAAAATGATTATTAATCACAAAAAATTTCTTAGGGAATACTTTTATTCTGCTCTTAAATATCGCAATTACCTTAAATTTGGTAATTTTGTTGGAAATATCTATAGAATTTACATAACTGCTGTGTAATGATATAGTTCTATAAATATTTTATGGAAATACTTAAGAAGGACTATAACTGATTATAATTTGCGAATTAGTGATCTATAAATTGATCTACAAATAGCAATTTATTAAAGGAACGAAGCGTATAACGTGGCGCGCAGATGTATCAGTATCGCGGGGAAACTTCGCCTCTTGTTTCGACCTTTGATCACGCATCGTTAGTCAACGTCTTATTACATTCGCGTCTCCCCGCTAGAAATACGAGGAAACCGATGCAATGAAGATTTCTCTACAGTTTATAGTCTTGATTAATTAACCTGCAATGCGTTTCTTAATTTACCGCGCGATAAACTGCCGCGTTGATAACGATGTTCATGTATTACGAGCGCGCAACAGGTTCAGCTGATCTTTTTCTTTCTAAAGAAGATAAACGTCCGAACGTTTTTGCCGGATTATTGTTAAGTGATATTGATATACAGAATGTATGTCGCGGCTATCATATGAAATTCTTTAATATAGCGTACCTATATTCTGAGGATTAATTAAAATTAAAATTCTGATGTGAAAAGATCTAGTGTGCTTTGTCACGACAGTTTTTAAGTTGTGATAAAAATTTATCAATGGTATCGCATATAATTCGCATGTGTTATATTTAGGTTTATAATCATGTGTATATTGATCTATCACTTGTTATTGATTTTTACGCATACAGATATATAGGATACACACATAGATAATAATGATTTTCTCTGCTGAACTAATTTCGCTTTCTAGTTTCTTATTCATAAGAAAGATATATTTATAGCAACTGTATTATAGCAATAAACTACTATCTTTTATGTTTATTTGAGGTATAACATTTATCTTTATTTTGGTCGGAAAAATATTCATAGAAATTGATTTAGCATTACTTCTTATAACTTCTTTTTCCTCTCGAAACGATTAAAATTGTAGAATTTAAAAAAATCGAGAAAAGATTTTAAGTTGTCATATTTTTTTCACGATAACTTTTAATCCAATTTTCTTAATTTATTAAAATCAAGAATTTATACACGTAAATATAAAATTCAAATTACAATACATGATGTATATATGAATGCATGTAACAATATCTTCATACTGATCTGCTTTACAGAAATGAACGATTAATATACCGCAAGTAAAAAGTAATAAATAATTTATAATAAGTGATGTATACATAGGTAATATGTGACTCACTTTGCAGTTAAGCTCTATATCTTCGCTCAATACTTTCCAGGCCTTGTCCTCCTCATTAGATTCTTTCAGATGCCATTTACGTATAATTAGGTACGATTATTGCGTGTACTTTACGCTAACTTTCGTTTGTTAATTTCACACATTTTACAACGGAAGAATAATGCGAAATAGATGCGACCGCACACAAAGTTACGATGTATTCGATACTCGCGATGTCTTGTAAATTCCTCCGATTCCTTTAAATTGCGCGAAGTATCTACTTCGTTAAATAATTTTTGCCACGATATCTTAACGAGTCGTTAAGCGAGTTAATTAATCGCGCAGATTAATTACTAATTGTTCGTATAGGGAATAATCACGTTTCGGGAGATAATAACGCGACGACACACGAAGCGCGATTATCATTACTTGCTCGCTCGAAGCTTAGGTAGGGTGAATGATAGAACCGCGACGAAATTACAGTGTAATATAAAAGCGCTATACAGTGTAATAACAAGTACCAAGGCCATGGCAGCTTAAAAGTTTGATAATTCGGGACATAAACCAACTAGCGCGGTCTTTTTGTTATTGTTCCGCCCAACGCGCTGTGTTCGCACGAAGTCGCCGTATTATCATTCGCATATGATAAGACTTGAAAGAGCAGCTAGTGGCGTGAATTCGTATTTCGCGTTATTATCTCTCGAAACGCGATTATAATATCATGAACAATTAGCTTGCGCGATTAATTAATTCCCCCGCTTATAAAGATTCGTTAATCATGGCACTTAATAATTTAATAAAGTAACTTTACGCGATTTAAAGCAGAAATTAAGAAATTTGCGAGACATCGCGAGTGTCGAGTATGTCATAGCTTTGTGCGTTGGTTGTATTTCTTTCGCGTTTTATTTTTTCATTGAAACATAATAAAGTATGCGCTTGTGAAATTAACAAGCTTAAGAAATAAAAATAAATTAGCATTCATATAGAATAGGAAAATATCAACATTTAAAGTATATAAATTTAAGTGTATTACTATATTTGTCTTTTTTCCCTTTTCTCAATTTTTTGGAGAAATTTGAAATCTGGTTTTTTTATCTTTCCAGGATTAGATATAGAAAATAATATTCAGAGACTTTTTAATGTCATAAACATAAAAACAATAGAAAAATATTTTACGTAGCATAATTAATTAAAGCATAATTAATTGACATAATTAATTAATATAATTATAATTAATTCATTTAATAGCACAGTCAACACCGAGCATCAATTACATTATATTTAGGTTTTGCATTATGTAATTTCGCACTCAACAATGTAATATAATATATATTGTAATTGTAATATATATTGTAATATATTGTAATATAATATATATTATTATATTATATACATTTACATTATTGGATGCTTTGTATGTTGACTGGGAGAAAAGAGAGTAGAAAAAAATGAAAAGCGCTAATGATTATATACTTATTTTTATAATATATTAACTTTATCCCCTAATGTTTTATAATTTATCTATCTATACATATATATTGGTAACGTAACGTCATATTATTTGAAACAAGGTAAAAATGATATAAAATCCGATACATTTTGCGTCATGGAACAGAAAAATTTTTTATGTGCTTAAATTATTTCAGTAATAAAAACTGACACATATGTCAATTAAATTAAAATATATTTGATATACTGAAATAATTTCTAATGTATTATGTTCGTATTTGAAAAAAATATAAATACTCGCGCGCATTGATAATAATGCCATTTCTACATTGACATAAGAATTTATGACTTATGACATATTTCGAAAACATGAAAAATTTATATTTATTGTACGGGTGTAATATATTGTATCTCTCATTTATTTCGGATCTTAATGTCATTTCCCGCTGAGTGGCATAACGAAACTTTGTCCATTACGACGAGTAATCGATCGAAGTTTCTTGCAGGTTTGTAAGCCTACTTTAATTATTGGCTTATAATACGATATTTTTGTCACGTCGTCGTTACCATCAGTTACCTTCGTTTCTTATGCTAAATGTCAATCACCCGCGAACCAATATTGACTGCAAATACGTTTAGAGAGTCGATCTCTGTTTTTAACTCACAAATTACAGAATGATATAGAAAATATTTGATTAATTTTAATACAGTATACATATGTATATCTGTAGAATTTAATAGATTTATTTAATTTTTTAATTATTTAATAGATTATATTTGCCTTTTTATCAAATGTTTGTTACATGTTGACATATTTTATGAATCATACTTATTTATATTTAATCCTTAAGTGCGCAGCTTTGCATGTATGTAAAACGACTTTTCGATGCTCTGTGTACTTTCCTTTATGGAGTTCGAACGGAAAACGCGCAGCTTTGCCACTGAATAGAGCCTTCTCTGACCCTTCTTCCTATCTGGATGGGAAGGCCCAGAAGATCATTATTTATTTAAAAAATACTCAGAATGCGCTACGAAAAATTATGCACTTGAAGGTTAATGCACGAGAGATTATATTATATATTTTTTAAAATTGAACTTACATATATTCTTCATATAGAGAGTTTTCTAAAAATATTATTTAAGATTTATTATTTCAAGGTAATTTAGTAATTACAGTATTTATATATATCTTATGATATAGATTCGATTAAATTTGATAGAATATATATATCTGTAGAATATTTATTAGATTATATTTAAATTTTTATCAAATTTTTTTACTTATATTTAATACACGATAAATTACAAGAAATTATATTTTCAAATTTTTACACTTGCGTTTTAACGCTAACGTTATCAGTTACGCGTTATTACATGCTTGAAAATATGAATTTTGCACGATAACTCGAGTGGTTTAAAAGAAACTATTACGAGATTTCGATATTTAGGGAATAAATCTTTTGAATTTATACGCGACAGGAAATAGTGATTGTAAAATAACCATTTTTGCATAATGATAAATGTCACGTAAAAAAATTTTTTTTATATTCTTTTGTTTATTTAAAATCGATAATAGAGAAGGGGCTTTCCGAACTATATGTACTGTTTTCGAACAATATATCGAGCTGTCATCCGCCTTGGTTTCTCTCGAGAACTATGTTTTGCCCAACTGAAATGCGAGACGTCGCGTACACTTGGCAAGATTCAAGGAAAATGCGTTTCATCGACGACGGGACGAAAGGTACACGCGACGCGGAACGATTTGGAGCGTGAAAAGTGTAACACGGAAAAACACTCGCGCCGGGGGTCCCCGAGGATTGGAAAATCTCGTTGAGAGTTCGTAAGCGAAATTTTTTTTCGTTGCCGATTTTTCTCGTTACACGTTCTGGCTCGGTACCCTTTAACCGTACCGTATTGACTGCCACGGAACAATATTTCATTGTGTTTACCGGACACGTAATCACACCGAACAAGAATCAGGCATGCAATAATTAGGTATGTTTAACACACATTTTTCTTAGCTTAGTATATTACTCCACACATTTATCCGAAAGACCTTATCATGAAAAGAACTATAGTTTATGAACATTCGATCACAATAGCCAATAAAGACATACCTATCACTGGAAAAGGACAAATTTGTCATGTGACGTACGCGCGATTCTTTTCTAATATTTATATTATAACTGAACACATGGAGCTGGCATTTATGAATATAACACTAGAATATAACGTCATATATACGCTGTCTTATTTGAGATTATTAAGTCCCGACGCTGCTAGTTGAATATTTGACGACTTTGTTTGAAGCGTAGCTTCGTTTGGCGTATCGATTTTTCTTGATTGCTCGGCCCGACCGTTCGATTTGCGACATAATAAAATTTAACGGGATGGATGAGGAGCTGGGGGGTGGGGGGATGAAGGCGTATCGAGGACAATACGTAAATCGTGTATATACGAGGCACGAGGCACCGTGTGTGCAGAACAGATTTTACAGAATGACAAGGGAAATGTAACCGCAGATTTAGAATCCGGAGTAAAGCGGGCAAATCTCGCGGGTCAACAAGCGGACTAATTTTACTCTTGATTCCGCGCATTAGTTCTGCTATCAACATTTGCCCCGAGGGTCTAAAAGCATTAATTCTCGAGCGTGGTGGCACCAGAGAAATATTCCAATCAACAAGAGTTGCAACTTATACACTTGGAATTTTCAGAAATAGCGACAGCCATTTTTTCGATTTTTCTTAATCTACTTAATTTTATCGCGAAACCCCTCACTCGTCTTGGCAAGCCTGCCTAATTATGAGGCGTGATATATTATTGCCAGCCTATTTAGTCCCATTTAGCTGACGTTTAATTAGCTGTCTTCTTATGATTTAATTAATTCTTTTTTTAATCACGGGCAATCGGAGAATCTTTGCGTTGGCATCTTATTGATAAGGAGTCCTGCCTTTTGTTGTATATAATTCTATTTTTAACGGACGACGGTTTTAATTGAGAAATCTTTGTCTTCTACATTTCTTCTGCATTTCTCATCTTTGACATTAATGCAGCAAAATCTTATTAATTTGTTCAAGAATTATTAAATAGAACAGAGATCTTCAGTGTTCAGGAATGCAAATTTTCGAGTGACAGAGGATTTATATGCCTTTGATGGTTCCGGATCAATGTCTCGCGACCGTCGGTGCTTGCACGCTGAGAATATGTTTCCGATATCTATTCATAGCGTGTGGCCTGACATAAAGCTGAATTTTTTCCCCCTGGCAGACGAGTGAAACACAACCCATTTTTTCGTTATATCTTCGGAATGAGCTTTCGTGTCGCAGCGAGGATTTTTGATCGAACGGAGAAGGGTCGCGGTCTCGACACCCTTAGACCTGGAGTCATTGTCTCGTTTCGTAATTTGTTGAGCAAGACGAATCACTCGGGTTCGCCGTAAGAGACATGGTCGCGAATTGATCTTACTGCGTAACCACGAGAGACATACGTCAATTTTTTTGCGCGACGTGGAAAATGTCGATCCGTCTATATCGGCGCGTAGACGTCGCTTCGTGCTTCCCGTAATCCTCACTTTTTGCATAGGAAAGGTTGGCGTGACGTATCGGCGATTTACCTTAGAGACGTGGATTTATAACCCGCGCACTCTTTAAAATGCATTTGCGAGCGACAGCACTTCGATGAGATTACCAGAGTTCCAATACGAATATGTTATCGAGTTTCCCGAAATCTAGCGTTGATTTGAGTTTTTAACGTACTCCATCGTCACGTGATTATTGATTATATTTCGTATACGTAATATTATGTCGTTCAGACGTGTACCGCCGCGTGTACGCAAGAACAGCAAATAGCATTAAAAATTCTGGCGTGTCGAGTCTATCGGACGTGCCTTCTTTTTACAGCTGCAACGGCCGCTTCCACGTCAGAGTCGTTCGTGAAAAATGATGGATCGCACACGCACATATAACATGGGGGTTGCGCAATGAATTCCAAATTATGCATTTTATCGTTTCGTGCCGTTACTCTGCTTTTTCGTCACGTGGGCTATTCTTCATGTAATGCGATAAGAACGACATAACTCATCCCTCTATTTAAGAAGAGCTATGTTTATATTTTATATTATTAAGTATAAAGAGCACGCGATTATCTTCTATATGCGAATACCGTTACATTTGATCTTCAATAACTAAAAACGGAAATTAGGGTAAAGTTCTAGCCGTGAAAATTTTGCGACGATTACGAAGATGAAAGTCTCTGAAAAATCACAATCCCCAAGTCGCCGTATTATACATTAATATATTCGTCTTTTATATTCTCGCTTTATCTCGCGGCAAATCTAGGCTTTGTCCGTTAAACTCTTTTACAATAGTTCGTTCAGAAGACAACTCGCGTTAACAAGCGAATATCTGGAAACAACCCGCAATTATGGTTGCCTTTCGCGCTCAACAATCGCCGCGTGTCTCGCCCGACATCTCCTAGCCGTTTCACCCCCATGGGGGTGGGGGAGGGGGGCTTTTTTCTTTTCTACCTTTAGCCGGAGGAAAAGAGAAAGATAGCGGCGTGTACGGGGTAAGTCGTGCAAGCAAGAGGTGGTGGATGCTGAGAGGGTTAGCGGGGGCGGATTCGGTCGAGGGCGCGCGCCGTTGAAAACGCGTCGCTCGGCTCTCGGGGGCGTGCGGGAGAGTCAGTGCGCGGCGAGGCGCGCCAGCTGCCGCACGTCATGATTCTACCCCAGGTGAGCGACGATGTACCCAGACACTACCACTACCACCCCGTCGTTAACAGGACGACCGCCGAGAATCGTGAATATATATACTCAAATGATAGTCCCTGTGCATGATGAGTGTCGGCGATCTTTTTACGTTTTAGTTCTTCATTTTTTTTTCGTTTCAGCACGAAACAGCATGAGTAAATCTTTATTTTCACCTTTTCCCCGTTCCCTTATCCCGCGGATACCTCGTCCTACATCGTATCTACGTGAAGAATCCGATTATTTAGGAAAAATGGAGATACGAATAGAAAAATGCTCCCGAGTGCGAGTATACGCGATTACGCGAGTATCACGCAGTGATGTGAGAGCGACCGGCATAAAATTTTCACGTGTTTCGTGCCGTGACACGACGGTTATATTCTAAGGGCGGAAGTGAATGAAGAAAATCGAGGTCTTTTGCCGAGCTGGGAGAAAAAGTGGCGTGATTAAGGGACGACACCGAGAAATGTGCCCGAAGAAAAATAATTTTCTCGTGCCAGCAGTTGTTTCGTGGTTTTATAGTTTTACGTATATACCGAGAGTGCGACGGATATCACTGCGTCTCGAGTTTCGTGAGCGCCGCAAATTGCAACCGCAAATTACACTGCCGTTTTTAACATCGTGAAATTTGATGCCGAGCCGGCCCGAGAAAATCGATTCGTTCACCGGCGAAACAGTTTGCGGGTAAAAATAACCCGTAAGATAACGCTGACAATGGAAATTTTAATTTATGAGGCATGAAGAGCGTAATCGTATACGAGAATCATAACCGAGTCGATGTAGATGATGATAAAGCTCAATTTTATCAGCTCGGTGAGTCTCGCGAAATCCATTGTGAAAAGAAATTCATTGTTTCCGTGAGTTTTGCCGATAGGCAAATGGACAACAAATTTGAACCGTCGTCGGCGAAATAGTTCGTGGTTAAAGACATCGCGATTGAACAATAACGTTGATTGAACAAAAGGAAAATTTTTATTTGAAAGGAGTGAATTATATTAAAGTTTCAATTAGATTTCGTCGGTACGGGTTTTTCGCGAACTTTTCGAGTTTTTTTTTTGTGTAAGTAAGTTATAAAAATCTCGAAACTTTTCTGAGACGCATGATACGCAGAACTTTATAGTGGATTTCGCGAATCGGAGTTACTCCGAGACCGGATTTTCTATCGTCGCAACAGGTTCTCGTATATATTTTGGTCGTTATCGTCACGATAATGCTAATTTCTCTATTCTCCGGTAGATTGATTATCAATGATTGGCCGAAGGAAATGTAAGCCGAGTCAGAAAAGAAGGGCATTAAATGGAAAGGGCAGAAAAACGTTTTTTAGTTTGAAGAAAGTTACTTGCTCTCGTTATACTTAATTTATATTATCGCTTATCTGCATATTGTGATGTAGTTTACATGTTCTTGTTGTTATCACTATAGGATGCATAGAATTGTCAAAACCTTTAATATTAACTTAGGGATATATTTATGCATACGAGAAAAGTATAAAAGAGAATTCGATTTCTTCAAATTTTTTGCGTGCATATAATGATTTTATTAAGAACATATACATACGTTTAAAAAGAATTTATTTAATGGTAATAATTTATTTTTATCGCTTTAAATACTGCATCAATTAATTAATTAGTTCATATTTTATGAGATTCTATTTTAGAAAAATTATCTTCCGAGTAAATTGCAATATCTTTCCAATATTCTAAAATATTTTCTGCAGACATTTCGAGAATAGAATGCAGTTCTTTAGATAATTTTAATATATAAATGTAATAATTTTTTTATATCGGCTGTAAGGTGGTACTAAAATGGTAATACTTGATTCAAGACACTTCCTATAAACGTCTAATGTAAACTTTCAGGCGCATAGCGACATAATTTGACTATAAATACAAACATCTCTGATGTCGATATTGATATTTAACATATTAACTTTTTATGGTCCCTTGTCGAAACTTTGCAATAGTTTTGCATAGTTTCTTTAAGCATTCGAATCGGTGCGTGATTGTAATCTGCAAACTATATTTTTAAGATCTTCGTAAAATTTTCTAACAATAAATAATAAAAATCTTTGATTTACATTATATCTACTGATTAGATTGAAATGAAGACAAAATATTTCGCTCATTTGTGAGAAATAATTTGGACCATAAAGGGGTAACACACAACCACAATTATTATCTTCCGTAACGTCTTTATAAAAATAAGCAATAAATAAGAATTGGGAATTATCATAATCACAAATATAAAAGTTTATCTTCTATTGGGGTGGGGAAATGATCTTCGTAACAGATCATATCCATAAAATTGTGCACTGCACGTAAAACATTGTAAGTAGTAAATTATAATCGTAGAACTTGCGCGTAAAACGTGTAAATCTACTTCTTTTCCTCTAAAAAGGGATCATTATTATCATCATATCTAAAAAAGACATGTAAAGTCGATACTCGAATCTATCGAAGTTTATTGTTGTCGCTTTTCCGCGATCCCGGTTGGTTCTCTCGCTGCGTTTACTTCATTTGCAGCTGTCATCGTATATTTTAACAGTTGTGTGTATCAAGGAGTTAATAGTGTAATAGTAATAGCATAATGTTAAAGCTAAATAGCGCGCGCGAAGCGCGCGTCTGTGGTGTCTAGTGAATACAAAAATCGCATAGTGATAGAAATCCAATTTCGTGGGAAAGCGGGTTAAAAGAAAAATGCCGAGTTCTCCGTCACTGAGGTATGCCGGTCGCCGAGTGCCGCGGGCATGACTATTCGTAAAAATTACTTTTTACCAAAGCCAAGTTTAAGAGGGCCTTTAAACAGCCAAGGCTGATGATACTTCTCTATAGAATCTCGAATCATTCAAGAGAGCGCGGGAGGAAGAGAGAGAAGGAGAAAGAGAGAGAGACGACTTGGACACGATCGCGACTTGGAATCGACGCGATTAATTCGCTTAAAGGTTAAACTTTCAGAAGAGCGACGATATATGACGAGTGGAAGATTGAATGTTGCACGTGCCGGTTGGTTCGTGCTCTCGAGGGTGAAATTAAATGTTTTAGAGTTCTATAATCGGGAACAATCACGAACATTTTTCAATTTTCCGCTGAAAACTTTGTTCATTACAGATCAGTGCTTATTAATTCGCGAGTCACATGCGGTGAAACGGATTCGGGATTTCCGTAGTGAGTTCCGGGCCAGTTTGTGATCTGTGATTTTTGAAATAATTTTCAAATCGGTAAAGAGATAAAAGAGTCACCGTCGTTTCTCGGTGGTGGAAATTATGCTGCAAATGTCAGTCCATTAAAAGCAATTACAGAAATGTCTGAAATGCTTCCTCTCTCGCGACATTTTCTCTAAACGCGCCGTTAGCAGCGGGGAGTATCTTGCGTGCGTTTAATGTCTCGCGCGTGCAAAGAAATACGAAGCTCATTTCGAATGCGAGCATTATCTGCGTGATACAAATACGAAGAACTATAACTATGATGTTGAAGAATACAAGAATAATGTTTATCATGGTATTCTTGTATTCTTCAACATTTGTTACGTGACACAGCTATAGCCAAGTTCAAGTTACTTAATGAGTAGAAATCATTAATTGTTTATATTAAATTACGTTATCGCGCGATAAAGATTGAAAATAACTTTTATCGACTGGACTCTTTGACGTCCGTCGCGGGTTAAACAAAATTAATATATTCTCTTCGTATTCCAATAAAATGCTCATTAAAACTTTCCTGCCGCACTAGAAACGAAGTGTTTTTGTTTGTACTCGGTGGACCGCAAAACATCGTAACGTTATGCATGACGTTTGGAATATCTCGCAGTAGATCCCGTTACTCCAAAAACACAAGTTTGAAAATAGAACTTGCAACCATTAAATATACATATGTCGCGGCAAACACAAAACAAGAAATTTGTAAGGAAATAACATGCGCATAGGAAATTTGAAAGTAAAGTTTTATTATTTACAAAAATAGTCATCCATTCGACATGTATGAAAAGATCAAAAGAAGAGATAAACTTGAAATGTTATTGAGAACCGAGACCGCGATCTTATAATTTACATCGCTAATAATACGTACCGACAGCTTTATGCAAGTACGATCTTATGAAAAAGTGCTAAGCGTGGTACTAATTAAAAAGTACTTAGCGGTCAACGTGATCGTTTTACTCATCCAAAGTGTTACGGCGGACGAGTGTGGCTTTCATCTTTTAAAGGATTAAAGCACATTAAAAACTTTTCCAACCACTCAGGTGCCCTCCACGTATAACGGACATCATCAACGTCTTCGCAGCGAAATGAAGAAGGAATTTCTTTCTCACAATGCAATCAAAAGTGGACATTTTCTTATATTGTTATAAGTTTTTCAAGTGCCCGTAGCTTGGAAAGTCGCAGTCGCGCGCGTCTGTGACTACTCGATTCCCTCGTCGAGGTCGAAGGCGAGTTTAACGTTGTGATATGGTGCGGAAGCGAAGTTTAATCTCTGTGCGGAACGTTTCCGCAGTTCGACATTGCCGAGTTTCGGATTTTCCACCGTGGAAACTTCAGAGACGCGCCGCGATCGGACGTCTGCGAAATTCTCCTTTTGACGGGGTGGAATTCGCCTCGAACTCCTTGATATTCACCGGCATGCCGGAGATTGTCCCGGCCGAATTTTAATCGGGCGAATTTTCCTGTCTCTCGAAGAGATGTCGCAAGTTCTCGGCAAAGTTCTCGCTTACATCGTCAATCGTTTCGCAGAAACGATGCACGCAGTATAAACGTGTACTCCGGTATACTCCCGCGAGGAAATGACACGGCTATGTCTTTCGAGCTCTCATTTTACTGCGAAAGTTTCTCGCATTTCGAACTCAATAAAGTGAGATACATTTAGAATGAAATTTTCGAGAAAAGTTTAAAGAGTTATCTTTGTTGCAGAGACTCTATTGTTTTAAACTAAACGAACTGGTGTTAAACTGCAATAAATATTCTGATCGGTAGTTTTTTCATATAACACTAATTATAAAAACATAAGCGATAAATGTGCGTCACGCATTCAATTGTATAAGCATTATTAAAGCAATACCATTAAATAATTATGTCACTAAAAATAATTTTGCTTGAAATTACTTCATATGATTTAAAAAAGAAAATCTATCTATATATTAATTATAATTATAAAAATAATTATAATTAATTATAATTATTAATCAGAGACTGATGTAATTTTAATATAAGCTGCATAATTATTTCTTTATATATATTTCGATACATAACGCATATACGCAATGTCTGCGTATACAACATTCTATGCTACATTTATGCCATGCAAGTATAAGTCGTATTTTTGTATTTCTAATGAAAGATTAACCGGAGCCGATATTGCACTATTTTAGTATCTTTCTATATTCAATTTTAATATTATGATCTCAAACGTGGACCAGTGTAACTCAAGAAGCTTATATCTTTGCGAAGATTAGAATCATTCAAAGCTAAAGCCATCATAAAACCGACATTTTGAATTCGAATAAAAACTAACGAGGTATCCGCCCTTAGGGAGACGTTCGAAGAGACCTTGGACCCGTCTTAGGACCCTCGAAATACTCTCATTTTGGCGAAGTAAAATTTTTCTTCGATTTTTATAGGTTTTTCCGGGTACTCTCAATGCACCAGATCCAATCAGATCTATGGGATAAATCGGATTTAGCTTGGGGAAAACTTTACTCGCGCGATGGTTCCGCCTTTTCTTACATCAAGTTTTTCGACAATGCTTTTAGATATTGCGCGAGATTCAAACGCTCGACTCCGTCGGGAGTGCCCCTCAATAATAGCATCGTGAAGAAATTGCAGTTTCACCGAACCTGCAATACTTGAAGTTATTAGTTTAGGTCAAATAAGTTGAAAAAGTATGATTTATCTTACCTTACGAACAGCAACTCTCGATATTTGATCTTTATAACGCTACTCCTCAAAATACATCATGATAAAAATCGTTTCAATCCGTAATAACGAGCCGTGGAGATTTTTCTTTGCAGCCGAGTGGGATATTCTCGACATGTCTGTATGTTTTGGCGAATTATCGGCGCACTTTAATCTCGAAACGCGACCGCGTGGAATATTCCCGTATATCTCGTGCGGTAGCTTTGTTTAACCGCCGCTAACATGGTAACAATGTAATTAGCGATCGCGATCTTCGGGTATGTGCGCGCGCGGAAGTCTTCCATCTCTCAAGAAATTCCGACCGCCGCTCGCGGCCGATCCCTCGAGAGATTCGCGTTCTGGCGAGGGGCTGGAATGTATCCTGCTATCCGCGACTCGTCGTTTTTTTCCCCCCGGAGTTATTCCGAACGAATTTAGATCGGAGGGATTGTTACGGAGGCGGAGGCCTCTTCCCATCTCACACGATGTGGCGCACGGCCATTTTCCATACATTACCCTTTCATACATTACCGCGTGTCCTGAAAATAATCGATCGTGCCATGTACGACATTGATATCTCCGCTAAAGCATTTCTGCCGGCTCCGTCGGAAAGAGGAAGTTTGTACATTCCCCTAAATTTCATATAACACGCAAGTTTCAATGGGGGCATGTAATGGATGTACTCGAAGTGTAAGTATGCCGATCCTCGAGAGCGCTTACGATCCATGGAGCCCTTCTTCGCAGTGCGATACACTCTTATCGGCTATTCTCCGACCATCGCGTTTCTCTCTGGCAAGAAATGTTAATGCGTATAGCGAAGGAGATTTGCGAAGCACGCGATATCTTCGTGAAAATAATAAATGGATCCGCAATTCTCTGGAGATCCTTTCTCGAGTCATGAATAAAATTGATCAACGTTTTGATGGACGAAACGTTGTACGAAAAATTACACAAAATCAGAACTGATAGAGACATCATATCGTTTTCTTTTAAAAACTCTACAGTTTTTTTTTTTTAAATGGCTCGATTTTAAAACAATCCATCATTTTCTATAATTCTTATTTATATCGTATAAGAAAGATCTCGTCTAATGCATTGCACGAAAATGCTTTTAGAATAATTTTCAGCATACAGTAAAATACACATTTTTGTCGATCAACCGTTAGCGAGTTTGGCCAACGGTGAACAATTTGCCGTTCCCGGTGCACATGTAAACTGCTCGTCAGCTGAAATGTACCACTTTGTTTGTATAATCGTTAAAAGCTCATGTCAGCTTGGACTACTTACGTCGCAAAATTCTCCAGCACCTGATGGTATTGTTGAAATAATTAGTGGCGGCCCCGCGCGCTGACGTCGAATTCCGGACAAATTCCTGCCGAATACAACGCGGCCGCCAATAGACCGTGGTCAAATGTAATGTTCCATTTGATAGCACACCCATTCGCACGGCGATTGCACGCAAGCCTACTTCCGCTTTGCACTCGACTGCGTTCGTCGGCCGCGCCTGTTGCATGTTGCAGGGGATTAATTCAAGACATATGCATGGGTACTCACAAAATGCGATTCGAGTGGAATCGAAGTTTCTCTGATTGATTTTAGAATAAATTCGAATATTTAATAAGGTCGATTTATTCCGAATTTTTGGTAAAGATAGATTAACAGACAGATTCTGCTAGATAGTTTATACGATTTCGAGTCAAAATGGAAAAAAGAAAAGAAGAAGACGCAAGTGAGAAATATGGGATATATATATATATATATATATATATATATATATATATATATATAGTTATATATATATAGGAGTAAAAGTCGAAGTGATGTGGGTCAGGTTTTTGAGGGTGTTCACTTGTGTGCGTGGATGCAATTTATATATCGTATAGATTGCATCTGTGCACGCGAGTCAATATTTTAAAAAATTTGATTTATACCATTATATAGCTTTTACCTCTCCATATATGAGTATTATATGTATGTAAAATGCCAGTTATATAAAAACATGGAATTTGAGTATCAAATTGAGCGAGTATCAATTGAGTTCGATTGTTCGATAGATTCCGATAACATTAAAACTTTCAACTTTTCGAAATTATTTTGTCGACAACTTTAGTTACTAGCAAAGTTATTTTGTGTTGTAAGAAAGTTTATGTGACACGAATAAGCTCTTTACACAATTGACCCCATAATGAATATTATGAATACTTTTTGTTTAATAAGTATAGTGTAATTTTATACCTATACATAAATCGAAGGCGATGATAATAATAGTTATTAGAACGTTAATATCTATAATATTTTTATATAACACTGAAAAAACTTGTTGGATGAAGACGATATTTTCATTTAACAAAAGGAATCGCAATACTCCACTTAATTATACATTTTAATCTGTCTATCTCAAGTCACTTAATTTATCTGTCCCAAGTTTTTTGAAAAACGTTATCCATCTCTTTATCGCGTTGGGGCGACAGCACGTAATGCTCGAAAAAAAAATTCTACATGTGTATGCACGTATCGTGCATATGCGAATAATCACGCATCATGTAAATATTTGCTAAGCAAATGCACGCCGCATCTCTGACTCTCGCCACGCTCACTTGCATTTGCATAGTAATTGCTAATTACCATCAATCAAGCTTTGTGCCGGACTGCGAATCTCGTGGGAAGTACATCGAAGCTGATTCAACAGTCGGAGATAATCATCTGCGTCCTTGACGACATTAGGAATCAATTGCAAAAGCTAATTAAGTCAAGTTAACGAACGTGCATTACGAAATACATTCTCGTAGCGTGATAAGAAGTTGATTTCATTTTAATCCATCATTCTGTATATTAATTTATTCTGCATTACAATAATCTATTCCATATTTTTTTATATTACGAAATTTTTTTGCGATTGATTACATCGATTTATTATATTACCGATGATACAATTTCAAAACAAAATTCTATCGTCATTTAAAACTATTTCTCGTACAATTGTAACAGTTCTAACATTAGTAAATTCTACTTTACTAAATTTCCATCCATTTAGAGCGCTCATGTGTTCTACACGATATTTTTTCATTATATATATATATATGTTACAGTAAAAGTGTGAAATTCAGTAAATGTATGTACTTACAAAAGCTCTAATTTATAAATATGAATGTAGTGAGATAGAGGGGTCGGAGGCGCAGTCCTTTAATCCCCGAAAAAAACTAATCTAACTCAATCCAATCTGTATCAGTGTGATAACGGATATTGCTGATTAAAAGATATAAATTACTAGTAAATGCATACATTGACTGGTAAGTATACATTTATTGAATTTCACGCTTTTGCTATGACATGTACCTACAACAATTAATTTATTTTGTCTAAAATTTCACGTAGAAAATAGTTTCTTTTTCTGACACGAATCCTTTTGGCGAAATGATGCGTCATGTACACGACATCAGGAATACTTGCTGAAATATTTGACGAGATGCGAAGACATCAACATAATTGCATTATTACTTGCGTATTATATCAAGGTAAAATTATTGTAGCGTCATATCAGGCGTTATATAATATTAAACATCCACCCTGGGAATTCTCTTTAGTTCGCAATGCCTCCAGGATTTTCCTTCTCAGTCTGTAGGAAATGACTGTGTTGTAACTACGTAGGAAACTGTAGTACGCCCTAACTGCATCCTCAGTCTACCGGCATTAGATTAGACCGACGTTGTTACGCGGCGAAACAAACGTTAAACGAAAGACCTAATCAAGCTCGATTTCGATTAACGGAACAACGATTCGGTTAGACTGAGGGAGCGTTTTGCGATAACAAACTTTTATCTAGATTTGCATTTTACAAATCTTTCTTCCGTGTTCGGTGTGCTGTCTTTCCTTCATAGCGATATGTTATGTATCTCATCGAAATTCATCAAAAGGCAAAGTTGCATTATAAAATCTTTCTAATACCTTTAAACATTTATTGCTTTTCACGCTATACTTGCTATAATCGCAACTTAAACGTAATGAAAATTGTGAAAGTAAAATCTGCCATTATTTTCATACTCCTCATTTACTTTCGAATAGAGTACTCGCTTATCTTCCGTGATTTTAAATGATAGAGTTATTACCAGAAATGAACGAACTATGCTTTGCCAAGAAATGTTGTTTGTGGCACTATTGACGTCAATAAGTGTAAAACAGGATTAATATAGATGACATCCTTCGCTTAAAGTTTGGGCGGTCACTTTCCTACCCTAGTTTCGTCATTAGCCGCAAACTGTGCCAATTGAAGTGCCGCGAAAGGTTTCTAGTTAGCCTTTGCATACTCCTGATGCTCGGGTCAACGAGCTGTTCAATATGTAAGCACTTAGGTACCCGCAACATGCACACTGTTAAACTTATCCTCGCTTGATGATACCTTTATCAGCTTGTTTCGCCGCGAGATAGAAATTAGAAATATCATTGATCGTTCCCTTGTGTGCGATGAAATAGATATTTTCCACTTAAGATCATTCCAGAGATATTAATTTCCGTATACATTTCAAAGATCGCTTGTTGTTAATTTAATTTAAAAAATTATTCCATTGGGATACTATAAATTCCTGACATTACACATGGATTGATTATTATTAATTAAATGCGGCATCTGTCATTGCAAACCGTTTCAATCAAAACCTCGTATATCGCCAGGATTAATGCGATTATCGAAATAATTACTTGCCGACGAGCGCATCGTAATTATTGCCTAATTTATTGAATTCCATTTTAATAACATTATCACGATATTTAAATCGTTTAGTGCGACGTTATAAATTTTGATTTGTTTGGGCGATTGTTAGGTCGAAAGTTGTTTCCACCAACGATTCCCTGAACTCCGCAATCACAATTTAACAGACCCCCGTTATCCTTTGTGTAACGTCAAACCGACGCAGAAGCTTGTCAACTGCGGAGTGCGGAACCTATCTTACTACCGTAGCTCGGCTATATATTTCATTGTACTGTCCATTCCAGCCAAATGGTAGCCCCGACAGGTCGATGTACAAAACGAACCAACCTTTTAACCTTTACTCTTTACTCTCTGCTCTCATTCGATCTTTCAAGCTTTTCTTTACATACGACATTTCTTCTCTCTCGCAGAGTTTATATTGAATATCAAGGATTTTCACGGGAAAGCATAGAGATTGCAAGAAACGTGAAGAAAATTGTCATTTTTTATAAATATCGTGCATCAAAAACGTTCCACTGAATGAAGTTCCACTTTAAAGTTAACATTTGATTCAAGTTCACTAATGTTGGAAAAGATATGTGTATATAATACACAAAAAATATAAAATAATTAGGCTACTAAGATCCAGCGCGGACCGTAAATGCCGATTTAATTTAATTTTGTAAAAAGATTATTTTAATTAATCCATCCGTCGTGTTACGGTTGATTGCAAAAAGTCTAAAGTCATTTGAATTTGCATGACATCACCACGGAAATTATTGCAGAGTAGACGTCGCCGCGCTCGTCATTGTTGAACGATATTAATTGAACTTCGTCGTCAGTCTAACCGAAATCCGACTTCCGTTCATAAGCTTTCGCGTCGCGAGTATTCTAAATTCCAGAAGTTGTTCGACGCGTTAGGAAACTCTCGGGTCCCATTATTATTATGCCGTGGCGCATATGCTCTTCCGAGATGTGCCTCTGTATCGCCGCATAACTTTTAGCGCGAGCGAATTTCCTGCGGTACCTATATGACTATCGCATATTTTAATCCTGATGCGATTGTAGCACGCACGGCATTTTGCGAATGCATTCGTCATTTGCCAGTATCGTCATTTCCAACTGGGTTTCCGAGTTTTGTCGCGAGCGCTGTCACGCTCAGAGGCAGAGCGCTTGTCGCCTCGTTAATGTCATTTAATTATTCCGCCCCGGGCGATTAAAATCAACAGCGACTTCGTAATTAAAGCGTATTAAATAGGATAACTATCATTTATTTTTCTTGTGTTTATATTCGTTTCATCGGTTATGTAGCGTATCTCTATAGCTTTATTCAACGCAAAATCATCCTTGGATTATTTGCCGAAACATTTCTTTTTTATTTAATCACAAATTCGGTCCGCGGTGATACCGATAACTTCGGATTATCGGTTTTTTACGCGAGATACTGCGATGCTAACCAGCGCAGTCATTTGATTTTCAACGATGGAAATCAAAGCCGCAGAGCGACACGATCTCGTGGCACTCGCGAGATTAAGAAGTCTCTTTGTCACGCTGAAAGGTAAACTTTTGCGTTTGCATTCATCGACCAGCTGGAAGGGAGGCTATACGTTCGAGGAACTGAATCTCATCCTTGCTATGTACATACGTATCTACGTTGCTTGCATACTAGCTATTCTGTCGGACGCGAAACTCGTTTGCGCGCAGGCTAGGAGACCGTAGTCTTTAATCGCATTTCCCGAGGCACATCTGTTGCCGGAATTAGCTCTCGACCAATTCTGCGAGGATAGTCATTGGAACGCGAGGAAATAGGCGGGATACATTGCTATAACAGAATGGGATGAACCAATTAATAGAGTTAGTTCTCTCGAAGTAGATAGTTTTGTCTTCTTATTACGACCCATTAAAACTTTACGCCTATCTATCATTAACGTCAAAAACTCGATGACACGAATACAGAGATCTAATTTCTCTATTGTAACGCGTACCCTCTTTTTGAATTATAATCGAAGGAAAATTTAATATTATGAAATGTGATAGTCAACAGAAAGTGCTTTTTAATTGTGGAAAATATTTTGCTGGAAGTTAGTACCTGTATGTCGTTTTCCGCAATCACCATTTGGAATTAATCGCGATTTCGAACATCAAGATGGAGTAACAAATAATATCTTTTATCGAGAAGTTTTGTTTCCACCTGAAAAGTTGGATGTTGTCGCAAGCAAAAGGGGTCGCGCGATAAACGACGCAATTAAGGTATCGCCAAAATCTTTCATTTCATTTCCTCCATGATTCTCTTTAATGAAAATTTCTTAGTCTTTAGGTCGCACCGTAGCAGTTTGTCACATCACGATTTGTTACCCTCCGATTTCTCCCTCCTTTCACCCTTCGTTCTTTTACCCTTCTTTTACCTCTCATCTTTGAGACCCTTCTTCTTCGAGGATCGAAGTTGCAGCTTTCTTCGCACGATTACTCTTCCTCCATCTCTCGGCTTTTGTGCTCACTTAATGATCTGTAGGATTCGAGAGCTTTGCGAAGTGGCGTGGGGTCAACCCGCTTTGAATTAGAGTAATCTACCCCGCTCGTCCGTAACAAATTAAATGATCCTTCCACTTTTCACGTTATGCAACAAGAGCAGACGCGAGCATAACTTTAATCCTTCCGCTTTTCAGTTGAGTTTGATATTCCTGCAATATATGCAACAACTGCTCAAACTATTTTGGGACTTTAAATGGATGATAATTTTAAAGCTTCTCATAAAGTATACTATGAAACGCGTAAATCAATTTCAACAAGTATTGGATATTATTATTTTCGGCAATAACATTTCTAAAAATAAATTGTTGTATCTCTAATCATTATTAATTCTCTCTCTCTCTTTCTCTCTCTCTCTCTCTTTCTCTCTCTCTCTCTTTTTCTCTCTCTCTCTCTCTCTCTCACTCTCTCACACACAGTAATTTTGTCTGTAATCATCACATCGGCGAGAAATTGAGGGCCTTCATGCAAGAAGAATGTAAGTCATTTTAGAAAACTCTTATAATACATCTTCGAAAAAAAACGCCAATTCTACATGGACAAAGAAGTCTATGAAAATGCTGATACGAGCGCCAATGACGTCTCTTATCTGGATATCTAGATAACATTTATATTGCAATTGGTTTTTTGTATTAAATTTTTATATTGAAGTGACATAAATTATGTGATGTAGTTTTATTTTTTCAAAAACTATTATTGTCATGCAATAGAGATGAAAATATTGTTAAACAAAATATTATTTATTACAAGCTATTATTATTTATTATTCATAAAAGCTAGATAGAAAAAACAAAAATAAATTTGTACAGCACAACTTTTTATTTTATTAATTTGGCAGTTACTGTTAAAAAGTTATTTTTCTCAAAAAATGGAGTCTTTAACTTATATCTCCTGCATTGAAGCTTTCAATGAATTAACGCTTAATACAACATGAACCGACTTGAAGACGAATAAAATCGCACAATACGCGAGCACCTCTATCTGCGAGCATTTCTATCATTATCACCGACATTTCTGTCGTGTATCCGTCTGAGATATCTCGAAGTATTCGCGTCCGTTCCGGAGCCTGATCTCGTAAATCGTAATGAAGGGTCTTTCTGAGAAAGGGCTAAAGGCCGCTTACGATAGCTCGAAGCAGCGACCGCTATAACCCTCTTTTAAGGATAAGCGTAACTTTATCACGATGACCTCACCGTCGCCTTCAGGGTGACTTCTTGATAATGCCACCTTAATTTGATTCGACCTAATATAGGCTAATCTAGCTTATATTTTCACAGCTCCCAGGTTTTCTCATCCCTACCGCCGTTCTCCATAACGTACGTGGACTTTGGTTAGCGAAGGATTGATTTAATTACTTTCGAATATAAACATCTTTGAAGTTTACTTATGTCAAATAAATGAGCGGAGAGAGTCTACGATGTTAGATATAAATGTGCTGTATTTTATGCACGGAATTCTCATTTCCCGACTTTCACTTCCGTCAATTATGACGAGCCTCGATCGCTAATCTGGGAATAATAAGATAATTGTTCGAACGTGTGTGTCGTTAATCAACTGCGCGTCGCTGCTTATCTTACTCTGATTATCAGTTTTCATTATGGAAATTGATTCAACGTGTTAATGTGTGTTATGAACGATAACTCATCGCGCTCGTATAATGAATCCGACCTAGTTTTGGAGGAAAAAAGAATTTTGTTGCCGCCGCTCACATATATCCGTGTAATAATATTCGTTAATCGTTGTTTATCGCCCGCCCTTGTACAAGGACCTGTATTTACTACTATAAGCGAGCTATAAAATTGCGACCACAGCGACACAGTAAATACGCTCTTCAAAGTCTTTTAAATTTTCTCGTCTTCTCTCTTCTTAATCTATTTTCTGTTTATAATTGTGCCTGTGTCATTAATTTTCCGATAAGGCACAGTGCGACGAATAACGAATAAGATTAACGAGTGCGTTAGAATGCAGCGCATCGTTATTCTCGTATAATTTTTCTCTTCCGTAAAATTAAACGAAAGATAATGTTATCGCAATATTTTCGATTTTTACAATTTTATTTGAAAGTGAAAGGTTTATAAATTTATATTTAAGTAAAATTAAAGTTTTATACTCGGTTATTGCCCATAATGTACAGCATTATAGTATTACAGTATTACTTTTCAAGAAGGAAGTTAATATTGCTCAAGGGCGATCTAACTTCATGGATTCGTTTGTAGCTTACAAATTCCATTTTATTAAAATTGGTAGCACCGTAATAAATTATCGATTTCATTAGCTATTTTCGTTACAGTCTTCTAATAAAATTTAATTGACTGCTAATCTGATTTCACATTTTACGTAATTAACGAAAGTCAAATATCGATTGAATGTGACAATATCATTGCTATAATGACGACAGTGCGACTTCAAAGTTACTCTTAATTATATAATTATTAAGGATGTCCTGGAGGTACCGTCCCAATCAAAAAAGTCATGCAGGAAATGTTAAAATCACCGATATTAATTTTCCGCGGGGATCCAAAGACAAAAAAATATGTCTTATGATTACTGACCTATATATTTTTAACTTTCTGCACTATATACGTTTGGAATACAATCCGAATTGCTAAGACTTTGTGGTGTAACATTCAATATTATAGAATTGGAATTTGTCCCGCGTCCGCATTTTCTTTCGGCAAATGTCTCCTGTTTCGATTTCACGGATGTAATAAAGGCGCCATGCATGTGTCTCGCCAATCGACAGAAGTCGCCGACCGAGATATTCCTTCGTCGAAGATTCAATCAGCCCGTAAACGTGTCGCGATGTCATTTCATTTCGAGTTTATTCCACCGACGAGATTCGAGCAGTTCGAACCGTTGATAATGCCGTTGCTTTCAATCAGGTTTGCTACTCTAACATCACTGACCTGTTTGACTGCGTACGCGCGCGATTTTATATATTTCTCGCTCTGTTAGGAATCACAATCAGAGTAAATTAAATTTAATTACGACGACTGTATATGAAGCTTTTTCTATGCTGTATTTCGTTCTTTGACAGAAACCACCGCTCGCAATTTTTACTGCAGTGATTCATTTTGATAGAGGTTGGGATTATTTTTAGGTCGGCAAATAACGTGTTTACGCGGACAACTCTGTTGCATGTGGAACATGTAAACGAAGCTTCGGTAAAAGCATTCAATACCTATCGTGTTCGCGTAATCCAAATAATAGGACGCAAATTTTTAATTGATACGTTACATGCACCGGCATCGCGAATGTTCCGCCAGTACGAAACGGTTTTATCACTTTTAAATTTACTTCTCCTTTTTTAAATGGATTGAAAAAGCTTTGTATTTTCAATCGCTCGCAATCCTAGAGAGCTGCGTCAATATTTCAAAGAATAAGGAACCCACGCCCGTTCGTTCGGAACATATTAGCCTCGACATGATTTATATAAAAGACCCATGGAGTTCGATTGTGATAGATTCAGGCGAAACTATATCTCGACCGAGGCAATCGGACAATTTGGATCGTTTTCCGATCGTCTCCCATCAAAGTTGCAGCGCCGTGCTACAAATGCTTTAAAATAACTTTTCCGACCGCACACGTTCGGCTCGTATGAACCGCTTTTCCGGAGCGCAAAAGACTCACTTTGATCTGTAACAGAGCCACCGACTGACTACAGAGACGCATCATCAGATTGCTACAAGGGCCAGAGCAGAGCTCTCCGTTAATCAGTTAAGCTGCGCGCGTGTAACAGCCACCGGCCCAATGGCTTTAATTAAAAAGAGTAGCTCTATGTATCCGACTAAAGATTACTCCCGTCGTAACGCCAAAATCGAATTTCGTCCAAATTCGAGTTTGTCCGTCCATTGCACAAGTATTTTTTTCGCGCGCTATTCCCCATTGACCGAAATTACGCGCGGTTAAGTGTACGCCAGGATGAACAATACCTAGTTTAATTAAAACGAACATTTTCGCTCGGCGGTAACGGCGGCGTAATTAATTTTGCAAATATACCTCTTTCCTCCCTGTAGAAATGTTATTAATGGAAAATTGCATTGAGACGCACAGCGTGTTTGCATATTTTGGACATATTCATATCTCTATTGTGTTATTATAGCTGCTCGTTATTGTCGAATCTTTTTTCCGTTAATTACGGCCGGGTTGCGTATCCACGCGTTATCAGAAATTGCTTGATTATTAGGATTCCCCGGACCACTGATTTTTATCGAAATATTTCATTGAAGCGATTCTCGTTGAAGTCTCGACCTCGACGCGATCGCGCTTCGTAAATCACGCAGCTCTTTTCACAAATAGATTAGACGGAGTTGATTGACTCATTGACTGCACCTATAACGAAATCATGATTAATTTCTCTGCTCAAATACGATTAATCGATATTAGTGACCGTTGTCGATAAACCGAATAAACTTTCGCACGAGTGTATCTGAGGTTGCATTAGAGTATTAATGGTCGCGCGAACCGGTAACATTGTAAACACGATCGATGATACTATCGTGTAACCAACTGCATATACCAGGTTTTATCTTTCATCGTGCTTAATTTAGCGCGTCGAGCAAGCGCGTATACGTTTCGCTTCCCAATTTTATTTGTGGATTGAGATCGCAACTGCGATATATCCCTGAAAAATCTCTTCAAACGTAATATACCCTAACCGATATATATCTCGCTTTTACATGAAACAGCTTTAATTTAATCTTAAAATTCACGCAGTACATGTGATATGAAGTACATGTGTATTAGTTCAGTTATTTACATCGCGCGCATTACGTGTATTATATATGTATTTATTCAGTTTGAATGATTGTCAGTATATTTAGATGATTAATTTATCATTATTATGTATTGTATTAACCTCGTGTAGATCCCGATTTAGTCGTAACAATGAAGTTAAGTGTTTAAATATTCGACACAATGAATATTGAGTACTAAAATAAAATGTAATTTTATCTTGATGTAACACGTTGCATAAAACTGTCGGGCATTGCGATGAATATGAAATCGATTATCACTCGATATGCGCGTTTAACGCGTTTAGTAAGTTTCAGCCTCGATGCCGCGCGATGTAATTAATCCACATAAATTCAATATGTCTAGGAACGAATGTCAATCTGTCGAAAGTTAAACGATTATTGAAGGCGCGCAAAAGCTGGCCCCTTGAGCCAGAAAAGATATTTAATTGCGCGATTTAAAAAGGGAACTACCGTCGACTGGGTTTTTAACGATCAACGGATACACATGTTTAAACCTTTCCTTTGCCATTCGATACTGTAGAGTGTAGAGAACAAAGTGACGCGCGCGCGCGTGCGCGGTCGATGCAAAACGTCCTATAAGATTACACGGTTTACGTAAAAGACGAGGCAAACACTTCCTAATGACGTTTACAGCCTAGGGTTTGCGCGTATATAATATTGAACTTGCAACTGATACCTCCTACTTCCCTACATTTCTAAAGCTTTCGTGGCTCGTCGATGTTTGACGAGAGGGAATCGGGCCTCTTGCCTGCGTTGCTCCAATTAGCACTGTTCAAATAAAACACAGCAGTTATATCGCGCTGTAAAATGATCCCCTCTACACCGGTCGGAAAGATAATGCTCTCCTAGCGAAGTCTTAATTAGCGCGGTGTGTTTTACGATTAGCTGGCGCGAGAGTTTGCACGTGGGAGCTGAAATCTATAAAGCGCTATTATAGCTCTCGTTATGCGCCGATATTCCTGAAATTCACCCGAGATTCGTATATACTCGTCGTTTGTTTCTTATCGCGACTTCGCGCGCTGTCCAATTACAAAATAACGAAATTAGCGCGTTACACGTACATACCTCCGCGCGGCTAATTATGATCGATGGCTCCTCATCCGGACTCGTCAAGTCAGCGTATCGCCCAATATAATTAACAAAAATTGAAGAAACGTCGATCCCGGGCGATAATACGTTTGCCCGTCGCATGAACATAGCATCCCTAATTAAGGCTGGAAGTTGGTCGAACGGTCGTTCCGGCGAAACAAAGTTTATTAATTAAGCTCGTTTAAAAGGCGAACTTCAGCGCGGCCTTAATCGTTCACTCTTGCTTCGTCGTGGCGTCGTTATTTGACGCTCAGCCAAATTACGTATTAGCTCTCGAGGCTTGTAATATGGCCAACAACGTTTACAATGTGCATATTAACTCGAACTTTTCAATCGCGCTGTGTACCTGCGGCATCGCGTTTTCTCAATTGAGTGCGTTAACAATTTATTTCCCGAGAGAATAAGAGATTTTTTTGTATACTTTTACTTTTTATTTAAAAAAAATTAATGCGGTTATGAGAACCGTGCGATGATGCTACCACAATTAGTATACTTCTTAATTAACCTTAATTGGCAACTTCATTTTTTGTGCTCTATCTGTTATGTGGTGCAGCTTTTCGAGATTTTTTAATGTAGGTAACTCGAGCGTTGTCCGAAAATTTACGTTTAAACCAAATTATCCAAATTATTTTATCTCTAATCGCTAATTTTTTATTATAGACATGCTAATAAAGTCATACGATTTCTTGGGAAAAATAACGTTCAACCCGTACTTGCGATTGTCTTTAGCGTTTTTCTCGAAAATTGTAAATAGGGAAAGTCGTTTCAGCTGATCCAATTTGGCGCCACTCGAAGGGGATTTACAGGGGTATTTCTCACCGAATGAGGAAGAAACAGGAATATAATGGGACGCGCCACGCCCTAAATTCGTTAATTTCCTGTTCACCCTCATCAGCGTGGAGTCATCGTGTGCCTTTCTCTCTCTTGCATCGTGCTATTCAATAAAATCTCGATCTCGGGGTCTGGTCTCAAATTGAAATTTTTCTCGTTGACGTTTTTACGGTTTCGCGGTTCCCGCATCTCCATTCATTCGCTCTCATCCGACACAGTTGCCTTCTATTTTCTTCTCTCTTTCTTTCTCTTTCTCTCTTTCTTTCCTTTTCTCTTTCTCTTTCTCTGTCTCTTTCTCTTTCTCGCTAAACCGTTTGTATGCTTAAATAGGGATTATCCTGACCACTTTAAACCTAAGTCAATACAGTCGATGAGATTCCGTAGAAATGACCGCCGCCGACCTATTTGCGTAGCGATACAATCGTGCTGGCGATAAAAAGATTATATAGTCTTCGTTTTTGCTGCATTTTACGTCAGAATTTCATTATGATATTTTCACAGCGTGAAAAAAAAAGAATGAAATATGCAATTTATCAAAGCAGCGGTTATTCCGTTGAAAATCTGGCATAAAATATTTAAATGAGTATTGTTCTGTAAAATAAGATGTGTATAATAACTTCGAAAATAGAGAAATGATATACTATACCGTTAAGATACGTTTAGTTTGCAGAATGTTCAAACTCAAAATGGTTGAGTAATTTCGGAAAGAATTTTGAATTCGCGCGATATCCCTTATTTTCTTGGCGCAGCGCGCAGCAGGAACACAAACGTTAACGTCCACTATAAAAAGCTTTTGCATTCTGCATCACAGGTACGACGCGACGGTAGGATAGTGTCCGTGACAATGACAAAGGAACGCATTAATTTTCCAGCAGTAGATGCATTACCTACCTCTAAAGAATTGCCGCAATTTTATTATTTTTTTTTGCCACATTGCGTTGTTAGGTGAGTGTTACGATTATCTTTATTTTTTATTTTTTTGTAACAAATATTTATTTAGAAAGTATTGCGAAGCATATATATTTTACACGCAGATACACAGATTTTGGCATTCAATAATAACATTTATTTCTCTTCGGGTTTTTTCTTTTTAGTCGATAAATTGTATTTGCGCTTCTATAAAAAAAATATATAACGCTTGTTTATCTATAGACAAATTTTTTTTATTTGTGATATTTTATTCTGTTGAACGTAAATGTAACAGTTCCGATTTAGTGTTTTGCGTAATCTAAAGTATGTATCCTATGTTAAATAAATTAAATTTATTGGAGTGTGTGGTAACAACAGTTTTAGTTGCAGAAAATTATGATTATTAAGTTTTATTTTTATTTATATGTATGTGGTAGTGTGCGATTATTATTAGAAAATTAGACGCAAAATGGTTTGTAAAAGAGATAAAAACTGACTATAAATTTGCCTTAAAATTATCAAATGGACTGTTTCGTAGGATCTGTAGGCGAGATTGGCATAAATACACATACACATTTAGTAGATTTACTGGGTAATCCCTATAACGTACGTTTCATTGTACGAGTTCTCGAAAATTAATGTGCCTATTAGCAAAGTTTTCATTAAATCTAGATTAAAATCTAGCCTCGTAGTTTGATGAAAATTCTCTTAAACATAAGAAGATCAAACATTTATCGCTAATACTATTTGCGAATACTACTTTTTGCACGAATAAAGGCATTTAATAATGGTCCAAAAGATACTTTTTACTTTTGGTCATGAGAAAACCGTTCCGTTGTAAAATGAGAACGGCGCAACAATATATTTTATAGCAAGAAAAAGATTCATGATTAACCGTAGCTATACAAAAGCATTTGCATAATCGCGCACCGCATATTATAAAAACTAAAGAGCGTTCGTAAACCGCCTAAGGTGAAATAAGACACCTGTTATTATAGGTCAACAGTCTTCTTGGGGCTAACTACGCGAAGATCACATTACACTTTACGCAAGAGAGAAACAGCTACAATTCGGAATGGGCATTTCCGTGGCTTTTCAGTTTGCAAGCGTGCAGCACGAGATTCGTCGGTCTGATTCATTGCTCTCGTAATTGTGCGAGGATAGCTCCAACGCTTCTTTCGCTTTTTTTATATTACTTTACAGTTTGCAGTAGAGAAAGAGAATTAATTTTAAAACTGCTACATTTATCTTTTTCATTGAATAAATATATTGTTTATAGTCTCATTTAATATTGAAGCAAAATTTTTTTATAAAATTTTTATTTAAAAAATTACTTCCTGATAATTTACGTTTCTCTTTCTCTTCCCCTCTCTCTTTTTCTTTTTTAAATGTTCTATTGAATGTTATACAAACGTCTTAAGCTCATTATGATTTTATTATTGAACAAACAGAGTATACGATGAAAACTCTAATCCATTAAAAAGTTACACGGAAAAAAGGCTTGGTTGAATTTACCAAGTTTTTCTTGGTTACGTATATATTGGTAACTACAACCATTGACTTGGTTGCCGTAACCATGTACAATTAGTTAGTTTGACAATTCAAATTTGGTTGGAACTATTGGTGCTTATAACCAACGCAATTGGTTGAGGTAACCAAGAAACTGTATTGCGATTGATCACCCAGAAATTAGTTCTCACAACCAATGACCGTAGCTAGTTTAACCAAGTTCTTGGTGAATTAAAAAGCATGGCTGATGGCTGCACTGCAGTCGAAGACTGAACGTGCTAACGTACGGATGTCGTTGCGTCGTCGTTGACGATTTTTCTCATCGACGTCGTGTGCGGGTATCGGTCGCGGTGAAACGCGAGCGGTAAGTAGTATAGTAATGCTAATTCGAAGCCATGGTGCTTGCGCGGGGGTACATGGCCAGGGAATCCCCGCGCCGCTGAGATCCCCCCTTCCCGCCGAGATTTCTTCGCTCTGCACAATGGCTTCGAATTGATATTGCTGTACTGTTTCAGTAAACCCCTCGGCAGTGAGTTTCTCGATCGTGTCCCGATAACTGCGTGTCCGCGGTATCAGTGTTGTGAGATATCTTGGAGAACGGGAGCGCGGCGAGAATCGCCGACGGACCCGCGAAGTCCTTCATCAACCTAACCTAATCTTCAGCACGCGGCGGCCAGCGGAGAATCTACGTCCCGGATTCCGGCGACGCTCGCGAGCTCCGAGGGGCTCGTCGACTTTTGCCGCGCGCTCGGCGGTCGACTTCATACATATTGGACACGAATACGCGCCACATACGTACGCCGCCGTCCCGACCGCGAAAGGACAAACGAGGTCGCGAGGGAAGAAATAGGGGATGTCGCGGCTTGATAGCCGCGGATCGCGCTGAGGTAAATTATGAGCGTGCCACGTTCTCCAGCGCGCCGTCATCGTCACCGTCATCATCATCGTCGTGATCACTGTCCCGCGATCGCCGGTTGCTTCGCCGTAATCGAAGACTTTTTACACAAGTGCATCGACCGCGCGAATCTTCGTCGTCGTCATCGTCATCGTCACCGTCTTCACCGTCGTCGCAGTTCAATGATGGAAGCAAGTGTGGCGGATTTATTGAAAAATTGGGGATTTGAGAAGTTTGTCTCAATATTTGAAGGTAAGTTCTGTTGCATTTATACTATTAAATTAGATTTTTAATTAATCAGTTTTGCAAAGCGTGAATTGTCTGCATTGTGTGAAATTTCCATTTATTTTTTCCGTGCATGGCGCACATAATAACCTATATAATAGACTTATCCGGCCAACGTCTGCGTTCGCATCCTTGCACTAGCCAAATCTACAATGTGCTCTTTGCTTCCTGTCTTCTGCTCTTAACTTCTTTGCGATTATCTCGTATTTCGCAATTCCGTTGCGTAACGTGATGTTTCTTGTCTCTTCTAAAGTTGGTCAATTTTTATCTTGGACGACAGAGATAATCGCAAAGATGTTTAGAACACAAAACAAAAAGCAAAGAGCACATTGTAAATTTGGCTTATTATTGTTGCCACTTGTCCATGACTATACTACACTTCTCACAAAAATTAAAGAAACGCTAAATTTATCTTTAAAAATAGGCAAAATTTAAGCAGCTGTAACTTTGTTAAAAATAAACAAAATTTAAATTTAAAAAAAGGATTTTAAAGCTTGAAATTTCTTATTTTTGAAAGGTTACTATTATCTTTTAGTTTCTGTGAGTTTGATAATTTTTACATATAGAAAACTACGAGCTGGACAAAATAAAAAATTTTTCTTTCACTTTGTAGGCCTGTCACGTGCAAAAAAAATCTGTGAAAATTTTCGACTTCCTAACGTCAAAGCTTGAAGTTTTCCTTGCAAAATCTTTTTTTAAAACTGTTTCTACGATTTTTTGTTATTAAGTTATTGTGGATACCACAAAATAAGAGATAAATTTTCTATTTTGTCCAGCTCGTAGTTTTTTATATGTAAAAATTATTAAACTCACAGAAATTAAAAAACAATAGTAACGTTTCGAAAGTAGAGATTTTAAGCTTTAAAATCCTTTTTTAAAATTTAAATTTTGTTTATTTTTAACAAAGTTACAGCTGCTTGAATTTTACCTATTTTTAAAGATAAATTTAGTGTTCCTTCAATTTTTGTGAGAAGTGTATTTGAAGTTACATATTTAATTTAAAGTTAACATAATTGGACGAAATCCGTGTGTACACTTTAGTCTTCTTCTTAGATGACACATGTAATGCTACACCTCTTTTTTTTACATTTATCAAGAAATCACAGGTACTCGTGAGTGATAAGATTTCATAAAAAATATTATTGTAAACTGTTTAAATCTTATATCTTATTGCTTGTATCTTCTTACTTATTAAATAATTTCTGACAGAGAATGAGGTTAATATGGATGCGATGAAGGTGATGACTTATGAAGATGTAGTTTCATTAATCTCCAAAGCTGGCCCTAGAATAAAGTTTTGGTCAAAGTTACAGGAGTGGCAATCCAGAAATGAAAACGCGGTATTACTGAAAATTTATGCTCTTACATTTTTATATCCAATAGTGACAGAGAGTAACAAGCCTGCATGAACTTATTTTTTAACACTATACTATTCCTTTAATCCTCTGTATTGTATATTACCTACACATGCTCATATTAGAGGTTTCATGACGATAAAGCATCTAGCATGTACTAATTTTCCCAGCAAAGTATAAATACTTTTTATTTTATGCATGTTAGTTCTATTGTATATTGTATTTTATGATGATGGTTCATATCTACATAGATTCTGATACTTAATTTATTACAGATTGCTATAAATAATAGTACCGACATAGAATTATCTTTGCCAATGAATCCGGTGATGGGAAATGAAATATGCATGCCTGATGCGAAAGATCTTTTTGAACAACACCCAACATTGGAATTGCCTATCGAAATCAAAGATATCGAGTTAATAATACCATCGACATCACAACAGCAGGCAAATTCTGTAGATATTATTATTATCGATATTGAAAAAACTTCTGAAGAGCAAACTTCCGTCGTCCAGTGCAAAAGAAACTTGAAAAATGTATGAGATTATTTACCCCAGAAAAGTGCTCAAACCTACCTAACAATTTGTATTTTATTTCAGTCAGTCAATGAATATATTGATGACGACGCAGTTAACAGTGCAGGGATCAGAGAGGCCTTCGACTCAGGCACTTTTACTGAAAAACACAGATTAAAACTCAGTCGTCTCATTATTACAAAGGAATTCAAAAACGACACCAGTGCAAAGTAAGACTTTTTAGAACTGATACACGCGCGCGCGCGCGCGCGCGCGCACACACACACACACACACACACACACACACACACACACACACACACACACACACACACACACACACACACACACACACACACACACACACACACACAACATATTATGTTAGAGATAAATTATTTATTACAATGATTTATGTCATTAAAAAAAAAAATAGAAACTAATTATACATGGAACTACAATTGTCAACATGATACTGATCCTTTCTTATCGTTAATTATCATTACAGAATCAGACCAGAAAGATTTTTGAAGTTAGCTGCAGAAATTAGTGAGGTTTTTCCTGGCGAGGACGCGGTATGCACGATTAGTTGATAACATAATTACGGGATATGCAAATATATACTATTTATTATTTTTATGTTTTTTTTAGCGTTTGTATTACATTCCACGATGTGTGTATAATGGTAAAGAAGTTGCGCCAAAAGGGAAATTATACAACCAATATACAAATTTAGTAAAAAAATTTCGGCTGAACGATCTTCGAGGTAAATCTGCACATAATGTAGAAGAAAAAGGTTAGTAATTTATATGATACTTAAGAAATAAATCTTGAGATTATAGTTTAACGCCATATAGTCCTTACATTTTTGTTGCAAGTAAAGTTTATTTTTTAATCAAAATTGTTTTCCAAATAGAAAATAACGGTTGTAACGACGACGACACAAGTGTCGCAAATGATTTGGCATGGTTGTCAATAAGACTGGAACCATGGACTACCGTACAGGAAAAATGGCAGGCTACCAGTAAATATCGGCTTGCTATTTTACAAAAACAAGAAACCAATAATTCTCGCAAGCGCAAGAACAGTGATCAACCACCACCAGATAAAGTATCAGATTATATTGAAAAGTACAGGGCGCTACGATCCCCTGACGGATACACATTGGTAAGAATAATAACTTCTATCTGTAATTGGAAACATTTGCATAACAAAGAAACGATAGAAAAAAAGACGTTTTGCATTGCCTCTTCAATAGTATTTTTACTAAAAACGAAATTCATGAATGTTAGCATGTTTTACAAATCAACATTTTGTTTTTAATTTTGACAGCTCGAATTGGATTTTTTACAATTGTATCCGCAGTCCGATATAAATCTGACGAGTAAGTGGACAAAGTTTGTCCAGAAAGTGCTGGAGTTTAGTCCATCCGAGATCGATAGTTTAGCAGGCATGTACATTTATGCAAGATATTTACATTATTCTATTATTTCAAACCTATGTATTTTTACATAATTGTAGATTGTGTCTATATATAGATGTAGAACTTTAATATATTAAACAAAAGTGTTAAATTCTTATTCTGTAAGTTAAAATTTTAAAGATTTTCAACTGCTGTTAAAAAAATTAATAAAAGTATTCGTCTACTGCAGTTTTCTTAACATTAAAATTTGAAAAAAATATTGTTGCGCTAGTAATTAACTTGTCTGAAATTATTTTTATTTTGATAGATGAGTCACCAGTCACAATTTTGCATAAGTTTGCTAAACTTTTTGAGCCAGTAGTACTGAATGCACGAATTGGCAAATTCAAGACGCGGCCGACTAGAGCAGAAATTGCGGAAGGATTGGTGTTGCACGTAAAGGTATGTAAGGTTCCTACATTTTTTAACACCAACCCTTCCAACGTATTTTCTGGTCCTCACATTAGTCCTCCAGCCATGCACTTTCGTATCCCACAGAGATTTTGATTGTTCGCCGTTTCGAGAGTAAATGAGCTAGGACTTTGAAATTTCTACCTGATGTTCCCTACTATAACAACTTTGTTTAGGGGTAGGGGGATTATCTGACAATCATTTGTTTTCCGGAACAAACGACTGTTAGAATCTCGTGGGACACGAAAGGGCGGGTTGGAAGGATTAGTGTTAATATGTTGAAACTATTTTTGTCTTTACTACATATATTTTAAATTTCATCATGTGTTATAGGTTATTGACGATTTGATGCCAGCAATTAACCGCATGCGCTCGAAAGCTGAGCAGCTAAAAACAACATTGCAACCCCTGGCGGCAGTTGTTGGCCTCACTCCGCAAAATATAACTGCATCGTACGTTGCAATAGACGACATTTTATACAAGCTGGACAGTCCATTACGAGCCGTCGATGTCTGCTTTAAGTGCATTCATGCCTTACATGCACAGTACCCAGTGCAAAGTGAACGCCCGTGGTTGGTACTACAGCAGATCATTTATGACATCTACACGCCGTGGGATGCTCAGATTCCTGCTGTGATACAAATGTGTAAGAAGTTTGCACTCGCGTAACACGAAGTACAATTTTAAAGATTGTTGTATAATATGGATTATAAAGATATATAGATATAGATATAGATTATAATATAGATTATAAAGAGTTATATAAACTGCGTTAATTGGTATGTTTAGTCATTGATAGTCTCCCGTCGGGCTGTATAGATTAGGTTAGGTCCTCATTGCAGATCATTGGTTAAAACACAAGCCGCTAAAATGCCGCATTGCACAGAATGTGGCCTTCTCGTGCTGTCGGTACAAGCTTTTCAGATACACAATACAATTGTGCATAACTTATCTAACTCTGCAGTATTTAACTTGATTTGGATGAGATACCTGTTTTCGGCATTATTAAAACAATTATCTGCAATGAGGAAAAAAAAGTAATTGTTCAATGCAACATGTGCACAAACGTTGGATTTAATGAAAACCTTCATTCCTATGAAATAATTAGTAAAATAATTACAAATTTTTTCAACTTGACACATTGTTGACTAATTTTCCATGTATTCTGCACCGAATGGCAAGCGGTCAATTATTTGTCACCTTAAAAAATATGTAATTTAAATAAATAAATAAATACTAAATACTTTATAAATACTTTCATAATTATATAGGTAACAACAGAACCCACAATTAATTAGAAAATTATATATTTTTATGTGAAATATTTTTTATAGCTCAGTTTATCCGTGAAAATATTTTTTCTTATTATATAAAAAAGTATAAGAAAAAATATTTTAACGGATAAACTGAGCTACAAAAAATATTTCATATAAAAATGTATAATTTTCTAGTGCTTCGATCTATTAATATTTCACCAATACAGATGGTTAAATTAACTACGGCCGTTGGTTGCATCAGTCATAACAGTTGGTTCCATCAACCAACTAACTTGGTAAAATCAACCAAAACATAGGTTAGAGCAACCAAGTGACGCCTGAGGTTTACCAATATCTTTGGATGGTCCAACCAAGTACTATAGTTGCTCCAACTACGGCAGTCTAACCAAGTGCCGTTGGTATATGTAACCAAGATATCAGTTGTCTCATATATAATCAAGGCACTTGGTCGAGGCGACCATTTTTTTGGTTATCTCAACCAAGTCTTTTTTTCCGTGTACATCGAATAAATCCATTATCTACTCGGCTAACTTCCGGTTCGATCAGAGTCAATCTTATCCTGAATTCTGGTTAGAGAGGTATTATTGGAGAGAGCAATAAAATTTCTTTATGGCTTCCGGCTTTGTGAATCCAACCACGTGTAATCTTTGGCTGAATATTGAGAAAGATCACACACGCTCGAATTCGGCACGCAAGTTTCGTTCGCTTGCCGGCGAAATTGCTCGTTCGCCGCGACAACCCCGTCCCTACATGTATGTATCATGTATGCCCGAGTTAACGGACGCTTATAAAATAATATTATTTTATATTATTATTCTTATTATGAATTCCATTCCGTGGTCGAACGACTTCGCCAGTCGTATTAGCACAGGATGAGATTCATGGACGATGCTTCAGAATCCACCGCGGCGATTTCATTCTCGATTATTTGTATATCTTAACTACAAATTGTTGACCACGCAATTGACCAACACACACGCTTGCATCCATTTTGCCTTTATCGAGGTGTTCGTCTCATTAATATGCTTTGCGTTTCAAAACAGAGTAATCCTGCAAATTGCGGAAAACTCCAAGGATGTCACTGGTATGTCCCCGGCAAAAAGCGAACAATTGCGTACTTGCTGACGAACGAGCATAACGTGGTTTTGCGAGATGCATACCTACATTTCGCCATTATAACGAATTCATGAAGCATCGTTATGAAACTTTAAAATTGCTTTTCCACTTTTATTCGGACACTGCATGCGTCACTGTCGTCACTGATACGCTTCGTATTTCAATGTTCTATAAAGAAAAAGTTATAATATCGAATAATCGCGGTATAATTATTAAAATCGTTTTGACTTGAATTAATTAATCGATAATTGTTCTATAGAAAATGTATCGACTAAAAGAATCGTCATTAATTGCAATAAAAAATTATTGTTAGAAGCGTTTTTAGATACGTTTGACTCTACACAAAAAAAGAGGTGTCAAATCAAAACTTAATACTCGTATATACGCAACAATCTATAATCTTGAAATAAGGTATATATTGCGTTAAACGAAGAAAATTTGTTTGAATGAAGTCACTTATATAGTTTAACCGAGAAAAAAAGTTGAAATTTTTATAAAAAGATTATAGATTGTTGCATATAGATATACGAGTACATAAGTTTTGATTTGACACTCCTTTTTTTTGGTGTAATGAACGTCTTGATTTTTCATAACAGAATCATCTTTTAGTGCGTCCGTACACTATGGAAAGTACTTAGGTTGAGGGATTGTTGTCGTGATAAGGGATACAGTTCATCTTACGAAGTGCACTAATTAAATAAGAGACGTTAGAAGGATCAAACCACCCGAGACTGCGGCTGGTAATAATGCTGTTAGGATATAATCTCACTCCTTTATGAGAATTCCCTTGGAAAATTAACGCTACTCTTCTACGCAAGCGAAAGTATTATCTTAATGAAGAAATTTTAGGTAACTGCGCGGATCCAATGAAACTTGTCCGAAAATTTAAAAAGATATCGTCAAGTCATTTCGTGGTATTTGCATATATGTAGGTATATCGGCACGATTGCAAAAGTTCGCGCTTTAACGTAATCCCGTCACATTTGCAATAATTACCACAATATATGTTCGACGCTTGCACGTTAATACCTACAACCCTTTGTGCCGTCATTGTATATTTTCACAATAACGGCTTAAATTACCTTTAATCGGTAGTATAATATAACGTTCAGTGAGTTTTATCACAGTGATAAACGCAGTGTCGTGTTAAATTGTTAGTTATGCGATACGCGTAGAGTTGATCATTCATTACGTGAAATAACGATTACAGCTTGGTTGAATCAACGCGCTTTCGGTGTCACGCTTAAAAATCGTTAAGTATTATCGCTGGCTATTATACGTTATTTAAATTGATACGATAGTGGAATTCCCGATTCGAGATGATACATATGTAATGACATTTATAGAGGATTTATACTCTTTGGAATCGGTATAAATTTGTTGGATGTAGGAAAAGAACACACATTCTCCAAAAGAATACAGATGAGGAACGATCCTCGATACATAATACATAGGACTTACTTCCCATTCTGTCTACTTTGGTAAAATTGTGTGGATATCTTGCTTTTGTGCTTCTTATTTTTACGGAAGCCGCATAAATTGGCGCGATATCAAAAATGTGCATTCGCTCGTAAAGAAACACGTAGGATATTTATAGGACCAGGATGCCGCTGATATACGATCGACTTTCAGTCACATTTGCGCTCTATAAAAGCTCCATCAAGACGCGGAGAACAATAAAGGCGGATCACGTATCAGACGGATCACCAGAAGCGATTCTAAACTGCGTCTCAAGTCAAAGGTTTGACTCATCTTCAATACGTGGTAATCTACAATACTGGTATGGAAGAGTATGAAGATAAAAACACAGAATTTAAAAAGGTTTAAAATAGTTAAATGTACCAAGATATCGTTTGGCTAATTAAGTATAAAAGATGCTGGAAGGATCAAATCTCTCGAGACCGCGCCTGGTAATAATGCCGTTAGGATAAGCTCACTCCTTTCTCCCTGGAAAGTTAACGGTACTCTTCCACACAAACGAAAATATTATCTTAATGAAGTAATTTTAGATAACTACTATTGGCATAAGTCTCTTTCGATTACGATATTTTGACAATTTGAAGCTTATATCTTCTTGTTTTAATTTCTTGTTTTAATATATCACGCATAATATATAATTGTAGATCAGAAATATGCAGTAAATTAAACAGAACGTAAAGTTTTACGTTACACCAATGTTAATATTGCAGTAACGTTACGAAAGTGTTAAGATATGAAAGACTGAAAATGATAAAAGGTAGAAACTTATCAGTTCTGATAACGTGTTAAATTCTGTGCCAATTAATATACCTTGCTGGCGTATCCATGTAATACCTTGAATAAAACGTCATTTTATGATTGTATTTTTCAACCCATAAGCATCGCTGCAAAAACGAACAATTGGTGACACATTTCAACCAGGATCGAATCGATATTTCGACGTATATATTTTTATATAACCATTTGTGTGTGTTACATGAAACGCTACACCAGCTACTCGTTTGTGGGATTCTCGCTCAAACGTTAATTGCGCTTATAGCGTTGCAATTTTATTTTTTGCAACATTTACGAGACAATTAAATTACCATTTGTCATTCGAGGTACATCCCTCTGAAGAATTTTATTCCTTTTCGATCGAGCTTTTGAGAAATATAATTGTCTAGTATAAATTTTTCTCCGTATAATATAACTTCCAGATATTTAATTCTATTTGTTAAATAGTTATTGAAATATTTTTGTAGTGTGAAATATTAAGTGTGAATTTTACATTTTCGTACGTTTAGTGTGAATATTAAAAGTGTTACAATTATTTTTAGTTTTCAACAAATCCTTGCAAACTGAGCTTATCTTTTTTATTTCAACAATTCTAATATTATTTTTTATTCGCCGAAAAATACGTGATAGATTTTTGCAACATGCATAATTAAGATGTGCATAAATTATACAAAAGACGAGATCGATTCGTATGCGCATGAAACATTGATCGAAACTGGATGTAATTTTTGTTGTTTCTCTGTAATTGCAACCTCGCGACGGAAGTACGCAAGCAAAATAGATTTGACGTATGTTGAAAAAAAAACAAATACATCCGTGAGAGAAAATGCACAGCGTTGTCGTTACATATTTTACATATATTCCTGCTTGTTTTGTGTTATTTAATTTATCAGTCAATTTTCAATCTGTATTTTTCTAGGTATTCGAAACGTTAAATGTTTTATTGTAAATTAAATTAAAATTCTGAATTAAGGTGATGTCATGCGTTTTTCTGTAAATTCCGACTGCACTTTTATACACGTCCGGAGCAGAGATAGTCGAAATCACGGAATTAGCATGGAATTAGAAAGCGTTTTGCAAAGAGCAAACCGTTCAAACTGTTCAAACAACAGTATGTTAGCGTAAAAAAACGACAAGTCGCGCGAACTGCACTTTTGCCGCAGAGAATCCGATCGGATGGAACGAATGGAATTCAATTTTACAGTACAATAGCGCTTACGTCGGGCGCGCACAAAGCGCGCGACAATGAAACAGTCATAAGACGTACTTCGGCGGAAAGTAATCCCATTTACCCGGTGGCCCCTTCGTTCCCCCGGACGCAAATCTCGCCGAACGCGAACAACCGTCTCGCTGCGTCACAATAAATTTAATTTCGCCGAACTCCAGGATGTAATTTTCACGACTCCGCTTATATATTTATTCATTTTCGCGAGTCCATGCCACTCCCGCTTCCAGAACTTATTTGCACGCTGCATTAGGCTCAATGAACTTTATTGACGACTTTATCGAATTTCAAGCTAGACGCTTTAACGCTAACGGATCAGTAATTTGCGGATTAGTAATAAGTATATATTCAGTATGGAAAGATATAAAATTTGTAACGACGAATTTTCTTTGTCAGCTAACAAAATCAGCTAATTTGTAAAAAAAAAAAAAAAACAACGTTTTGTTTTAAAATCACTCGATTGTATTATGAAACCGTAAAGTGTATTTGTATTATTCTTTTCGATTCGATCTTGTGTAGGGTAAAGCTCGCTATTCCCGCGGTTAAACTCTACGGGATAGGAAACACTCTCGACAAGAAACGGGCCAAAGCCAATTCCATCCGATTTCACGCTGTTCCGTCACATCCGCTTAGTCTCGCCGCGACGATACAAAGCGGTCCTATTTGGCTGAAATCTTCCTTTCCTTTGCCGCGCTTTAAATCGAGTTGCAGGAAACTAGGTGGCGTTTATGAAATATTCACAACGTGCGGCGAATTCAGATACTCTTCTCTATTCAGATTTTTTTAGTCGCGTTCTCGCCACAAAGAATCTTCCTGCTCGTATAAACTTTTCCTATTTCCTTTAAACCTGTCCTTGAGTATCGCAGAGATAATTACTGAAGCTTAATTCAAATTTTACACATAAATACCTATTCAAAATCTTGATATAACAACGGGGGAGGGCTTTTTATACGACGATTATCAAAGAAGCATTTTTAATTATTTTCGATAATAAGTTGGAGAAAGACAATTTAGTTCATGTATATTTATTATATATAATAAAACTAATATTTATATACGTAGACTCTCTCAAATAAAAAAGAGAGAATAATTTACAAAGTGTGAAGTTTTCCGATTTTTTTGCTATAAATTTTAGAAAATGGAGAATGTATATTTTGTTTTTAAATCCTTCACATTTTATTTGTTAATATCTATAAAAATTGTGCCAAATCTAATTTATTGCGAAATAAAGTCGTTGATTAGTCATTAATATCGCTGCAACGTCATGTTATTTTGCAGCCGTTATATAAAGCAAACACGATATGTGAATTAATCATCTGTTAATTAATTGATAAATTCTAAATTGCTCACTATTAACGAAACGGAGATATTCACAATTTTTGTAAAGGAAAAGAAGCCCGCTAGCTACACGATGCAATTCAGTCTCGAAATTTTATTCTTATCATTCAGGAAAACTGAGTCGCGCGCGCGCGCATAAAACATCGGCGTGTAATACGGGCGGACGGATAATTCGAAACCCGATAATCGATGCTTCCACTAGACCTGCACAAGATATCGCCAACACATCCACGCCAAGAAAATATTTATACGGAAGTGAGAGAGAGAGAGAACGTCAAGCCACGCGCGCGCGCGCTATTATAACCGTATCGCATTTTCACGTTCGCATGGTCGACATTCCAAATACGCGGCTTCACCATCCGGACAATTTACTCCCTTCGTCCTATTCTTAACCGCACGATGACGCACGTCTTCCCGGTCGCGCGCGAGTCCGTATTTTATTGTCAATCCCTCACCTCGACATCATATGAGACTCGCGAGCGAAAATGCAATTGCGCGATGCACGTCACTCAGCCGAATTGCTCTCGTTCGCTTCCTATAGCACGCTGAACTTGCAACCCTCTCTTATCTGTCGTCGCGATTTCTCCCCTGTTGTACTCTACTCCGCGCCGTATACACCCACGCAAACATATTTGTATAATGTCGAAGCAATTATATATCCATTCCGGAATCCGTCTTTGCCGCTCGTTTTACTTACACCCGGAGGAGGAAATAGTTAAGTTAAATTGCATAACTTGTCTTATAGTCTCATAGACGATGTAATCCAAGAGATGCAGCCAGCGTAACTTTGGCGAGCTCCAAATTTGATGGGATACAGATATACATGAGAATGATCTCTGTTTAAATTAAACGTCTTATATAATCTCAACCTTAACTATAGGGGGTTTTACATATCTTCTGATACGTTTATAGCATCAAAAATTAAAGTGCCCGAAATTATTTATCTTTTAATTATAATAATTGTACCCGATAACAGTATCATTTTATTGAAAATTAAATATATTTATTGTCTAATTATGAACGAGTGTAAATATATTTTCAATCAAATTTTGTAACAAATATGATATATATTTATATAATGTAAATAAAGTTTTTATATCATATTATCACTGATTATAAAGAGAAGCATTAAACGGTGATTAATAATGAATATAACACATATATTTCTGACGCATCAGCCTTTGCAATTTAGTATTACCAGTTATAAACTGATGCGCAACAAAACACGTAATTATCATATGATTATCAAGCGTATAACTGAACGATCATGATCAATTTTACGGTGATTGTGGGATATTGTTGGATGCGGCTATTAAATTTTATTTCGCGATGATTGTGGAAGTATAGATTGTTGCATTCCTAAAATTGAATTAACGATAAACCTCTTAAAATATAAATAGATAGATATGCAAATAGATAATTTTAAAGAAATAATAATAATAATAACTGTCATGCACATTATTGGTTATCATTGCGGTAAGACTTAATTACAGAGAATTTAACGCGCGATGGGGATTTAACGTTCCGCATGCTACCCTTATTCCTTTTATACCCGATCAGTTAGCCGTATCGAGTTAAACTCATAAACTCATGTCAAACGGTAGAGTGCAGTTTGTGATCGAATCGCAGAATCAATAAACTCTGTTTGACATCGCAGCGAAGTGCGCCCACCCTCATGTCACAAGGAATTTTTGAATACTTTCATATGCCATATCAAATTTCAATTCCCTTTTGCTTACACATCCATCACATAATTCAAAAGTTCAAATCCACTCTACGGTAATTCAAAGTTCTAAATACATAATAAATACATAATCGTATCATTTTATACGCGAGGCAATAAGGATTGCAGATTATTTACCAAGCCCGTGGGGCACGGCACTTGCAATAAACATCGAGTTCTTTACCGAAGGGTATTGCTGCACCGTGGGGTATTTACAATTTTCTACTTTTACACTCCATTGTAGCTTTGCTGCGTTTTTTCCGAAATGCAGCTGCCCGTATGAATGTTTGATCTCGAGGGCAAATGTTGAAAGGGGCAATGCACATTTTAGCGGAAAAATATTCTTTGAAATAACGTTTTTCTTCTCTAAAAGTATTTAGACTTCACTTGTGCAATGATCGCTAAAGCAGAAATATCAGAGTTAATTGCGATGGCAAATATTATTGCAACAAAGGGTTAGCGGTACAATGCTTTTTAATAGTTCGCATTTTAACGTGGCGATTATGACGAATAGAAAGAGCTTGGTTATATTGAGAAATAATTTATGTTATATCGCTTTCGACGTATAGTTCATGCGCTGCATAATAAATGATATGCTTTCTTTCCTGAAACTGCTGCCCAACCTTTTTTATAAAAATAGCGCTGCAATTATTTCATGAGAATAAACATTCGTTATTCAGTACAATAAAAGACATGTAGCTAAGTTTGACGCTGCGTCTTGCTATTTTGCGCGGTTTATTTTAGTCTATGACCTCTTTCTTCAAGATTTTTGTTATACGACATCGCGAAGGAAGATCTCCAAGAAAACTTCACAAGCGCAACTTAACTGCAAGTCCATTAGCGTACCTTATATACTTTCTTCAATCTTTTAGCTTTTTGCCTCAGACATTGTTCTATATAACACACAGCAGAAGACATTACTTATAGATCGTATTTGCTACATTGTAATTATTTCTGTGTGATATATGCGACGTTCTGCTTTGCTGTAAAAAATTCCATTTAGTTTCGCGTACTTTTTATACATATTTTTACGAATAATATTACGAGAAAAATTAGTGTGAGCATAAAGTAATATTAATTATCGAGATATATTATATGAAATACTTAATTTATTTTACACATTCTACAAAATTTTACATATTCTACAATTTTACATGTTCTACAATTTTACATATTCCAGAATTACATATTTTACAAAAAACTGTGTCCCAAATGTATTATATGCAAAATATGTTCTAAAAATTATTTCATTGTGCGAGTATGATATTTTAGTTTACGGATGCAATTTGTGAGAAAACTTTTATGATGCAAAAGTAAATTTACATTTACTAAATATGGCCGCGCCGACATATATTCGACGGCGGGATATTTCCTTGCTATTCCCATTTTATCATCTGATGTATTACGAAGTTTCATCATTTTCCGCAATGGCGATGGCAAGTTCGGCGCACTGAGAAAGGAAAACGAACGATAATTTTGTGGAGCAGCGGGACTCTTCACGAAACGCTACCGCTTTCTTGCAGCACTCATCTTCTCAATTTTGTTCGGAAAACGGTCGAAGAGAAATATGAATTTCCGTCGAGGGCAAAAGATGTCTCTACCTCACGCATCCATCTTTCACAATCAAGATAAATAGATATCTTCCATAACATATGGTTTTGCGATTTGTATCGTTAAATCACAAATATAACAAGAAATTGTTTATTATAAGGATGTCAGAAAATCGCTGATTTTATCAAATCTGAAGTATCGTGAACATGGGGAAATAAGAATTATTTAAAAAAGCATTAAGAAAATTGTAAAGTCGGGAAATTAATTGTAAGAAACGCAACTTTGTAGCGTGTGACAATACGTCTTTATTTATTAGATAAAGAGTTTCACAAGTATCACCGAACAGTGCCGAGCATGTTGAATATTTATGCGTAAAAGGAAAAATTGAAATACCTACCCGTGATCTCGCATTTGCTTGGAAACTATGGAAATCTTGTTTCAAGTCTCAGCCACAATCCTTGAGACTTTGTATTCCTCGGCGGCGTGAAATTTCCCTTCGGGTACAGAGGTGCGTCTCAGGACAACATCTGAATTTCATGAATTCGCGTCAAAAGTTTTCTAATTCCTGTCTCGTCGCCGCGTGCAAAAGCTGATCGCTTGTCGCGACCCGACGCTCAGGCGCGACTTTGTCGATTCGTCATATCACGACGATCCGTCTTATCGCGTTACGATCGTTAATAATGAATTAATTAAGATTACTGCGTTTGTTATGCAAAATTTGTCGCTCGCAAGAACGCGTTCGCCCGCGATCTTGCGAGCTGTAATACGATACAATTTCTGTAACGCGCCACTGATATAACGAAAAATGACACTTTTTGTGTGCCGCGTGACTTTGAGAGTTGACGTTCGCGAATAGATAGAAGAAATTATTGCCGTGTAGCGCGTGCCGCTAATGGCTGACGATTGAAACTTCCGTGAAATTGCACAGCTTGTATAGACGTTCCTTTACGAGAACGCAACCGTGCAGTTTAATTAAAAAGAAACAGTCCGGATATTTCACCGCGCAATTGCACGGTATTTATGGCATTGGTATAGTTTTATTCGCCAATTTAATGAAGAAGAAATTCGGGAAGCAGATTATCGTGTACGTTTATGGAATACGTATTAGATACGTAATTATCTTGCAAATTCTTATATATATATAGATTTTTATAACATAATAAAAATTTACTTGCTACAGATCTTGATCTCGAAGGACTTTAACTAAATCTAATTAAATCTTTAAGTATCTAAATTTTTTATGAGACATATATTAACAATGAATTGTCGAATTAGGTGTTTTCGTTACAAACGCAAGCGTGAGAGATACACAAAATATTAAAGAGGACCGGGACATCGATTGCTCTGATCCGTCTGCGTCGATAAACCATTTACGATAAAACTGCCACTCTCTGTCAATCCAAATGCCCACATGTTTTCGCTCGGATGTACTTCGATTTGCTCGATTTTTGCCGTTTTAGTTTCATTCGTTTAGTATTGACATTTTTAGCCTCTCGTTAGTGTCTGTTGGTTTTCCATTACGCACATCCATTGCATTCATCGGAATTCAAAGACACTCTCGGTCAGAATCTCGTCAGTATGACGTTCGATTGTACAAAGTGATTCGAAATTCACGAAAAACAGCATTGCAGGGTAAAAATCATTTTATAATAAATCGTTTAACAAATCGCCGATGAAAAAATGCATTTATTCTCTGTATTAATTTACAGATACATCTAATTAATTTAATTTCTGATAATATTTACTGACATTTCTCAATATTATTATACAATTAGGTTTATTTACAGTAAGAATATTATTTTAAATTTCTTAAATATACAGCGCGATTCGCGTTGAACATCGGCGGAAGATTGGGGTTGGCCTCTCGAATGGATTCGATAAGGAACACTATCCGCGCGTCGCAGTTTTATTGACATTTGAAATTCCATTATTAGGGAAGCAAGCCTCATCCCGACTCGATTGGAAATGGAACTGGGTCCGGAGCACCCTCCAAGCGACACTCGCGAGCCACCACCGTTATATCAACATCCCCGTCGACAGGGTGAGGGCCAAAGCAAACATGAATAAAGATAAGTGCCGATATGATTGGCTAACTGTGAAGCGTGGTCGTAGTACTGAACAAAACGCGCGATATTGACGTAATCTTCGATAACCGGCTTGGTAGAATCGGCGAGTTCGGATATTCGATTCGCGATTGGTGATTACTGTTTATGATTGCGAGATGTACGTTGATCGAATCAAAACTAAACTCATCTTTATATTAAAATTGATTTAACGCCGGTTTTAAATTAGAGCTACACTTACGAAATTAATATTAAAACATTACGATTTCTCCACCGATATAGTGGAGAGAACTAACGCACTCTTGAGAGAAATGATAACTGAAAGTAGGATACTTTTTAGAAGAATAATAAAAATTACGTCGATTAAAAAATGATTGACTTAATACCAAAGATGTGATAACGATATAAGTCCGTATAAATCCATCAGTCGTATAACTAACGAGCGACGTTGTAACAGAATCGGCGACATGATGTACGACACAGAAGTACCGCAGTAAAGAGGGATTCGAATTTAAAAGACGTCTTTTATCACGCCGCACTTGGCGAACGAGCGGTAGTAAAAAGGGATCACGTGTATAGGGGTTAAAGAATAGTGGATCGTTTATTCGTTGCCCCTGGTGTCTTTTTAATTTAACTTTACATTATACACCGTGGGGAACACCTGGCATTGTTCGCGTATATTTTATCGTTTGCAGGGAGTTCGTGAAAAGTTGAGACGGGCAACGCGATTATTTAGCCACTACCTTTTAGGCCGCATGCAGGACACCGGCTCCGCGACGAGAAGCTCGGTCGGCGCGCGCGTGTGAAAAATTAATCTGAGTAACGAAGAAAAAGAACAATTGCTTCGCCACGGAAAAAAACTTGCCCGGAACCCGTGCGCGAAGTAGTTAAGGTCGAGGCGACTTAATTTAAATTACATGTCTGGGATTTAATTATAACGCAGCGTCGCATCAGCTTAGGTAGAGATGCTCGCCCGACTTTCTTCTCTTCTATTATATCCTATGTATTATTTACCTAGGGTTAAATCAATGAAGAAAAAGTAGTAAGGGGCAAAAAGTTTATTAATTAACTAACATTGTACGGGTTGTGTAATAAATCGCACGAATTCGTGCCGTTTCAATGTTTCGTTAACCCAAATTAGCCGTCATATAGGCTATAAGTTAATAAATACCCGTTCACCGAAAGAATGTTCAACCTTTTGAAAACTGCTCTTGCTTTTGATTTTCGATCCACGGGAATGATTAACGCGCAAAGGCGATTATTCATTCGGTCTTCCCGCAAAGCTCACGCGATTCTCAAAATAAACGTGATTGAAACGAAAAGCTTCTTTACTTTGCATTGTCAAAAGGACATTTCGCGTTTGACATTTTTCCTTACACAACAGCAGATTCAACAGTAATCTATAACGAAATGCTATACATACGTGTATATTGTGTGCGAAAAAAAATCTTTTGATTTATTTTTAATATATATTTTTAAAATACTATATTACTATATATATATATATAGGATTGCTTTACAAGCTTAAAAACTTTTTTATAGCCTATTTCTTTTGTTCACTACTTTGATTGATTTTTCTCATTTTTTTTAGCTTCTAGAATTTCACACAATTACACTTAAATAGAATTGTAGGTATTAAATACTACTAATGGAATTGTATTAGATACAAATTCGAGAAGGGATCGTTTCGTGTACATCCCTTTGCTCCCTTTATATCGGTGGCTGATACCAATGGCAATTTCACGGTCGTACGAGAAATCTCGTTGGATTTTCCCAGAGTGACAATGCCAACGCATTAAATTGTCCGGGGGATTTCCGGATTTATGCGCGCGCGTGACTGTTATCACGACGTTATTCGCGACGGCGCACGGGAAACGAGCGATTAATCGTGTCCGTGACAATTTATGCAAATTCATCGCGACGCCCATTTTCTCGTAACCGGGCTGTGTAGAGAGATCTTGACAATTTCGCGCAAGAACGAGACTGACGACTTGTGACCAGTGTCGAGAGCCTGTTCTCTGCAGCTTAGCGAAGAAGAGCGCCGTTGCGTAGAACTGTATTCCTTGCTGAACTCTTGACAAATAACACGGTTATTCGTGTTTCGCACAAATCTGTAATTACTAATCATATGTACTTATTTTTAAAAATAGTCTTTTTCTCTTTCTTTTTACTTCTCTCTGTCTGTATTCTAAAAAAATTTAGTATTATCCTACCACATATAATTTTTTATTTTAAAAAATACCAATATAGAATTGCTTATTTGATCAATCGGTGATTTATGAATGACAGATTGAATCATTTATTACGCGCGCGAATAATGCAATGTATGATGTCACCTCGTGTATTGTTATCATATCTCGATCTCTTCTTCGATGCATTGTTCGCATAATTTATCATTCGGATTCATTTACAACGTCAACGTCACCGAGAACGTGATCATAATGGTTTGCCTTCGACCTTTTAACTCTTCATCGTTTAGTGAATTGCCGTCATTCGCGTTCGGATCTAATAAAATGTAGGAAAAATTTTCTGTACCGCGTGGCTAATTTAATTATGATGAGAAATATATCGACGAGAACTCGATGAGCTGCAGTTTTCTAATGACATTACTTAAAATAAAAAATTGTATCTTGATTTGTGTGTCGTGCTACATAAAACAAATTATAGTTTGGATGATATAATATGTTAGAAAATCATCTCTCTTTACGGTACGGTACGGGAAAAGATGGAGTGCACATTCTATATTTTGACGGCATAGATTGCGTTTCATTTCTGCGAACGTGTTTTGCAATTTTCCACGTGTCATCTCGCATTTTGAAATTACTTTGTCATAATAGAACGTGCGTCGCTTTATTGGCTGATATTAATTTTACCATCATGTGACCCCGGCGTTAATGGAGACTTTAATGTAAAATTTACATTACACGCCGGTACGTGTTTTTATCACATACGTGTTTTATGTACGCCATATCGAAAATGCTGCGACCTCGAGAAACTCAGTTTTTATTATCTCTATGTAACTTATCCAAATGCATGTACGCGATCATTAATTTCTTACTTTCTGACGAAAGAGAAAGTCGCTCGCAGCGACTTGTCATTAAAGAACCGTCTCATTCTCGCCAACTAAATGCAGACTTCGGGGGGTGTGACCAAATGTGAATTAAATGCAACGTATATTTACTCTGATGATCGTTCTCTCCCTCTCTTTTTCCCCACTATGTATCTTTGTGCGATTTATATTCGCGAGTTGTCAGATGGAGCTTAAATTAATTGCCCTTACATTTTTTTGGAATCGCTAATTTACCGAAGATGAATGCATGTATATATTGTTTCGGCGCGTCCATCGTTTGCGCAAATTGCGTTTGTTCTACATTGTTTACTTCGCTGACGCACGCAATGTTTCAGCAGATCCGCGTCGCGGATGTGCGCCACGACGAATTTTCGGTAATCACGACGAATTCGCACGCGCAGTTTCACCGAAACGTTCCGCTGATCTTCGATCTTTCGCGTCATAAGCATGCGAAAATTTCTAACAACAAAAATGCCAGCTGCTAAAGCACGCAGCTGGCGCTGGTCGATCATGTACGCGCGATAATGTCAAGTCGTTACATACGAAACGATAATTCTTGAAAGTTATACAGTTTTGCGAAACTCTGATATACGAATAATCAATCATTGCGCGTATCATTCTAAAGTGTGACAAGTTCTTTTCATAAAAACTATCTTCGAAGTATTTGCGATGTGTTTAGGAACTTTTAAGTCGCAGCAAACTGTACCATTTATCTTCGCTTACCGGGGGATGATTTGCAGAAGCATGTGCAATACTTATGGCGTCACATCGTAGATTTCGCCGATTTATTTCGTTTGTCGATTTATTTGTTGCTATTCGTGACAACTTTGTCCCGTACACGTGTTTTGGGAATTTTAATTAATCGTTGCACGTTGCGCCGTTGTGACCGATTGAAATACATTTCGTAAGCCGCAATAGTCCGTAATTAAACTTTAATTATTATTTAACCGATAATGTACGAGGAGACTAATTTATTCATCCCATAATAGATGTTTGGCGAGTGACCAGCAGCTTCGAATGATTAACGGTAAACATCGCGCGTTACATAAATTTTATCGACGATTTTATCATCACTGTTGATTCTACATGTTTATTACCTCTGTCAATAATTGTATAATTTTATGTTAATCATTTCTCTGATTTCCGATTATATCTGCTTGCCGTATTTTTAATAGAATGCAAAGATACACGAAAATACGTAAGCTAAATATTAATTAATATTAAATATTAAAATACACAGTAATTAAATTATATTAAAAGCTGAATACATGCGCTTCTGTAATAGTAATTTATCGCGGTACAAACTTTTTGCATTACGAACTATAAGCGTAACGTATAGCAAAAGCACCAATTAGCATCGTTGAAAACTGCAATGGCAATAAAATTCAAATCTAACTTCTCTTTTTTCAAAAGAATATTATTTATAAAGCACAACGAACCATTAATCGCACTTGAATCTCTTGCACCAAATCATCGACCGATTTTCCGTTCAAGTCTGACAATAGAAAGAATCGCTTTGTGCATCTCGCGCGTGTTTCCTTACGCGTGACTTTCTTATGTGACTTCGTATCCCGCGAATGAAATCTTACCTTTATGCCAGCCACGCGATTCCCAAGGGAACACAAAGCAATAAACAGTTCCGTTGTAGCAACGTAAGTTCGCAATGAACTAAACTGCCAGGAAGTGCAATATTTCTACGTGACATCTTTTTCCGTAGACTTGGCTGCCATAATGCGCTTCTACAAAATTATATATACGCGCATCGACAAAATTTATTGTTATATATTTTGTAGATTTTGTTCAGTATATAATTAAAACATGGTGCATGAGATAAACGGTTCCGATATTTTATTTATATTATTTTGTAGTTTTATTTGACCATTAGCATATTACTTATGTTATTCATATTATTAAAATCATTTGGAATAGGTATATTTCTTCTATTTCTGTCTTTACAATTCAATCGCAGAAAATTATTATCACACGGAAAGAGTCTTTATACCATTAAATTTCACGTCCGCATTAACTTAAAATAAACTCAGATGTTATACACGAGTTAACGCTGAATACAACTTGATTAATATTTCTTCCTCGATGACGCTGCACTCTTTCTCCTTCGCTTTCAAGAACATTGATGCACATTAATTAAAAATTTAATTAAGAAAATGTATTAAGATCAATATTCTTGTACCTATATGTACAAACTTTATCGCAAGTATTTTCAAAATTTTAGTAAATTATTAAGAGAATTATTCGATAAGCTAAATATGATCAACTCCCAAATTCTTATCATTTTTAACGAATATGTAATCTAACAAGTAAGCGATTTTTTGAAAAATACATATTTTTAAGCTCGGAAAAAATACTCTTTCGAGTGTAAATATTTCTCAAGTAAATCGCTTGTTAGATACATATTCGTTGAAAATAATAAGATATTGGAAGTCAATCATATAATAAGTTAAGCTTATTGAACAATTACGAATAATTCATGTGGCGTATGAATGTGTTTATATACGATTCCCTTTCTAAAAAAGGCATGGATAGTTTATTGTTGCCTCTTTTCCGCGATGCCGATTGGTTCTCTTGCTGCGCTTACTTCATTTGCAGCTGTCATTGTATATTTTGACAGTTGTGTGTATCATGGGGTTAATAGTCTAATAGTAATAGCATAATGTTAAAGCTAAATAGCGCGCGCGAAGCGCGCGTCTGTAGTGTCTAGTATTATATATAAAGAGGAAGAGAAGCACTATTGCGACGAAAGAGATTTAATGCTATGTGAGCACGTGGTTAGATCTTACGGAATTCTCTACATCACGAACTAGATTAACGCATCATGCCGTAATGCACTATATTATATCGGTGTACGTTTATCACGCTGCTTAAAGGGTTGTAAAGGGCACTTTGTTCCCCTTCGATGCCGCACACCATCAGCAAAACGTATTAATTATTACTATACCGATAATTATCCTACGCAGAGCATTTTGTTTGCAATAATTACCTGCGTTTACGCAAATAACGTGTGTAGCATCGGATTATGCAATACTGCAATCTTCCCCGCATAGCTAATGACATAATCCATAGTTTGTACAATTTCACAATTTCACAATTTCACAATTTCACAATCTCTCTCTCTCTCTCTCTCTCTCTCTCTCTCTCTCTCTCTCTCTCTCTCTCTCTCTCTTTCTCTCTCTCTCTCTCTCTCTCTTTCTCTTTCTCGCGCGCAAAAAGAATAACATATATTCTCCTTCTGCCGCTGCCGATTAATAAATAATTAGAGCCTTCTAATAATGCAATTAATTAATTAGTCTGATAGAAAATTTTCCTATTTATCAATTCAATTGTCGATAGAGATTAGCCAAGCCGGATTAGATTGTATTAATTTAACGCATTGGATAATGCACTAGATCGCGTTGTTTATTATTCGCGCACTTTAAGTCGCGAATGCATCTAAAAGTGCATTCGTGACGAACTTTGCACAATTAATCTTCCGTTGTGATAAATAGCAAGCTATCAAGAAAGTTCTTCTACATTTTTTCAAATGCGGGGATAAGGAGTGGGATGTTGGGAGATTGATTAAATTTAACAGAAGATATTGAAAATGTCGTCGAACTTCGGGGCAGGCGCGCACACTGAAAAAAGGTTTTAGTTATAATAACCAAGGCTTGATGAAATAGCTTCATTCAACTAAAGGGTTTAGTGATTATGACAAAATATTTGGTTAATGTTAACCAAATTATTTCGTCATAATCACTAAACCCGTTAGTTGAAGCTATTTCACCAAGCCTTGGTTATTATAACTAAAACTTTTTTTCAGTGGCATATAAGCGGACTCACGTCTACAATTCATCGTAATAATTCTTCGAGCGTTAACATTCGCATAATCGAGATTAAAATAAGCGGCCTTTCGTTCACCTTCACGGAATATCTATACCTCTCTATACTTCGATTTTCGGAAGAAATTCGTGGAAAATCCTCTCGCATCTGGCGACCGTGGACCATATGCTTCCCCTTCGCCCATTTTCCTCTTCTCTCCGTCGCTTCCCGTCGACTTACCGTCGAATCTTACCATCCTTCACTCTCTGATCCTCTTTTTCCTTCTACGCTGTTTTCTATCAACAACGCTATCGATTCCCTTCTCTTCCGACATGGTCGATTTGAGTAGAGAAAAACGAGCCTTTGGCTAAAACACGAGTTAAAATTGATATTGCTAACCATCGCGATCTTTTCATCGCTTCCGATATTTCGGATATTTGATGGATATTGGTATGCTGTTCTAACGAAGAGCGACCTCGCGGTCTCATTGAACATTTTATTCCACGGTATATTCGGCCTTACGATTAAATCCCAAATGAAACACCGAGCTCGCCGCAGAAAAATCCGTGAATAATAATAAAAAATTGGAAAATAACAGTATACATATATTTCTTTCTCTTATCTTGATGCTATGAAGGAATATCAAAATCAATATCAACATTAGAGATTAAATAACAATAATACACTTAGTGATAATAATAATGGTTACGATTTATTATGGTTTAACATGCAACAGAAATTATATATTATATATATTCTTTTTTTTTACAGTGGCTAATAATAATTAATCTACGATACGTTCGGCCCCCCTGAGAAACCCATATGATATTCGGCCCTGTCCGCGGGACGTTCCGCTGCTAGCTTCCGCTGCTAGCTTCAGCGACATGTTTTGTCCGTGAACAAAGTTTCCTCGGAATGCATACCGCGTTCCGTTCCGCATAATAACGTAAACTGAAATGGAATCATCATAATCCGAAGACAAATGGCAGGGCGATGATTTTGCCAATACGAGCTGCATTGTTTCGTTCCATTTTGTTAGCTATTCCGACGCGCTTCCGCGGCATTCTGTTGTAATCCTATAAACATTCTCGTGCTGTAAATACATATTTGCACTTTGCACTGTATAAGTTGCATATGGCGTGGCGATAGTAAAATAATAAAAAGTTAAAAATATAACTGTATACATGTTTCTCTTTCTTGTCTTGATGTACAAAAAACTACGAAGGAATATCAATAAATAATATAAAGATTAAAAACAACAGTAATAAACTAACTAATAGTTCTCTAACAATATCTTTAATAATATCTAATAATATCTCCGAGCCAACATTGTTTCTCATCTTCGAATTTCTTAATAAATTTTTCTAATAAATTATTGTTCTTGTTATCTATTTTCCCAGGCAGTCGAGAAAATGTTCTGTCCTATATCTCGCGTCAAGAAGAAGCGTGTGTGACATACGGGAGATCGTTTAGCCGATGTACGAAGTTCTTAGCTAAATTTACTTAGAAAATTCTCACCGAAACTTCTCGAGTTTCGTAGCACGAGAGAACGTGTCAAGACGCCCGATATTTCATCTCGCGTCATTTCCCACGAGAGAGGATAAGGGTTAAGCCTCGGAGCTTCGACTCAGGATGGTTCTTTTGCAAGTAAACTAGTCTCGAAATGACATTTTGGCATAAACAGCATTACATTATTAATGCGGCCAAAATCCTCCCGTTCTGTTCGCCTTTGATTTGCTTGGAACGTATGATCGGTCACGATCAACATTTATGAAGTTAAGTTTATCGCATTCTCGACTTGTATGAATTCATAATTAAGATTAATACACGCTGAATCTTATTGATATTTCGGAATAGATCAAATTTATTTTTATAAATTTTTATAGTTATTCCGGGGTCGTTTTATAAGTATATGACAAAAAGAGATCACATCTTCTTATATTTTTCTCATCCTTTTATTAAATTATAAATCTTTATTCAGAAATTATGAACCTTATAAATAACAGATTATATGAGTTTCTGTTCTAATGAAATATATATATCTTTATAAAAATATTAATTTCTTTCTTTTTCTCTTTCTCTCTTATTTAAATACAAAACGGACGTAAATGACTAGCGAACGTAGCTTGCTGTGGCATATAAATGCACCGATATTATCTCATCTGTAATGAATGTAATGGAATAAGATACAAGCCGGATACAAGAAATGTGGTATACTTTTTATGAAATTACCATATCTCATTTTATCATGCGTAGATAGTGCGACAATTTCAGATGAAATTAACTCATGGAATGTTGCAAAAAAAAGGGAATAGTTTTATTTCTTTTGTAAAAATAATTTAAGAAATATGTATATTCAACTTTTTTATAAGGAAAATAAAATTTCTTGTAATTGTGATATATTAAAGTCCATAACTTTTAGTTCATCACTTTAAGAATATTTTAGATAAAAATTATAATATCACTATAATTTACTAAGAACATTTGTACACATCATTGTAATTTACCAGAATATACGTGTATATTTTTTTTCTACATAAGATAGAGACAATATGCTTAAAGCACTTTCTTACAAATACCTACTTTAAATGCTTGTAAATTTAAAACGTCGCAGTATTTCTTTTACCTACTTAATCTTTCAAGCATTAATTTTCAATGCAATTTTTATCTTCTTTTAAGATAAAGCTGGTAATTTTCGCAAAAATTCGCAATGTTTTATTTTAGGGTAACAAGTGTAAAAATACATTCGCGTTTCCGCGAAACTATTACGAAACTCTGACCGCGAGGTTTATAAAATTCCATCGGTCATACCTACGTGCAACTGAAGAAAAAAAACTCTTGCATTGTATCGAGTTTTTGCATCTTGCAGCAATGCATCTTTGTGACGTTTGTATGCAAGGTCCTGTATAGCCTTTACCGGGAAAAATGCTTTCAGTATATACATTTTTTGAAAATTATGTAACAAAATATTATCCCCTAATTTGTGAGACACAATCACGATAGAGATATGAAATTGATAACAGATATCAATTTCATATAACGTGCACAACGCGGACGAATATATTTCTCCGATAGGAATACTATCCGCATTAGATATAATTCTATGTTATTTAATTTCTTCATAGTTTAATTCAGTTTGTGAATAGACACCTACAGTTAGTAGCGAAACCTTACAATTAGTGCTCCCTTTAATTTTAATAATTACATGCGTTACAGACCAGTCGGATTAGCCGTTATCCCAGCATCGATACGCCTCGATATATCATATCGTTATATCTCTGACCCGTCGGACGCACCGTTTGTTACCAAGTACTAATCACGAGACTACCTCACGTCCCCGACAGCCAAACATCCCGGTTTTCATCCCGAAATTTCGGACACGGCTGTCGACCGTCAGTGAAACCTGACCGACGCTGTCTGATACCGGACGCACTCGCGAACAACGAAACCTTATAGTTGGTACACAGCGCGGTACACGTGCAATTGCGGCTCACCTTGATCGAACTATCAGAAAGGTAGTTCGTGAATTTGCATGGCAATCCCGCCATTATGAAGTCGGGTCCCGAGCGGTTAACATCGTCGGTACCGCTGCTCTTTTCAGCCTTCTCGCCGTGCGAGAACGATTGTTTCAAGTGGAGTAATCTACGTATATGTATATGCTGCCCTATATATAAAACTTTAACACTTATTGTTATATAGAAGAGCTCATTTTCTGTGTCTCTCCCGGTCATCTTTTTAGATATATTCGCATATCGTTATAGTGGAAAAATTAAAGTTTAAACATTAAAAAAATATGCAAATTCTAAAAAATAAAACTTTTTCTCTTTTTCTCTCTTTCTCTCTTTCTCTCTCTCTCCCTCTGAGATCGGGGCGAGAGTTCGGAAAATATATACGTTGCATTCGTTGGCGACGTTAACGATGCCGTTCAAAGCGACGACGTTCTAAAAATATTATACTTAAATCTGAGCTCAAGATGTTGCATAGCGGAAAACTGAATTTGTCACGTGAAAGGATAACAGATTCAACAAACGTTGATATCGGTTTTATTACAAAAGATAAATATTTCAAGCAAAATAATAAACCTGCTGAAAAAAAATTTGACCTAAATGTATAAAGTGTAGATATATATTATAATTAATGCAAAAGCTTTATGTATAAACAAAAACGAAGACAAAGTATTACTAAAATTTTGAAGTCACTTTGTTAATCAAAACAGTTGCTATTTTTTTCAATGTCTTTTTTATCTAGAAAATGTATAGTTTTCTCCATCGTCTTTTTTTTTTAAGGATGAAATTGTTCAGTAACATGGTAACTTGATTTATATAGATAAAACTCAATAGAGAGAGAAACAACGGCCAGGTTCTCACGCCAGAAGATAAAATCCGCGGGTACGATCGCACACGTTTGCAAAGCGCGAAGATTTCGGCATTTTATGGAAACGAGATGCCATTGTCTTGCATAGAAACAGCTCGTCATAAAGCACACCGGTGTATTTCGTCTGTCAAAGCGGCGGCCGGAGAAAATCCAGGTCTCAGTCTCGCTCTCATTTGAAATTTTGCGCAATTTAAGCCTCCGCGCGCGGAACGTATCACTATCGTCTCTGGGGATCTGTGTCTGTGTCTATGTGTATGTGTGTATGCATCCAGTATATGCATGCATAATGCATATAGCTTTATCTAGCCGCGCGCGTAGGCCGTGTCCCGTGGCCTAGGCGTCGATCAATGGCTGGCATTGGTCGATATACTAATCTAGCATGTAGTTTGCCATATACACATACACACACACACACACCGAACACGCTTCTCGTGCCTGGGACGGACTCTCGGGCTCTCGCGATGTACCGAGCCGCATCAGCGCACATGGGGAAACGGTCTCCTCGGTCGCGACAACAATCGACGAAGGGTGCGTTAATCGCGTTGGCGTGGCATCGCGCAACAGAGAAACGGCGGAATAAACGTGAGACGGCCCGAATGCCCGCGTCGAACGGAAAAATGACCGAGGTTTTCGCTGCAAATTCGTCGTCTCTCGTATCTCCGTCTGTGCTTTTTGCCACCTCTCGGCTGCTCGCTTTCGACAACGCGAAACACGTTTTCGAGCGATATTGGCCCGATATGGCACAAGCGCGTAATGCGAGCAGGTATAACGGCTTTCGCATAAAACGAGAGATATCCCCGCTTTACGAAAGCGCGGAACTCGATAACGCTTTTTTTACGCTGTTTTTATATTGCCGTCCACCGACGAAAAACTAACGGACGCGAACAATGTGAGGGTTCGTCGAATTTCGGGCGACGCTGCCGCGCCAAGTGCATCGTAAATGTTGCTGCAATGCGAGTTTACAAGCGCCGGGAAATATTGCTCCAAGTATCGCGAGTACGTTCCATCGGATATACTCCACTGTCGAAAAACGTTCGGATATCAAATAAGTGTCGGCGAAACAGAATTGAACGTTTAGACGCGCTGACTCATATCAGTTATAGCTCGCGTGCGTTCCCGCCATCGCGCGATTCGGATTCGTGGCCGAGAGTCTAGCGCGCGCTCGTTATTAAACGCAAGGGGAATGTAGGGCGGAATGGCGAGGTGACCAAGCGGGCCGCGTCTCTCGAAGCCGGCGCAAGTCCGCCGGAAGTGCATCGAACGCGACCGGGCGGCGGGTTCCCGTCGCATTCACAGCCGATGCATGACGCGCGTGCTAAAGGCGAGATTCCGTGCACAGTTAGGTTGAGGTGTATCTACCGTTGCACTGAGGTCGGACCTCTTTGGATTCGGATGTCGTCACATGTGTCTCTAGTCTCTAACTGATATACAAACTCTATATAAAGCGCATTAATTTTAAATACAGCCACCATTATATGCAATTATTTGTCAAATAGGGGCCAGACTCTTACTTGAGGGTCTCTATATAGGTTTGGACACATTTACGCCCGCGCTCTCGGTGCGCCCCGGTTTACGGCGGCGTGTGTCACAAATATATGCGCCGGCCGTTCGATCGTGTATCACGACAACGCGATGCTACGCGACGCTCACCGATCCGGGCGCGTGTAATTGACAGAGAAGAGACGCGAAGATAAAGGGCGGATGAACCCTTTTTTTCTGCGAACAGTCCGGCTTTTGAGCAGCGGCGGCTCGCGGTTCGTTAAGCCTCATCGAGTTTTTGCTCTCCGAGCGAAACCCTGTCCGTGACAAAATGTTTTCGATATCGAATTACTTCGCTCCCGCGTTCCGTTGCCTCATCGCGATCGCGCGACAAAGAGAGGTGTTTATCTGTACCTGAAAGCAATTTGAGCTTCGAAAACACATTCCACGCTGGTAATACAGCGGAACGTATAGTCGTGTAGAGAGAGATTTGTTTTTTATTTATAAAAAAATTATCACCGTTTGTGCGAGCGAAAAAAATTAGAAACGTCCGAGACCTGCTTTACGTATAGACCGATTCTCGCGTCCTGTGTGATGGCGGAGACTCACAATTTACCGCCCGGAGAACGTGGGTTATTTTATAATTGATGAAACTTTTTAAGAGAGGAGCCGAGACTTCCCGAGGCGGGCTTTTAGACGGCTGTCACTCTCCAGCCCGATTCTTTAATGCGTCTCCAATCCATTTGCGACAAAAACAGGACGCGGAACTTCCTCGTTGCCGAGGTAGGCGCGCCGAGTTTGCAACTCGGTGGCGAAGTTTCGGGACGACCAAGTTCTCGCGCGACTTCGTTCGCGCAAGTTTCAAATCTTCTCGTGTGACATTAGTCGTCAAGCTCTCACGCAAATGTATAATACCGCTCGTCTCTCTCGCTCACGCGAAGGATTTCTCTCCGTTCTGTGTCGCCCCGAATTTTCAAGATAATGCGGCGTGCGCGAGCGAACGAACCAAGTTCTGGCTCATGCCGTATGATTTATCGCTCGAGTGTACTTAACATCCGAACGCGCGCTATTCTCAGCGAGACCGGGGTATTATCTCGACATTCCTTTTTTATGGGAAATGTCTCGGGGACAATGATACCCTCGGGTCAGGTATTTCGCGGTCTTAGAAATTCACCCCAGTTCTGATTTACTTTTTATAGGAGTGCGAATTCTCCCGGGTGGTCTCTTTTATTTTGGTATCTCGGAGGAAGGAGGATTATATATCTGCTAAATCGTAGATAAGCATCTGCATAATCGAAGCCAAAGTTGGAAATTGTGGGGAAGACGCTTAAAATAAACTTCGTGGAAAAATAATTATATCTATAAACTGATAGCGCGGCCCCCCTCTCGGCAATCCTATTATTGTTATCACGATTCATGCGATAAGCGTTTCGTGACAAAGATTGGCTTGAAATGAAAAAGATTAGGAAATAAAAATAGTAAAATAATGGAATAATAAATAAAATTTTACTTAAAAAAAAATATTTTAATTTGTTATAACAGAAATTTATAGCTTTTTAAAATGGGATTAAAAGTTTAAATTTGAATATCCTGTACATCAATCCCTAAAGATAAGCATTTACGTAATCGAACTCGATGAAATGAAATGGAATGGAAGGAAGGGCTTCCGTCAGCTTTCCTTTCGACGTGAAAAGGGCACTTCGCATAAATTACGTAGTCAATATCACGAATAAAATTATAAATGACGTCTTATTACGCGCCTGCTAATTTAATATTAGGTATACATTTTAATCAAATTACGTAATTTGAGGACACTTGTACTTCTCTCTCTCTCTCTCTCTCTCTCTCTCTCTCTCTCTCTCTCTCTCTCTCTCTCTCTCTACATATATAACTTTTATTTTAATTTTTTCTTATAATACTATTATTATATATATATATATTTGTTGTATTTTTACATTTTGTTATTACATCTTATTAAATCGTCTTACTTGTTTCACGCATCACATGTCATTTAATATACGTTTTCATTTATTAAAGCAAACGCGTAATTTTTAAATCCAAAATCCGCCCCCAATACCTCTTTGAAGAAAAATACGACTTTCATATTTCGTGATATTATTTCTCCCAAGCCCATAATACTAAGGTTACAATCAAACACGGTTTAATATCTTAATAGTCTGTCCTTTGGCGGACCTTTATATACAAACCTCGAAATCGCGTATCTCGAGTTACGAGGGTGGGTTCATACCGAAGGATTTATTACTGAGGGAAGGAAGCATTTTACGAGCATCTCGTTTTATTGGAACTTGAAGCTCTGAGGCGCTTCCCTACCTTCTCAGTTCCTTCCCGCCATCTCTCTCTTATCTCTCTGCATCTCGGTGAACAGTAAGACTATTAAATTCCACGCTCATACAAAGTATGAGGATTTTAAAAGCGGACGCGGTCGCGGCACAAAGACCGAATGGAAAGACGTCGTTCTGAATGTTGCGGGGTTAAATTTCCACCCCGTGGAACGAACATTGAATTATGCAAGTTACTTTGCCGAAGTTGGTCCCATTAACATTCGAGAATATGTCATATACTCGATTTAGCGCCGCGGGCAATAAACCCGCGCGTATCCGGATGCGCGAGATTCCGCGGAGACGCGCGACTATATATAATTGATAACGGGGGGAGGGAACTTCGTTATCGAGTCGGCGAACTGTTATTTTTAGCGTGGCAAATCCGTTGGATCAATAGGAGAATTTAGGTATAGGTATTATGTGCAAACGGGCTGCTCCATATTGCCGTCCGCACGGGATGAAGTCTCGCGGTGGTCGATATCGTCACGCTAAATAGTTTTAAAATACGCCATTACCGTCGATCAAACTGTTAGTCGAACTTGAAAACCTCTCTCGCGTCTTACATCAGCGCGGCCGTGCATTTTATAGATTCGCGCTCGTACAATATTACTTACATATTGACAGACTTTACCGAGGTAACTTGGAAATTTGTTGCGAATGAACTTAAAAATTATTTCCGTGATGATATTTCTTCGGCACTAACAAGTTTCACCGACTTGAATGCGCGCGTTTACAGAGTTGTTTTTCTTTTGAACTATATCGTTATACCAGAATGGAGAGGCAACAAAGTGAATTATTTTTTGTTTTTATTACTTCGAGTGTTAATTGCCAGAATTTTTGTTAAAACCGTGTATTAAATAGCTAGATATTTTTTTGAAAAAAAGATTATTTTTCATTGTAACGCCAATCTACTTATGCCGTAAAAAGTTTCTCGCTGTATTTTGTACGATCATTTCCCTGAATTATCGTAAGTATTTGCTGAGTTATTATAAGAGAACACATAAAAAGTTTTTCATTTACGTGTTATTTGTATATATAGAATCAATATCCATTCATAATATTTCATTGTCCGTTTAATTCGTCAATATGCCAATCGTAATATTTTCATGGATTCGGAACAGCTTTTTATTGAACGATATAATTTCTTCCGCAGAAATTTTTCAACGCGCAATCAACTTTAGAAATTATATACATATATATTGAACGTTTCTTCAGGAACGACTAGCGAATTGATCATTTCGCCTTATCCGCAGACGCACAATAGGAATTTGAGTTGCAGCATGCAAGAATGGCAGGCTTAAATTTGTTACATTCCGCACGGAGGAAAAAGGTTGCAGAGCAATGATTGCGATGGAGTATGCGCGTGTACGAATAACGAGTTTAACACATTGAACTCTTCGCACTCGCGGTTGTAGAAAGAACAAACCTTTATAAACTTTGCACGTTGAAGATTGCTATACGTTATAGACGATCGAGAATAAAAGTCTGAGCTAACAATAAACACTTGATTATTTTATGCAGCTTCGAAACGTGTAAAACAAATTAATAATTTGCGTATTAAATACCAAGAATTACTTTATTAATTAAACGAAGTAATGAATTAATTAAGCGCTGCTTTATAAACGAACCGATAATAATTAAGTTCTGAACAATATGTGTGCCACAAAATGGCCAATCAATAATCTGAAAATTTCCTTCTTTATCACGATTACATCGATTTGTTTGAATTTGTTTGAATACAATCCCATGGTTTACAATTCTACATAATGCTTGCGGGCCATACGTCAGTATGACGCTAAAGCGGAAAGGCATGATTTGTCTGTGTAAACTCCTTTGGAACTGTAACGTTCCATTTTCCCCGCTCCTATATGTCCAACACGGCACGATACGTATCCAAAACCGACCAAGCTACGCGTGCTCCACGCTAGCATATTAATCATCCCCGTAAACTCGCCGCGATATGAATGCGCATGCCTTCGGCAATGATAGACATTGAATACCGCGGTGTAAGGAATAATCGCAATGCCAACGTCAAAACGCGGCACACCGAAGCGCATTTAATAATTATATACCAATGTTAAATGGAAAGCAACAATTTTCTAACTTTTTGATCTCATAACGAACATCAAGATATCACAAAATATATAGTTATCTGAACTACGTTTGGATAAATTGATTCATTAATTGAAGCGCTTTGAATGTCGCGATCATTCATTTAAATAACACGCACGCGTGAAAATCATTTGTTTGTCAGTATATTGCGTTTGCCATTTAGTTAGAAGTATAATAACTTTATCGCAATACTCTTTGTTTGAGAATATTTATTGAGATAAATTGAAATCTCTAATTAGACGCGAATGAATGAAATGTTTCGTGATTTGTTGGCGGAAACGTGTATCCGCGATATTATTTGTTGTACACGTGGTTTGCGGGAGTATTCATTGAGATAAGCGAATGTCTCTCTAATTAAACTCGAACGAAAGAAACGTACGCGCGCGCGGGATCGCGCGGCATCGGCGGCGGGGATCAGCGTGAGTAATGGAGTTTAACAATTAACCGGCGGGGTACGTAACGCACGTACCACCCACACTTACCTCGCATACTTACTACCGGCGGGCGGAATATTAATGAGCACTGCTCTCTGCCTCGTGGAGCACGTCGCGGAGCAGTTATAATTATGCTTCCTGCCGAGATTAGCCGCTCTGCCGTATCGTCGAAGGCCAGAGTTTGCCACTTTAACTCCGTTCAGCGAACTGAATTAACGAGCCTCAACGCCGCATTACGGCATACCGGAGGCCCGGAGGCTCTCCTCCCTCCCTCCCTCCCTACCTCCTCCTGTGCAAAACTGCAACGCAATCGTCGCGCAGCAGAAAGCGATCGCTGCAGAGCGCGAGTTGTTTTTTATTTATTTCGTCTCTATTAGAACTTCGCTGAAAATTCTACGAACTGCAGAAACGAAAGTCGCGTATGTCGTGCCGAACACGGCTAATCAGCAAATTGCTAATTCTGTAAAAATTCTCACGCGAAATTTCCACGACCAGGATCTTTGACACACCTAATCGTAAACACGAAAATGAAAACACGCGCGCGCAACGTTTGCTCTGTCCACGGCTGAAAATTTTAATCCAGTGAATGCGTACGACAAACAATGGCCGCTATTTCACCTGTTTCTCTATAGTATCCGTGACCGGTGGTGGAGAAATAAACAGCGCGGAATACACGCCGTAAAAAATGGAGAGCACAAGCCGTTTACATGTATTTTCCACGGTTAGGTATATAGGATCATAAATCTCCCGAACATTTATTGCGCTTTGCGCGGCAAAGTGTATTGCGAATAAAAAAAATTTCACAATTTATACTCGCGATTTTTAATGAACTAATTTATTTGAAAAAAAAATGGTGCTAATTTATTTGGAGGAAATGCAGTAGACTTTCTACATTCGTTTCGCGTATCGTCGATATTATAGGACCCTCTCTCTACGTCTGTCTCAAAAAGTTAATTTAAATATATGATTGTTATAATTTTTCCGTGTCAGTTTTTTTCGATTACATTTATGAATTCTCGTAAAAATCCGTTTATTGTTTCCGCCGGGCATATGCACGTGTTGCCCCGCATTTACACACGTGCACACACAGCTGCAAATTAATTAATCAATAGACCACGCACACTCGTCGCGCGACTGTATATAGGACGGAATAAAAATCCTATTCGCGATAATAAAGACCGTACACCGCAGGAACTTTAATCCCCCGCGTAGTGTGCCGTCGCAGTAAAATACAAAACACGAGAAATTTGTTAACTCCGTGTTTTTCCCGTTGATGTTGCAGACGCGCGCGGTTTCGTTATCGTTATACACTTGTATAAAACGAGAGACCCTTTTCAGAACGCTCCTCCCCTCGTATCATTTGCCGAGCGAAGTTTCCGGCTTCATAAAGACGGAAGTTTTGAGTGTAAAATTTACATTACAATTATGCAAACACCACAGGCGAGTATAACCTAAGGCCTCGTGGCGGGCAGAAGGGGGGAGGGTAAATCTGTCGCTTGTATTGCGTAAGCGTTGTAAAATAAGTTCGCTCTAATATGATGAAATATCTCAGTTAGATATGTACGGAAGAGATACAAGATATTTTGCTTTCGCGCACGAAAAGAAATGCTGAAGTATCTAAAAATGTATTTATAGATACATATTTAAAAATAATTTTGTTGCACCATTAAAATAATTATAGTAGGTCGCTGAAGTATGACGATAATTCTGTAAAAAATTTTGATATTTTAGCAATCAGTTTGACTGTTTTATATAATTATTTTGATAGCGCAACAAAATTATTTTCAGATCTGTATCTATAGCTAAATTTTTATAGATACTTCAGCAAAACCGTTCTTTCCGTCGGCTGAACAATACCTACACACAATCATTTGAACCAAGCAAACTTTTATAAATCCGAGCTCAACACATTAAATCCGTGTCACACTACGGGGGATTGAGATTGGATTAAAATTTAATCAATCAGAATAAAGAAAATTAATCCCAAGTTTAGTAAACTTTGCTCTGATTGGTCAAATTTTAATCTCAATTCTAATCCGTGGTCTGATACGGGTTTTATAGACACCCACATAATTTACGCATCATATTAATCTATCCACTTTTTGTGGTGATAACGCGATAAACGTTTAAGGAAAAATGGAAGCAATAAGCTATAAACTAACTTAAAAATAATGAGAAAAATGAAAATAAGAACCTATATACACGTTTAATATAGATGGAACGAGAAAGCTGAAGTTTTTATTTCTCATTTGTATCTTTTAATTAGAAAAGAGCTATGAAAAATTTATTAGTGAGAATATATATCGCTGTTATTATTTATTTATTACGTAAGCGGGTTAAAATGGAATCTATCAAAGTTTTTATTTATATATTTAAGTCGATTTGTCTATTAAAACTAACGAATTTTCGATAATAATTTGAAATACCGAATTTAAATAATGCTTATTAAAACAAAAACCCAATAGCATCTAGAAATTGTAACTTTTCTTGACAAAAATAATATTTTTACTTGACAAAAAATTCCGTTCTAAGCTTCATTTGAACAGAGAAAGGTGCTGCGATGCGACATGATCGATCTGTCTTTTCAATTTACTTTTGTTACGCCCCATGCTGCTATCATAGATTGATCGATACACAAAATAGTCTACCTTATAGTGGTCGATATAGCAAATGTTGCAGCGCAACGCGCAAATGGATTTGATTGACGCAACGGAAATGTAATTTTTTTTTCTTACACGCCGATCCTATGTGTAACGTGTCATCAACGACATGCGTGCAAACAAAAGCCAATGACCGCGCTAATTCTTTTTCACCGAACCGCCGCGCGCCGCCGGCGAGTCGATGCTCATTGCCTTTTCGATCCTCATCGCGATTGCGAATTGAGTAACAGTCGGGTTTCGCGGAAACCATTCGAGCGGAAGGAATAAATTCCGGAACTCTGCTTGCATCTCCGCCTTTCCCGCGGGAAAAACGTCACGATATAAGGGATGATTTATGTTTCCGCTCACCGGCTATAAAAAAAATTTAAAGTGCGCGTTGAAACACGGCGCCAATAAGGGTGAACTGGCCGCCCGTCGCTAAACAAAACGCCGCCGCACATGGCACGAGGATGCAAGGTGAACTCAGGTTGGCTGGTGTATGACCTCAGGTGCACCGACTGCAAGGAGACGTTGGCATATTGATCAATGCCAACGCCTGTGCAGCCCACCGACCTCCATCCGCCTCGAACGCGCTATTAATTTATTTAAAAGTATTTTTGTCCTTTCCACGCGCGACGTTCATTTTTCTACTCTTTCGGTTATGGGATAGGCGATCAGGTTGCTCATTACTCGTGATCGGAAACACGCCACGACTGTCCAAGGAGGGATGTCAAAATATTTGATAAAATATTGCGAATAATTATAAGCATCTCTTAAGGTTTTCTCGCCGCAGGCACATTGAATTATGATGTTAAAAAGAAGAAATACTTTTCTTATTTATAAATACTTTTTTTACATTTTATATGGAACTTAATTAATTTTCTATATGTTGTGTTTTATGACATATATCGATAAAATATATTGAAAACTTCTCGATTTCGTGGATTAATAAATGGCTGTAAACACCTTGATGCGTTGTTGCAACTGTTTCATTTTTGCTGGAAATGTAGATTGAACGTGGATTAAATTATACGCGCATTTACGAACGCAGGATAATAAAAAAGAGAGTGCTTTGATATATTTTATCAAGTGCTGCATTATTCAAGGCGAGCAACAGTGAGCGGAAAAAGTTAATTTATCTCGATGTGTATTATAGTAGAAGAGAAACGTCGCATGATTTCTCGCTTCTGGCATCGAAATTTATAGTAAGGCTGCAGCGAGGCAAACAAGTGGCATAAGTATGCAAATGTTAACTAAGTTTTTACGACGCGTGCGAGCTATAAAACGCTCGCGAGTGGGAACCGTTGAACGGTGATTCTACGACTTCGAAAGCCTAGTAATATTATTCACCAGTATCCGGCCACTCGAAGCCACGCAACGAACATTAGGTTCGTTCGCGGTAAAAATTCTCAAACTTCTAGAATTCTGGAAAATTGCATCTCTTGTATAACTCGTTGTATATGTAACGCACGTGGGTTTCTAAGAAAGAAACCCCGGTGAAAACCCGATTTCTCTATTAAATTTAAGCAAAAATAGAGACGCAGAAAGTTGTTGTTGAAGAAATCATTAATTTTGTGATTAATTATTATCTCGAATGTGTGTCGAGCGTGTACGAGAGCCTCGCCGGCAGCTAAATAGTTGAAGTTCTCTGGGACCATTTTCTTCCACCTGCGCGCCACCGTTGACACACCTTTCCGGCGGATAAAGCTGATGTGAAAGGCCTTTTCTCAGCACTTTGGCGACTCGCCCTTTTTTTCTCTCTCACGTTCACCGTGAACGTCGACGAAGTCGGCCGCGGCCTCGCGTTATGTAATTAGATTCTCGTGGATAAGAGGTCAACCTGTTAGGAAAGCCGACTTCAGGCTGCCAACGTGGTTCGTGGTCGTTCGCCAATCGCCTCTGTGATGTCACGATGCCGTGCACCGTACCCCGTGACGAACGAGCCTGTAAATGGCCTAATTAGTACGAACATGCGCCCTTCTATCCCGGGGGATCCTTCGAATTCCCCGAGCGAATTCCTATCTGCCGATACCGCACTGTTGACGAGAGAGATCATATACCTAAACATATCCCGCAACGTAAACCGCCCGCGCTTTTTTTAAGTGTGTTTTTGATTTTTCAATCATATACGAACATATTTTAAATTTATTGTTAATTTGACTAAATAAATTCTCTTCTGTCTGTATTAAGGACGGTATCTGAAAAGTTAACGACTATAAAATTGAATGACTTTTACATAATCCAGCTGTCACAACACGCGCGTGCTATGACATTTAAATAAATTTATTCATATCCGCGTGCTTTCACACACACACACACACACACACACACACACACACACACACACACACACACACACACACACACACACACACACACACACACACACACACACACACACACACACACACACACACACACACACACACACACACACACACACACACATACTAGATGAATTTAAATAAATTTACTCATATTAGGTGCTCTCATATATGTTAAGCGAATTTAAATATTTATTCGTGTGAGGTGAATTTATGTACATATTTAGTAGAATTAGGTGCTCTCTTGCGTAATGCAATTTAAGAAGAAAAAAACGTGACGTCCGCATTTCCTGAATATAAATCCTTATCGACATCTCGCAGCTGCTTTTGTTGTAACGACAGTTGAAAAGCATAAGTTGGAACGATAGCACGTATACAATAACTTTTGCTCGCAATCATATCATCTTTCGCCCCGAGTGACACCGATCGCAGTAACATAAGAAGTTTCTTTGCGCGCGCGCGCGCGTGAGATATTAAAAATTCGCCAGATTGCGAAAAGCAAGCGGAAAGTTTTGAATAGTTTTCCCGCGGGAGATCTCGTTCCTTGAAAAAGTAATGCACGTATATCGGTACAGAGAATCCGCGATCGCGAGATAATTTAATCTCCGAGTCCATGCACGCGGTAGCTCTCGTTTATTATTAAAAAGCGTATCTGACCAGAAAACGGAATTTTGCATGTAGCCATCGGTGTAGGAAGATCGAATTCTCTTGTGGGAACATTTGCACTCTGTTGCTAGTTGCAGTTAACACATCGTATATATCGCCCTATGGAGCCCGAGAGATAAAATAACGTATTTTGATCTCGCCGGTGGTGTAATGTATAATATCCTTCGCGCATTAATGAAGCAGGGATAGAACGATTAGCGATGTATTACGCCATACGCTCGAGATATTGTTTGAATTGAAATATTTTATTATTATATATTATTATTATCGGTCATATTGAAATTTATATTTGTAATATATTTTACATACACACGTGTAATATTTACACATGATTGTTCTTTACATTGGATTGTATTATTTATTACGTTGCAATCTGAGTTCCTGTTAGAGATCAAATAATTTTTTATCAAACAACTCGACTGTAATTAGTTATTTTTATCTTTACGAGTAGAATCGATGAGTAAAATTAAATTTTTCAAAAGTTATAGTGTAACTAAATTAATCTATAGTAATGCTTAAATATTTTACCGCACGCATTTACAGCGGATTTTTATAATTATATTTCACGACAAATTTACTAATTGCTCTGTCAAAATTTTTTGTGGATAGTACAAAAAGAAAGCAGTGTGCTCATATGTTAAGAATGTTAATATATTTTGATTTTCGTCAAATCAAATTTCATGTCATTATGTCGTCTAATCCTTACGTTCTTTTATTGCGTAATCTAGTAAAAAAATTCTTTACTTTGCGTAATGACTGGCGTAATCCGCACATGACTTAACGTGGTCGTAAATTTTTCACCGAACAACATGAAATTACCGAATCAACCACAGATATTAAGTCTAGACGGCAAATATTGCCTTTCCTTTATGAAAAATTGAGTGCAGTAAATGTATCAATGAATAAACCGTTGCCAAGCAAAAAGTAGCTTTATTTTTTTAGATCTGTTTATATTATATAAAGCAATTATTTTTTTTAAATAAAGATGCAACGTTAATCAGTTAACTCTGTAGTTGACAGCAGAAAGATATACGTATCTATAATAGAAATATACTTTTCCAGGAAAATAAAAAAAGTTAATTTGATTAATGATATTTTTTAATTGATTAATGGTATATATACGTCTGTGATTTTTGCATTTAAAATACGAAGTTGCGGAAACGCAATGACAGCCGATGATAATCAAAAACTATAACAGGTCACGAGAAAGACTCAAATAGAACGCGCCGCAAAGAATTCCTGCTATCGTGGATAACGTGAGTATGTCATCGGCGAATCATCACGTCCCTCATTCGAGAAGGGAGGAAAGGCTTGGCTTTGAGAAATAAAGTCCCGCAAGATAAATGCGCGGAAAAGGGGTGCCGCGATAGATCCAATTTCTCAGGAGGCCGGGACGTCGTTTCGGTGACTAACATTCTAAAAAAAAAAAAAAAACAGCCGGTGGAAATAAATTGATGAGCGACGGGTCGGCCGAGAAGTCGGATAAAAAATCAGCGTGAAAGTTTCGACCGTTATGAAGGGTGCGCCAGAGCCCTCGACCTTATTTTTTATAGCGATGAACTTCTTTATAGTTACGAACGAACTTTTTTCCTCGCGGCGCGTCCCGTGAGAATACATGGCATATTCGTCGAAATGGTTATTTGTCGCAAACTTTTAATACGCGATGCTGAAAAATATAGATACATCAATTGAAGCGCGCGATAAATTTCCAGAATAGCAGAGAGACGTATGTACGCGTATAGATTAATAATGCAATTGTTAAAAGTATCTCACTCGTGTCTCGCTTATTCAAAACCATATACGAAAATTCGGTGTCTAGCCGGCGAACTATATAGCTGCAACGTTCCCGCGCTGCATTTTCGCGGCAAGCTTGCCCAAGAGAGCGTAAATATTCGCGATGCTTTTGAGATATATATACTATGCTATTTCCCAAATGCGGAGAGATCTCCACTTGCTTGGGTCGCAAATACAACGTCAACTGCACGTCGTTCTGCCGCGCGCGTTTCGAAGTATTCAGAGAGACAACGCGATATAAAACCTATACCGAATGTGATGAGAAAGACGCGCGGAATTTCGGAAATACCGTTTGGAACCGTCATTCAACCAATTTCTATGATAGTTACATTCACGATCGAATATATCGCTGTTACTCGCACGAGAGATCGGGGAAAAAATCAATAATACAACTTCGTACTCGAATGCAAAAATCGTATCTGAACTCATCAAAATTCGTCGACATTTGTTCACACATTTTTCCATTATCTCGTATCTCGTTATATCTGCGTTACTTTATTATTTTTATGTCGTTTTTTGAATGTATATCGACGAAGCTTGTCGAACGAAGCAGAAGTCCAAGAAATATTTTAATTATAGAACTAGGAGTGTCAATCATGTTTATTTGCAATATTATAAATTACAATTTTAGGTACAATATAGGCGTTAGTCAAAATTGTCAAATATATTTTTCCGTGCTTTTCCATTTTACTCGTATACTTTTTGTATGTTAAAAGCAAGATTAAAACGAAATACTTTTTCGAAAATAAGAATATAAAGATATAGAAATGTACAATTTTGAACATTAAATTTACGCGCATCGAAGCGTGTGTGCTTTTCAATAAGTCGTCTTTCACGGCAATTTTTCGATTTACACGAGGTAATAAATTCCGAAGTAGCGGCGGACGCAAAATTGTAACGTAGAAAATTGGAAAGTACAATCGCACAATACGTGTTTCATGCCGAAATTTATCGAGAAGCTTAATTCGACGGTATCTTAGAACGGTATGCGCGGAATTTTGATAGAATCTCGATACAGTTATACTAGATACTAGATATAGCGGTTAAAGATTCCCAGGTACGCTGCGCGATTCCATCTAGAATGGCGGGTAAATAGGATTACATACCGCGTAAAGTATTCACAACCTCCAGTTCTCCTTTCCGTCGAAAGACTTTGCCGCATGACGCTATCTCATATACGAAAATTCAGACGTCGAATATCTCAAAAAATATATCAGCCGAGAATGTATTACGTGCCTGCACGCGGAAAATATAAAGCATCACATACATAATTGAAAAATATTTTGTGAGAAAATCATGTTTTTAATTACAAGCATTATATTTGCCGCAAGTCTTTGTATGTTGATAAGATAAAGTAAAAGATTTTTGTTTGCGAGCAATATTTGATAGACACTTAAAATGATACGTCTTGCGAGAGAAACGATAAATCTTAACGCTGGATCTTTTCAAATCTCTCAAATCGTCGCACAGTATCGAATGACGAATGATGTTTTCCTTGATTGGAACTTGAGCCTAACGCAAAGACTGGATCAATCAATCTTTGAGAGAAGACATTTGCCTCATCGGTAGGATTGCCTGAAGCAACCATGATAAGAGTCACGTCGGAAGGACACATGAGACTATTTGCTCAGGATAAACTGTGGAATTGATTTTAATTAAAGCGTCCGCTGCAGCTGCTTCGATTAAATTAATATTTGGATTTTATTATCGGCTAAATTAATATTGGGATGTCGTAGCTGATATTCATACATGAAACAAACAGTATGTAATTATTGTAATTATATTATCAAACAACTTGTAGCAATGTAACGTTTATTACAAACCTATATATATTAAATTGATTAAAAAAAAAAGATATTTTAATACAGTTTTAATATTAATAAAAGAAAAAATGATCTTATTTAATTTTGATGTGTCTAAATTACGAGAAATAGAAAAGAAACCATATTTATGTTTATGATATATTATTATAATTTGATTACATAATTACGGTTATGTAAAATAAATACTCGCGCTTTATATTGATTGAATTTATCGCTTTAGAGGTGAATCGGGAGTCTGCAGAGGCTGCCTTCATCATCGATGCCGAGCACGAAGTTTAGTTTAACTTCTTTCATCCTTTGAAGACAGATGTTCATTTAGATAATTTACTGCAATACCTAGACACTTCCATTATCGTGGCAGACCTTAAAATCCTCCCTGACAGACTTCGCGGTATTATGAGACCGTGCTCTAACTTCATCCATCATTAGCATGGCTTACGGTTTCGTGTCCTCTTCATACTTTCCCGTGTCCTCGTCTGAACTTCTCATTATCCAATCAATGTCGCACTAGATCGATGACACATAGTCATAATACGTGCTCAGAAAAAACTGATAAAAAAAGAGAGCTCTTTCCTCTAACGATTTTTTCATCGCGATCTTTCGTCGCATAGACAATTCCGTTCTCGCCGTCTGACCGGACGTCGACATTTTCCACTTATCCCACGAAATCTGCTACCTCGCTTAATGGCGCGCTGCAATTAAGTTTTTAGATTCACGGGTACGACAGCTTCTTCTCTTCCTCCTCCTATTCTCTCTTCTTTTCTCGCTAATGGCGTGATCATTTTGTATTTGCCCGCATAATGAATTACATCGTTTTGCATTTAAGCGTTGTAAAAAAGGAAATACCATTCTCTCTCACTAACCGCAAAAGCGGAGTGTCGATCGCACAAAATTTAATGAATAAAGATCCATTATTTAAAATCTATTTGCAAACATATTACGCTCCTACGATTTATAAAAATATAAAATTGATATATCTATATATATGTTTTCAAAAAGATTTAAAAAAAAATTTGTGGTATTGTGTTTTATGTTTTGTTTTACATTACTGCTGTGGTTGGCGGATTGTTTATTATTGACATTTTCCGTCCACGTATTAGTTTCGAAATATTGAGAAAACAGCTGATTAAAATGAGAAGGTGGATTTATGAGCGCCCACGTTTTTTCCGCTCTTGAATCGCTCTCCCAACGAAGTTATTGATTGTGATATGAACTTTCAATAACAACCGGTTTAGGTCCAGTTGTGCCGCGCCGTCGAAAAAGAACGAAAAGGGACTTTCAAAGGATTACACGTTTGATGGGCAAGGCAAGAGCCCCAAATAGCATCATTCAACCGACTTCGTCTCTCTACTTTTTCCTCCTCCTCGAAAGTACCGTTTACCTGCTGTTCGCAATCATCTATAAAGTAAATATACGTTACTGCAGAGATCGCAATCGATGTCTTATTTATTATAAATTGGACAATTAATCATCGGCTTTCGAGGAGAACGCGTAAAAGGGGTGCGCGGGGATTTACAGGAAATCCTAAGACGATTTACCGATGGTTTTTCGATACGATCCCCCTTTTCGAGGTGCTCTCAACCGAGAGAGAGAGAGAGAGAGAGAGAGAAAGAAAACGCGTCACATAAAATTCTTGTTTCCGACATTCTTCGTTATTTATGGCGTACGTAACAAGCGCGCTCTCCGTTACTTCCTATACGCAACAATTTCTTTTAACGTCCAATTTATCCGTGGGATTACCATTGAGCGTTCAGCTGTTTGAACGAGTTCAGATATAGTCGGCAAGCTCGTTGTGTTATTTCACCGGCTGAATGTGACTTTTACCGCGTTTCTTACCCGACTATTGTCTTTCGTCTTTCGCGGTCGTGCTTTTCTGAAAACGGCGAGAATGTACGTTTATATATGAAGAAAGCAATTCCTGCCGTGCCACGGATAACCACGGAGAATGATTGATCGTCCGCGGATAATTGCGGTTGTTTTTTTTTTTTTTTTTTTTTTTGGGACATTCTAACGATAAGTATTTCGATTTTTCTAAAATTACACGCGACGACACATGGCTCTCGTAAAATAATATAATATTTACAGCATAACGCTTCGACAAGAGATTATTTCGACAGAAACTTTATTAAATCTCCTGAGGATTGATTGAGAGATATAATTTTCTCCAAGACAATGCTGCTATTGCGTTGTAGAATATTCTTCGTGGAATTCAATAGTGTGCAAAGAAATACGATTTCGATTATGCTAACTTACTCAGAAATCACGGCGATCCTCTTAAAACGAGAACGGTCGTTTCCATGCAAACCCCCGCATTTCCCGGGGAGTATGATCGTGCACGGTATAGAAAATATATATAGAAGAAGGTAGGATATGATACACACGCGCGATGGCAGGCCGATATATTAAGATTCATAATTCCGGCGCGTGTGCGAAAGCGAGTTTTGGCTTAGCCGCGGCTTCGCACGCTAGATATTGAAAATCAATTCGCGTATCGGCATAATACATGGGCGAGCGTGTGTAACGAAGTAACGAGATGTTTGAATTATGCCGCCGTATATATTCGCGCACCCACGCTTACACCCCGCGACGATCGCCGCGCGTATTCGTGACGAGCATAACGGAAATTTCTCAATTTCGCCGCGTTTAAAGCCCGCGAAAATCCCCCGCCTCGCCCGCTCTCTCCCGCGCTCACGTGCGATAAGTAAGTGGACATAAAATCGGATTTCGATTGTTACGTCGCGCCGCAGGTGATAATAAATCGCGCGATAACCACGCGATAATCGTGTCGCGCGAGCCTTACTTTAACAAACCAAATGCACGGCGAAATGAAGCATAAAATTTGCATTAATTTTTCAATATGAAAGATAATCTAACGTACACAATGATAAAGGATAACGTGATTCTTCGAAGAGAAATTGGAGAATGTTTATTGCCGCTCCTTCATTAAATTTAACGTCAGACTTGAGAAGCGTTGATTGAATTTTACCCCTTCGGGCGTAAAATGATCCTGCCTATTAACTCCGTGGAATCAGTTCGCGATGATGAGAGATATCAGTGAGTGGCTTGTCGACGTGATGCGCGAATTCGTCGACAAGAACTCCCGGAAATCGATTCCGGACCAAACAGCGAAGCCAACAAGCGCCATCATTAATAGACGACAACTGCCGATAATCCAGCGAGTTCTGAATTAATATACGCATGAAATAAAACATAAGCAGCGTACAAGAATATCCCTAGAGAATCTACAATCTTAGTCTTCCAATAATAAATCCTGTAAATTCAGAATCGACTCTTTTTCGTGGAAATAAAGAATATTTAAGTACAATGTTTAACCGATATTTCATGTTAAAATTACGAAGAAAATTTGATTTGAATTTAGAACAATGACAACTGATAATTTCATTGCAAAACCTGAAAATTAATTTAAATTGACATAATCACTCTCGCGTATTAAGAAAAAAAATAGAAATTGCAAGATTGCAGTTTCCGTACAAAACGAATATCAAAGGTGAGTCAGACCGTCAGAGAATTTACGTACCTAAAATAAGTCGTGAGAAATTAAGTAGCACTTACTTTGAGGCGCAATTTCGCCACTCGAGAATACGTTTATTTTCCCGCACATCGCTAAAAAAATTCTACGTTTGATGCTCAACTTTGCCGAGTATCGCTTCAGCCATGTAAATGGAATTGCAACGTGAAACACTGACGTCGCAAGAAGATTGAGATGTAACTCTTTCCGACATGGTTAACACAATACACCCACTCGAAATAAATCTACAGGTATGCCAACGACGGTGACGAATACATTTTTGTATCCGCTGTTGAAGGAACCGCTTTTTTCCAAAAAGCGTAAAGTCAGTTTTTTATTTCTCTCGCGCGAACGAACAAATATCAAACGCATCTATATTTACTCATCAAATGCAAATTAATTTTGTGAAGGAATTCTTTCGAAAGTTTTATACATTATAAGTATACGTTTTTTAGTTTTAGTTGAAATAAAGATATATATAAAACAAAATTTTATTATATCAGCATATCGTCCGATGAATAAACAATACCGCGTATGTGACCTAAATATTACATTACCAGACGAGAGTGCTTAAAACCGTTCCAAAACTCACCGTCACCGACCGGGACAGGTGGGATTAATCCGATCTCGTGAAAAATGTAGAGCCTCGTAACCTAGTGGAAAACAATTTCGCGGTGCAATATGCATTATGTAAAGTGTGCCGTAAAGTTACCTTATATAAATTACGCTTAAAATCCCTTTAATTCCCTGCGGCGGCGCCGGAAGAGCGATGCAGATAAATACCGCGGCATCATTCAGACGGGTTGCGAAGGATGAGAGGAAAGGAAATAATTTTAATCTGCCCATGCCGTTAAAACGAAGCTCTCATTTTCTCCCGGAGTTTCTCTCTATCCTCGACAATTAACCGCGACTCTTAAGAGCGTTTTGGGGGGCAGCGCAACCCCCTCAATCCGTTTCATCGGCCGGAATATTCGCTGGAAAGTAATCATGGCAGGCGGCAGCTCGTGCCGCAGATTACGGGACATCGTGCCACGAGCGGCACAGCGCGATAAAGCTGGCCTCGTGCTGATGTTATCGCCGAGCTTTAGCAATATGTTGTTCCTCGACAAAGCGTCAGGTCCGACCGAATCCTTTTGGATTCCGGACGCGTTACGTTATTGTAACGGCATGACGGGGCATCCCGGAAATTGCCGCGACGACGCGACGATCCTCGATATAGTATCACCCAACAGTTCGCCCCCCCCCCCGATAATTCAAGTTGATTGACGGCTAAGCCGTACTCGGATCAGCAGAAGCGTTTGGATTATTAAACCTGAATCCGCTTAATTTGAATTAACGATCTCCTTTTACGCGATACCGAGGTTTATTAACGATCCACCGATAGGAGAAGAAAGAGTCCCTCTTTGTGAGCAAATTAATTGAAAGTGCGTTTGAAAAAAAAAACGACTCTGAATTCATCGTATAATTCCTTGTGACAGTATAATGACTACGATTCCGGTCGGTACGTACACGCTGCGTACTCGATACAGTTCTGCCAAAACAGTTTACCGAACACGATGTGCGACAATGAAATAAACTGCCGCTGCAGGGTGACAAATGCCGGAGAAGGAGAGGCGAGACGTTTTAACCGCGCACTTCTCGCTCGACGTACTTATACCATCGACAGCTGCGACCGTGAGTCCGGCTATTGCGAGTTTCCGCGCGGTAGTAAGTAAGCGGAGAACGGGCGCCGCGCCGATCAGCCCCGAGCCCCGGGGAACGAAACGGGAGATGTGTCGTAAATCTCGAACACCCGATAACACGCTCGTATAGCAGTATTTTACGCATTTCTTCGGGTTTGAGCAATTTACGGGCGAACTCTTTGCTCTTTATTGGGCCAGGCTGCCCAATTTCGGCCCTTGAACTAGGAACGGTCACCGATATTGCGATAATAAAAGGTATTGATCGCGCGAGACTTTCTTAATAGATTTCAGAATAAACCAGTAACTCTCTTTTCTGAAACAAAACTACGAGATCAATAGATCCTTTGTATCCGTAACGGGTTTTCTGTTTTTTTCTTCGCAATTGTTGAATTATATAGTTTTAGGTATAAATATATATCCAAATATATACGTAAAATTTATATAAAATTTAGAAAATAATTGCAGAAAGTGTTATTGCGCTTCTTATTCTTAATTAATCTTTATGAAAAGCTAATATACTTATAACTGTCGTTTAACATGATATTTTTTAAATAATATTTACCGTGGCATTAGTACCACGACGGCGACAATTAAATAAGTAAAAGCAGGTACGCCTCGTTAAATTATTAAAGAGCCAAAACTTCACCAGCTCTTTACTGGTTTAAATCCTTTCAAGTGAATTTTGGATGACGCTTTCAAAGTTTTCTCGAAGCTTTCTGCGGCACGGCGATGGGTATTACCGGCGTGGTGTAGCAAGTAAGGTGAAAATTCCGATTTAGCGTGCGCGAGAACGAAAATCGTGAATTCAAATCCGGGTTTCACAATGCAGCACGCGCCTGACGATTCGCGCGTTTCTGTTATTTTGAAGGATTAATCGTCGCGGCGCGACGCGTCCAAATTCCCGGACTTTCGTCTCATGACTCTCTCGTAATTTGTTTCCCCCCCGACGTGAAATTAATGACTTCGCGAGAGTTCCCGCTGCTAAAGACGTCGACGGCCAAAGAACTCGCCTCGGCGACGCCAGTATCACTTAAGACTACCTCGGCTGAAATGAGATTACGCATTTCTGATTTTACCTTATTCAACGTATACCGTCGTGTTTGGCGGCGGCGGCAATCTCTACGCGATTGAATTACAGCGGAATAAGAAAGTTCTATTTTCTACGAAGATTTATTCAACCGTCATGTCGTCGAGGATTCGTATCGTTCGTCCGGATTTACTGATTTAACGAGCTGAAAACGAGGTTTAAAGCTGTCTCTTTATACATATAAAATTAGATTTTAAAACGTCGACCATCGTGAGAAGGGATAATAATAGAAAGTATAGTGGCCTAGATTTAACGAGCTATCTTAGGATTTTTTGTTTATTCTAATAAGAAATGGTTGTATTTTTTTATTTCTGCGATACTTTTTGTTTATAATGCATTTTTATCGTGTTTTTCTTTTAAGTATATTTAAGAATAAATTAAGATATTTCTCATAACTATATGTAAATCTTCATATATAGAGATTGTGTATATGTCTTTTGATATTGATTCGATATTGATATTGATGCGCGCACATCTAAAGAACAGAGTTTATAAAGTGCCGTGTCATAATATCAGAAATAAGCTTTCCCATCACCTCACACAAAAATCGCGCGTGCTCCGGTCGCTCCGGATGCCTTTTTGTTCGCGCTGAATTTTTTTCAGATCTTTTGTCTATCAAAAAGGGTCACGTATAGCTCGAGGAGAATACTTGCCTTCTTTGTAGGACGTTATGTATCCAGAAGGAAATTGATCTTTTATTTTGGATCGCGCTGGGAGAAGAGCGTACATTATATACGCGTCCCCGAGGTCGGAAAAGAGGAAGATGCAGTAAGAGAGACTCACAATCACACGCCAGAGAAGAACAGCGACATCGAAATTAATATTTATGAGCATCTTATTCCTCCTTTAAGAAAAAAATATTTTATAATCGAACTTATAATTGAAATATAAGACGTTTTGACATAATGGAAAATTTCTCACATGCATGATTCCTCAGTCTCGAAGAAGTCTAACAATAGACATTTCCAGACTCAATCTCGAAATAAGCTTCGTATAATACGACAGATACAAATGATGACCGGAGAGCTACCGTTTTAATCTTCCACCGTGTACACGTGAAGTTGATAGCAGTCGACGTTGAAACGTATTGTTTCGTTAAAATATTCAGCGGCTCGCGTATAAACGTAACGTGCGTATACGTTCGAACGACGGGATATATATATTTGGATATATTTATATATTAAATAAAATCCGCGCAATTTTTTCGCTTATGAGCTGTATCTCGTATCGTATTTCATATTGCATTGTTGATGTCAGTTACGCTAATTTATTTATACGAACATTATCAATATATAGTATTAGGATCATAAAAAGTTGTATTTAAAGATCAGAGAAATAGATGTAAATCATTATCTATATTATAAATAATATATCTATACATCAGTCGGTGAAGATATGAGCGATGTATGCCAGTAATTATAATACCAGCATTGTATAATGTTACTTTATTGCCGTGCCGAAGACGCCGGCAATCATCTCGGCAGACAATGCTATTACTGTTAAAGCCTAAATTAACACAGAGCAATCGTCGAGCGATAAGCATACCCCGGCAACCATAATCGTGCATATCAACATACGCGATACGAGCACATGGCACGACCGTCGGAATAGGCGTATTGATTGACTACACGGCAGTTACACTTGTTACAATACGTCACACCGTTTCCTTTGATCTGTCGAAACGATAAACCGCAATTAATTTCGGCGATGATTATCGATGCGTGTCTGTCATTACTGATTCAGGGGATATTCTTAAAAATACGAGAGAGAGAAATTAAGTGTCATTTTTCACGCACGCATAAACCTATAGGCTTATAGTTTCTTCTTACCGTTAGCTTTCAGGAAATTTCTCAGGAAAGTCTTAAGTGTAAATTTCTTAAACCTACGCGCGCGAAATAGGCATACATAAAATAAATATTTGAGGAAAAGTTATATACATTAATTTATAACGTTCAAAAGAGGCAACTTTAAATCTGTCAAACAGATTTAACTCCGTTGCTTCCGTCATATTGACTAACTTTGCGAATTCGGAGGTTTCATAAAATCATAAAAACCAACTATACAGGGAAATTGGACGTATATTAAAACACATTTATGATGCGTATAAATATTCTACTAACAGAAAGATGCAATCTTTCGCGCGGTGTGTCTCTAATATTGTATTTCGACGTAACGTCTCGTGAATTGTTAAAATAATATCCCTGCATATCGTCATATATCGCCCATCTGGTGCGCTTCGCGAAACGATGATTGCAGGGAAGGCCGCAGTGAATGTGACGCATGTGCTGATCGAGCAATCATTTGTTATCAGCGCGGCATCGATATTCCGTGGACGACGCAATAAAATATTTCCCCATGCATATGCATGCGATGCGATATATCCGGCAAATCGATGATGCATCGGAGAATTTTCCGCCGCGTCGCGCGCGATAAAATACGTATACCGTCTCAAGAGCACACAAAAGAATTTCGTATGTTCTCACGAAGTCACGTAACGTTTGAAGTAATGCAAAGCAAACAGAGAACAGATGAATCGAATATGTACATACGTACGTACATATGTTTGATCTTATTTGTTTCCTATATAACAATTTCAAAAAGAAATGTAAGCCTGAAATGTGTAAAACTTTATTCATTCTTACGGATTAATTTTATCACATATATAGAACGAAAGTTATGAAAGTTTAAAGCTGAACTCAAGGACTCTATAATCATTCTTTATTAATCAAACAATGAATATAGAATGTATTTAAATTTTAAATACATTTAAAAGAATCTCACAGTTAAAAATTCTGAAAAAACTCCACATTCGTTGGCTGCATTCCGATATTTCCGATATTTACTGTCAGCAATTGTCAGGACTGAAAATCTATAGTATTGTAGCCGTTATCTTGGATTACAGCAGCAGGAACAAAAAAATTGCGAGGAAGAATGCATGAATATCTCTCGTATTAGATATTAGAGATCGATAATCCCTGACCATAAAGTGTTCTATTTGTGAGAAAAATATATGAATATAAATATGCAGGGGAACACAATCTTAGACGAAACAAATAAAATAAACTGTATACTTGTCTTATGATCATAGAATTTAACGAATACTTTTCGAACGCGTTGAATTCAACAATCGTGAAACGTTAAATTGGAGGCGTCCAATAAATCTCAAGCACGATAAAAATAATAGTAAAGAATCCCTCGTACCATTCGCATTCGACACACGTTTTAAGTAGGCTTGCCTAATGGGAAGAAAGCGAATTGGTGAAAATTGAGACAACGGACGTTTCGCCGTGCTATAACTGTCGGCTGATTTTATATTCGAGGAACACATACGCAGTGTGAGGAGAAGCGAGATGAAAAAGAGAAAGATGTGCGCGTGCATGAAATTTGTAACATAACTCTCGCACGACGAATCGATAGTCTATAACGGCAACGTTTGAAGGCGAAAAAGTAATTTCGCATAAAACTAACGAGAGCGCCGGGAACCCGGGTTTTCCATTCTTTTTTTTTCCTCCCTCTTTTCCGCGCGTTCGATACGTTTCCCTTTTCCTGTTTTCGCCGTTCATTAAATGGTCGTTACGGTCATTTTCCCTCTCCTATTATCTTCATCGCGCGCATGTGGACCACACGCTAACTTTTCTCATTCGGGCTTTAAACTGCAGCCGGTGCGACCGCCCGACCGGCGCAGCGGCGTAACCGTGCCGCGCGTTCACTATCTTTGCTCACGCGCCTGCAACGGATTTATTCGCGAACTTCTGCCACGCAGTTCGCAACTGTGCCAAGTTCGTATATCACGAGGTGCTAATATCTGAAATGTGCGCAATATAGTGCCGCACAAGTCACGAGAGTGCACTTTTACTACTAAATTAAATACGGAAATTAATGATCTTAAACGCCGTCACATTTTTTAACGCCGTATTTCAGAGAGTTTGATTTTAGAACGCCCGACAGTTTGCTATTTAGGAGAATAATCTCATACGAATGAAATAAAACAGGAATTAGTTCGTAATTAATGGAAAAATTATTCTTCTATTTTTTTTTTTAAGTAATTAATAGTTATAGAAATATTGCCAATTTCACGGCCGATGAGAAAGCACATCTCGCGGTATAAAAAGAATCAGAGCGTTAAATATTTGTATGCTTGATATATGTATGTTTAAATTTCTGTGAGTTTCTTTTTCCATCTTGATGGCCAAATGATTGATTGCGCAAAACGCTTTCACCGCGAATTATACGGTATCGGCAAACGTGGATAAATTAATAGCCGTCCGCGAAATATCTCGAAGAGAGCGCAAGTATGTGTGTTTCTGTGTCTTCTTCCTCGCTATAACACATAGGAAACCATGGCATCGACCGTCAGACACAGGCACAAATCATCGTTCCCAGGACGAATCGATCGTTGACCTAAACCGGTCTTCCCGAACGAGACTCGCGAGAGAAAGGAAATAAACGAAGATCGGGACATATGTTATCTGTCGACACAAAGACTTTCGGAGACGGCGATCAAGAGACACGGTATGGTGTGTCTCGCATCAAGTATTATACATCCCATTCACACGGTGAGAAAACGACGCGAGGTCCGACGATATGTTAGTCGGAAAAAAGTTATCGGCGCGTTTCTGCAAATATGCGTCGTTTTCTGGTCACGACACGCGACAAATCTAAAAGCGTTTTGCCGAGAAAACGCCGAGAAAATGCGACCATGAGTAAGTGCAATCGTAACCGTAATTTACGCGCGTTGTATTTAATTGTAAGTTGCATATAGTAAATTACGCGATAGTGGTCCGACCGTATATCGGGAATCAATCGCTTCTAAATTTAATGACTATATATTTTCTGAAGCGCTTATTTGTAACGCTAATGTGTTCCGTCTTACGCATGCACGAGCCCATTCACGCCCTGCCATATATTACGTCGAAAACGTATTGTAGGTACGTAGAAGGAAGAAGCGCTCGCTTCAACTCTCAATGCGTTGGGATATATATCTCACTAAGCTGACCGTACTATATCAAGTGTACGTGATCTGTTTGCATTGATGCAACAGTTGAAAGAAGAAATTAGACATAATATGTTTACATACATAAAATATACTGTATAGTTATATGTATACAAGAACAGTCTCGCGAGCAAATAAAAAAATTTAATATTAGTTTTACGGTGTATCGGTGTGCGCTTTTTTGCACGCCGAGTCTTTCAATCTTTCTGCGAGGACATTAGAAAACAATTGGACGAAGTTCCGCAACGCGGAACCAACTCGAAAACCTTATACTTTTTCGCTAGAGCAAATTTCGCGAAACTTTTGAAATAAAATTCTGCGCCAGCGTTATCTCCAAACATAATGACCGAACTTAGAATCTTCTTCAAATACAAATCCATGTATTATATGCATTTTTAGAAAATCTCCTATCGACCTCCTGCAATTCGCTTTGCAATATGGAACTAAAAATCACGAAAATGGCGATTGGTTTCTTATTGCGTTAATTGCTTCGAATTTATCTTCGAGGCCCATAGCTAGATTAGAAATAAAACTCTGTTACTTGCAATCGATTGAACGTACTAACTTGATATTGAGTAATAGGATCTTAGCGCGAATCGGACCTGATGAGACAAAGCGCCCGCGAGAAGTCACGATGAATTGGAGCAATTAGCCGGGAATCGGGAATCAAGCATCAGGTGGAAAATTAGAGCGAAAGAGATCGAGCGCCGCGCCGAACTGACTTCAACTCGTCGAAGTGGAAATTCCGTCCCGGGCTAAACTGGGAATTTGGAGAACACGTGAAAGAGCGCGTTTCGCCGCTTACCGCAGCTGCGCTTGCTTTAAATTCATAAGCACCGGCGCATAATTTGCATCGGGCGATAATTATTCCACGAACGAAATTTCGAACGAAAAGTGTTGCCCGAGTCGTAATATATATAAGAGGCGTAATGGTTTAAATATATAACATATATATATATAATATAAGCCGCGTGTGTGTATAGAATATTAAGTGGCCGCCGCCGTATGCTGCATTGCATATCTAATGAATCGATAAACATCGTTCTACTTTCGAAAGTTTCCGCGGTGAGATTTCAATGCGACGTGTTACACAGATTATGGCGCCCCGCGAGAAACGAGACGCGCGCGTGGCAATTGATCCGCCGCGCGCCGAGAGGACGAGCCGCACCAGCCGCACTCCGTAAGGTAAACGTGTACCAATGCCGGGACACTTAAGACCTATGTCTGGACACCTTTATCATTTTAGTTTTTAAATATATGTATAATGCGAGTTATATATAAAACCAAGGATAAAAATATAATACGAGAAAAATATTTTCATCTTTGATTCTTTGATTTTAATTCGCGTTATAACTTATTTAAGGACTAAAATGATAAAAATGTCCAGACATACGTACGTGTCCAGGCATTGGTACATTTACCTTAATGTAAAGCTGACTACTGAATATCGCTAACGGATGATGATTATTTATTTGCCGTTACTACGATGAGCCATTACGCATTTAGTCACGAGATGGACATAAATATCGATCGCTACGCACGGATGTTCAAAGTTCAAATGAATGGGCGTTATCAGGTCCGCTGTCACATTTTACGTTGAATCATCATCAGGGTAGGATAATACCTTGAATTGTATCAACGAAACGCGAGCGAGTAATCTCGCAGCCGTTGGCTAAATCCAACGAATTATTAACTTTAAGGTCGTAATTACAAGCGAGATAGACCGGGTTATGTATCCGCTCGGCGCGGATAATCGTAGCGCCTCTCTGTCTACCGCCATAACAAAAAAACAGAAGTAAAACTTTATTACGCTGAGAGTCCGCGTTTATGCCGAGATAGTTGGACCCCCGTGATGGGAAATAGCATCCGCGATGAAGAATACTAAAAGCTGTAGCCACCCTGCCGTGGAAAACGGCAAGTCAATAACGTGGCCGGGGAACTTTTTTATCATAGATCCATAAAATGCGACAGCATGAAAAGCATTCAAGCACGTATATGTGCTTTTAAGAAAATCTAGAAAAAGAAGAAGATATACACAACTCTAAAAGACGCCTCGGAGCGTCTCGAGGATTGAGCTCCTCGCGACGTTCTTCCAGCGTCTTCGCGCTTCTTTCCACCTGTCCCTGTGCTTCTTTTCCATCCGCAAATTAATTTTTACTTATTTATCGCTTCCATATGTCTCGCCGTAGATGTGCCCACAATGTGTCGTCCACAGCTGCCATCGCGTAGTCGCGCGTATATATAATAATTTTTGGCCATAAGCTATACGTCCAATCCTCTCCTGCTTCGCGTAAACCATCATGGCTCTACGACAAGCCCCGCACTCACGCAGCCTCTCTCTTTGTCTTTCCGCAGAGTAACCTGACAGACGGGGAAGAAGATCTGCCTGAAGACGCTTTCTCGCTGCTGTCGGTGCTCCTAGTTGGTTCGCTAAACTTTCCATTTGATCGATCGTGAGTCGCCCCTCGAAGACAGCCTCCCGAGAGTGCCTTAACTCTCGGAAGCTCCGATCCGACCCCGTCCAATCATACCGGTGCGGTGGTAGTCTCTAGGCTCTTCCCGACACCCTTTCCCGACTGCCTTACCCGCTCGCACCTTCCCCGTGTTGTTTTCCCTCGACATCTCGAACGCTTTCTTGCCGCTTAATATAACCGATAGAATCGAATAAATTATGATTGGACGCGAGTCCCGTGGGTAAGTGTCGTAATTTATGTGCTGTCGATGCGCGCCACAAAGTCCGTTCAGCAATGCCCTTTACGTAACACTTCTGATGCACCATGGTACTGTTGTAATGCAATATTTTGCTAGAAATAAAAGAATTTCGACTGCGTAAAGACCTTTTTATTTAACAGACGAAGAGTCGAAATATACCTTGTTTTTAAGCATTTTATTAAAAATTTAACAGAATACGCGGAAGATGCATCACAAATAATTGATAATTTATTAAATATTCAAGATTCGAAGTACTTTCTCGGCGAACTTAATTATTTTTCAAGTAAGACGTTTGTATATAAAATAAGAAATGTGATAAATAAAGAGTTGCAACCTATGCAGATTTTCTAAATTTCGAAAGGTAGCAAGATTTTTCCTGACCGTTGTTTTAGCGTGTATACATTACTCTGCTATATGGGGTGCTTATACGTTATCGATAAAATAAAGGTTCGCGAAGCGAATTATATACTCTGCTGAATCTAGCCTTTTAAAGGGGATATGCACACGAGGTGAACCAGAACGGATTTACCGGCTCTTCGTTCATTTTGTTCACCCAGCTTCACCTGTATTTTTCATTCTTTTAGCGTTCGCGACAGATCAATTACAGAGATACGTGCGGTAATGCCAGGTGTTAAAAGTCGCAGGAGATTACGGCCACCCTCGAATTTTCCCCTCACTCTGAGTAATCGACGCCAATCTCGCCAGAAACAATTTTATTAGGGTGAAGGTCGGGGCTTCCGAGATCCTTCCATAAATATATACATAATATCGATTATATCGCGAAGTAAAAGAGTCTCAATATATATATATCTCCAAAATTCCTCAAAAAGATATATGTCTATCCAGCATCCGATAATAGCCGATAACACGCTGATATTCGTGCCGCGTCAGCGTGACGCGGGCTTTTCTCGATTCGTCATCAAAATTCGATGAATAGCCGGCTGCGAAAGGCCCGCGCTCTTCGAGGGGTGACGCGTTGTATGGTTGAACAGTAGCGTGTCCTGGCGATTCTCCGCTAGACGGATCTCCGCGATATCCCGCAGGACTCCTCCTCGTGATCCTGATATTCTTCTCCGTCGCCGGCAACGTCCTGGTCTGCGTGGCGATCTACACCGACCGCGGGCTACGGAGGATCGGCAACCTCTTCCTGGCCTCCCTGGCCGTCGCCGACCTCTTCGTCGGTGGGCTGGTGATGACCTTTGCCGGGGTCAACGATCTCCTCGGCTACTGGATCTTCGGAATGTGGTTTTGCGACATCTGGATCGCCTTCGATGTTATGTGCAGCACTGCCTCTATCCTGAATCTATGCGCCATATCGCTCGACCGTTACATACACATCAAGGATCCCCTCAGGTGAGACTATACTGATGGATCATCAGCTTCAAACAAGGATCATCGAACGACTCATAAATTAAAAGTTACAACTATTTTTTAGCGTGCGGCTAAAAGACAGTTTTAGAGGATAAAACCATTTTACACGATATATTTTTAAAATCGTGAAGAATTTAAAAATGTTCGACAAAATAATGTCAAAATTTTATTCCTAAAAAATTATAGCATATAAATTTTGAAGATGAGAATTATAGAGATTTAGAGCAAATGCGAGAGTTTATCAAACGTTGTTTTAGGTACGGCCGTTGGGTGACCAGAAGAGTTGCCATTGGTGGCATCGTCGTTGTGTGGCTCCTAGCAGGACTCATATCCTTTGTGCCGATCAGTCTAGATCTTCACAGGAATGATGATGATCAACCTACGTTTGACGAAGTGGAGGTAAGGTGCCCGCAGAATTTAAAATCGCGTTGGTTTATTTGTATCAATATATATATATATATATATATATATATATATATATATATATATATTAAATTTATTCGATATATTGAGCTATATATATATATATAGCTTTATTCGATATAGATATATTGAGCTATATATATATATATATATATATAGCTCAATATATCGAATAAATTCAATATATAATATATATCGTCTAATTTTTAAATACGTAAAACGCGACGAAATGATTTTTCACTCTGAGCTCTCCCGAGCAAACTGTTTGTTTCAATTGGGTAATCCTTTCCACTAGAAATTGCTGAAACATAAATTCCATCCACTTTAATATTTGAAGTGTACGCAATATTATATAAAAAAAGTCGGCAAAATTATAAATATTGCACGAAAATTTCTAAGTACGTTCCGCGATGTCTCAACCATGTGTGAGATTGAATTCGAGCTTCATAAAAAAACAAATACGATGAATGTGTGGTGCGGTTGGTGCTTTCGATTCGAATACCGCAGGGATTAAAAATAAATGACATTTCTCATTTTACCCCGTCACGCCATTCACGACTGAGGCAGTTTGCGCAATTCTCGCCGTTTCTCCGTTAATTACTCATCTTTTACCTTTACAGGAGCACCCTACGTGTGCCCTAGACATTACACCCACCTATGCGGTGGTGTCCTCGTGCATATCTTTCTACGTGCCCTGCATCGTGATGCTGGGTATTTACTGCAGGTAAGACCGCCGCTCGCTGGCGCCCACCGCTAACTACTCCGGAGGCGAATTAATTTAACTTTTTACTTCCGCACTCTCGCCGTAATCATTTGCCGTGATCTTCGTGAGTGACGCAGCTCGTATGCCCTTCTATATAAAACGTGATTAACTACGGTAACTTGCGACTCGCACGAATGCGCCTGAAGATAAAAATGATGCGCGCTCGGAAAGACATCTTCATTTGAAAATTCATAAAATGTATAAATTACAAAAATGCACAAAAATGCTGAATGTACCGCGTTTAGCGGAACAACGCACGCTGATGAATTTCCAATAAGCGCTTCATCTCTTCATCGCTTTCGTTTCTTTGATATGCGATACAAAAATGTAATTATACTTTTTTTCATTTCGCTGCTGTAAAGTGACAGTAAAGTGTTCTCTGATAATGATTAATAAATCAAGAGATCATTCTCTCTCTCCACGCGTTAAAAAATACTTTCTCTTTCAGGCTCTATTGCTACGCGCAGAAACACGTGAAGAGTATCCGAGCAGTGACGAAGCTGCCGGACACCTCCATGGCCAAGAGTTTTCGCTCGAAGAGCAGTCGCTGCAAGCCACCGAAGCCGCAGACGAAGACGAAGCCAACCAGCCCTTACCACGTCTCCGACCACAAGGCCGCGATCACCGTCGGCGTAATCATGGGCGTATTCCTGGTATGCTGGGTACCCTTCTTCTGCGTCAACATCGTCGCAGCCTACTGCAAGACCTGCATATCTCACCGAGCGTTCCAGGTGCGACTCCTTGCGCAGACTGCATCCCAAGGCATTCATTTCATCTTAACTACGTTTTAGAGATGTGCTAACTGTTCGAATACGAATCGAATCGAATCATACTTGATTTTGATTTGATGATGTAGGTACATTCAGTGAGTGCTTTCAGTATTACAACCGCTCACTAAGCGGCTAAGTGCAGTCAAAGAGTTTTTTTTTTCCCATGCTCTGTAGCCCTATTAAATTGTATAAGCAAAAGTTTAAATATACGTAAAAAAGAATAAGTTAAAGTATTGATAATAAAATAAACAATACATTATTTTATTTTAATTTCTACGTATGTAATTGAATAATGTTATTGGATATCATATTAGAGTATTTTAATAATTTGTTTATGATTTTTTACCTAACTGTTTCAGTTCTACGACATAAAGTATATTTTATTATTTTTATATTAAATATTTAAATACGTTTTTGCCTTTTTTAAAAAAAGAGTTTAGATATATTATATAATTAATATTATTTTTACACATATATATATATATATATATATATATATATATATATATATATCACACACACAAAATATTATCTTATTATCTACATGTTAAAATTCAATCTTATAATAATTAAGTATATTGTTAATTAAAAATTATATTTCAACGATTCGATTCAATTGATGAAAACATCTTGGAAATTCCTATTGTAAGATTCTCCTTTCCAAAGAGATGTGTAAGAACTTTTGTGTCCCACGTAGAACAGTTCTTGCTCGCGCAAAAATTTTTACAGAGGTGTGCTAAAGTCGTTTCTTCCCCCCGAACAGGTTCTCACGTGGTTCGGCTACAGTAACTCGGCCTTCAACCCGATAATCTACAGCATCTTCAACACTGAGTTTCGGGAGGCGTTCAAGAGGATCCTCACGAAGGGGGCACGCGCGCGGGGCAACCAGCCGTCGACCAGCGAGTGCGGTGAGTTCCGTTCAGTGGTGGTGCAGAAGCGGAACGGCTCCATGGTCGAGTGTAACATCAGTCCGAGATCGAGCGCGGACAGCTGCCAGGTCGGCATGATGGCTCAACGACATCGCGACACCATCGTCAGTGCCATATAAACGAGCGTCCCTCTCGACTCTCGGGTCATCTTAAACGATCTCTTTCCTGGGTCTCGCTCTCGCCGCTTACCTCCCGAAATTCGTCGCGGTCGTCCGATTGTTACTCGTCGATCTTGTGTCAAAGAATTTGCCGACATCGTCCGGCGAGGAGTAACGACGCATTAGCGCGCGAATTGGAACATGCCTCACGCAAGAAGAATTCGTTCTTCGCGTCGCAGGGGACACATCGATTTTACAAAACATTTTTATTTTCAGCATTTTTAGATTTACAGTCTTCGTTTTGCTGTTTCGAGTCCCGCACAGGGAGTGAAAAAGCCATCGTGATACAATCCATGACAGATTGCACGATTTCTCTAATGGAACGATCGCTTTATTGTTATTGTTTTCGTACGAACTTACGTCAGTGTGTAAATATAAAGTCAGCATACGGCACCGCCTGTACCAACAAGCGGGGTTTACTCTCGCGTGCTAAAGTTTAGTATTTGCATCCGCGAAGGATTTGAACGCCAAACCGCCCGCCTGCTCAAAGGAAGACTGCTGCTGCAGTTGCGACGACGTTGCGCTCTCGCTATACCGCCGCTCGCGTAAGATAAGCATAATTGAGGACTGTTGAATAATACTCTCAGCCATATTATTGAATCTCTCCTCACGTAATATCGATCAATGTTCTAGTTAGCCTGTTCGTTGATTTGGCCCGAGGATTCTCTTGGTCCAAACCGGGAAAACGCGTTTGCTCGCGTATATCCTCGGCGTCGGATTTCTAGAGAAGCAATATCGTTTAATGCAGGAGCAATGCAAATCGAGAAACGTTTGCTGGATATTAAAATGAGCGCTTCGGGTACGTTGTGTCTCCGCGGAGTCGTCGTCGCGACTCGATTACGATTAACCGATGATAATTACGAATGACGCGCGAGTTTTTCTTCGAAGTACGATATTTTCGTTGTAACATATTCGTATGATCGTGGAATATTTTCTCTTTTTGTTTTTATAGCGAAGGAGCGAAGGCTGTGGTGTTCGACCGTGTAAGCGCGGCATTTCGCGAAGACATCAATCATTGTAATTAAGACAATCACCGGAACCCAAACTTCGAAACATATCCCGAAGACATAATCCACCGAAATCGTAGTATTGTCTTGTTCTCTCATTTTTTTCATTCTGATTTTTTTTTTTTTTTTTTTTTTTAAGCGGTACGACGACAGGCATAGAATGGGATTTGTCGATTAATAGAAGAAATCCAAGTGTAGCGCTTAGGATACTAATCTCGTCAAGCAATCTCTTTAATGGAGCAATGTCGATAGTCGATCTACGATGTTAAAAGCTGGATGTTACTAAAAAAAAATACTGATATGTTTCTGAATAGTAACGTCTGTCGAAACATGGGAGATATATATATATATATATATATATATATATATAAAGGGAAAAAAATTTAATAGCAATAGATCAGCGCAGCGGCGCGCGCGACGCGCCGTTCCGTGAACTATAGAATTCATTTTCCAACCTGTAAATAGCCATGTAATTATTTTTCTATTTGACGGGCGCGAAGAGAGACATACACGGCGGGATACTCGCAGAAATGCGAGGGTCTCTCGTTTCATGGGCGCGCTCATTGCGGATGTACGCGAAATCGTCGTCGAGCACCCGTCGAATCTCAATTCAATTCTGCATCACATATCCGAGTGGAAGGAAGCGAGCCAATTTGGCGTTCGCAAGGATCCGTCGAGCTTCCTTGGTACATCTATATCTACGATACAAAACGCATTACGATCCGGCGCGAGAGGAAACGAAAAGGAATGTCACATGCGCGAATGCAGACGCGTTGCAGACTGTAGAAACGGTTGTAGGGAATAGCGTGGAACTCTCTAGCCAGCAGGATCTGTGCGCAATGTTGATGTATACTACTGATATATTCGAATGACCGTTCTCTGTAAATATATTAGACTAAGACTTCGACAAGGGTATCTTGACTCGTGACTTTTTACTGATTTCCTCTTTCGTCCGATTCCTACGTCCCAATGAAACAATGGAAAAACAAACAGCAAGCGCCGAAAAAGATATTCTTATCGCATACACTTATATCCCCCGGATAGCCAAATCTGTCGAGAACAGATTTTGAAAGTACCTGCTGCACAAATTTTGTTGATAGAATGTCAGCAGAAATGTAACGGAATCTGTTAACGGAACGTAACGGCATAATCTGCTGTGTCAAATTATATTGGCAGGCTTTGCCGGCAAAACGAGTTTAATGCGGACAGATAATACCAGATCTGTTGTGATATCTGAGCAAATCTGCTGCCAATCTATTATACCTCGAGCAGTTTGCTTATTGGGTCTATGATACTTATAAGTATAGATATACTTGTACATACTAATAAAATTTAATCTGCCTGAAGTTAACAATTGGTGTTTCATTCATTTATAATTTGTACTTCTACAAACTCTAATTTGTAAATCGCATGTTTTTTTTTGTCATAACTCGGAATATATGATGCTGTATTTAGCGTGATTGGGATATTTAATTTTGACTACTAAATTTCATCCCTCGATGCATAATTAGTAAACAAATGATAGATATATAAATATTTATTAATTCTTAATTTTTTTAAACAATATCAAATTATTACGTTCGATATGCCTTTCTTTTATGCTATCGTTGTTGGAAAATTCAGACGCGGTGTCCGTCCACATGCGATTTTCCTTCGGGATATTTAGAAAATCGAGCAAACTACTGCTCAACCTCGGCATAATTGGATACAATATTAAAGCACCTATTCTACTGCTTTCCAGAGCAAGCGATATCACAGCTTTAAGTTCCTCGATCGAATTTGCATCGTCGACTCGCTTCTTCAGCTGCCAAGGCTCGTGATACGCCACCATCTTATTCGCGCAATGAAGCATACTCATGACCGCGTCCACGACATGATGTAAATTGTATTCCTCGTAACTCTCGCGCGCTTTTTTGCTCACGGATTTCAAAGCTTCTCTGGTCTCATCAGCTACCTCAGACTGCAACACGTTCCAGTATTTCGCCGGATCGGGGAACTCTTTGGACGGATTGATCGCTTTACCCGCGCAACGACTGACTAGATTGCCCAGTGTATCCGCCAACTCGGAATTCAATACGTTAACAATTTTCGTTGAACTATAATCTGTGAACGGATTTTTAAGAGACGTGATGCAAATGACATATGTAACAAGTAAATGCACGATTCGTCTTACTTGCGTCGTTCTGCGGCACCGCTTCTCTCAGGATAAAGTATCGCAATCCCTCGTCTGAATACTCATTTGCAGCTTCAAATGGCGATATTACGTTTCCCTTTGATTTCGACATTTTTTTATGATCAACAGTCCAATGAGCGTGACACAGTAGCGTCTTTGGAGGCTCGAGACCTGCCGCTATTAAGAATGCTGGCCAATAGATACCGTGAAACTTCAAAATATCTTTTCCAATTATCTACAATAATTTTTTTTTATATATATATTCCATATTTTAATATAAAAAATTTCATGTAATATTCATTAATAGCTAAAAATTATGATCCGTACTTGAATGGTGGGTGGCCAAAATTCTTTGTACGATTCATTTGGATATCCTAAGACCGTTAAATAATTTACTAAGGCATCCATCCATACGTATACCGAATGAGACTCATCGCGCGGGGAAGGTATAGCCCATGGCACCTTGTTTCTAATTCTAGTAATGCTCAAGTCTTGTAAACACGCACCTTCCTCTACCCACTGTGATAATGTTCTGTGATACAGCGCAGGTCTAACTGTGTTTTCTGCAAAAATAAGTCATCCAAAATTTAGAATTTGCAGTCGTTAAAAAAAAGCGAGATAATATGAATTAGTTTAAGAGCAACCGAACTCTTTTTATACCATCTTTGAGCCAATACTTGAGATCATCTTGAAATGCGCTAAGTCGGAATTTGTAATTTTCTTCCTCCGTCCATTCTACTTTGTTTCCCGATTCCGCGGAGACTTTGATTACTTTACCGGTCGAATCTTTCTGTTCCGCCAACTCTACATCAGAGAGGAACGCTTCGTCCGATACGCAATACCATCCCGAGTACTTTCCTAGATAGATGTGCCCTCGTTCTTCTAACCGTTTCTGAAAATGTTCAATTTCTCAATGTGAACGACACGATCGCAAACATACACGAGATTGATATTCAGAAATAAAATTTGTTCTAAGAACCCAAAAGTGATACACTGCGTCACAGTGCTGCTTTTCAGTGGTTCTAATGAAACGCGAATAATCCACTTCAAACCTATCGCACATTTCCCTGAATTGCTGTGAAATTCTTGTACAGTACTCAAGATTTGGCAAACCAGCTGCGGCTGCGGCGGCTTTGATTTTGTTACCGTGCTCGTCGGTACCAGTGGTAAGAAATGTTTTATGGCCCAACATGCCGTTGTATCGAGCAACAGCATCGGCCAGAACTGCGCTGTACAAATGTCCAATATGAGGACCTAACATATAAAATATACATTTATGTCTGTTCCTATTATAATGGTGACTTAGACTAATAAATGAGAATTTTTAACTTGAAGAAAGTTACACACCAGCGTTTACGTAAAAAATCGGCGTAGTAATGTACTTATTTTGAGATAAATCTTTAACGTAGCGCCTCTTTATCGTCAGACTCCAAAAAAAAGATGACCGTACATTTTTAAATAGAAATGGAAATATCGCTGATTTCGAGGGCTGATACTTTGCAATTACGTGTTTAACTGAAATTTAAATTTATTACTATTATTATGTGATTAATTAACACTTATTAGCACTTGGAAAATTTGAATAAAAAAAAAGTAAAGCAAAGTGTTGTTACATCATATTTTTTCATAATAACAAAAGCTTGATGTTGCATGCTAAAAGATAGACATAAAAGAAATTTAACAATATTATTTAATATGTTATAATATTATTTGTTATAATAATGCGTTGGAGTAAGAGCGTTTTTCATAAATTTATGAAAAAAATGATATATATGAGAGTTCATCTTAAAAATATTTATTTTCTACTAGTTCTGTACATATAGTCACGATAAATTTAATAACAAAGAACAATATAGACGTTACAACAATTCTTATTTCTCCGTCTCAGCATTTTGCGACTCTAAGGATATTGTTTCTAACTGAGCTATGAGATCCATATGCTTAAATTCGTTAGGTCTGTTGGTAAACGTTTCAAGCAACCGCAATCTGTGTTCGTTATCGTTGCAATAATATAGCTGCAATTCGTTAGCCAGGCATTGTGCCTCCCGCACTTGCAGTAAATTTGTATCAAATTCCCCACGCATAAGTACAATGCCCTTGTCGTCTCTCAATTCAGTATAGTGTATCATGGTCAAACACTCAGGCGCGTTCTCTTTATGCGTCTGGTACCATAAGAGCGGAGTCATGTGCACTTCCGAGCCGTAAAATTGACACATTATAAATTCATAGCCCTGCTCTCTTGGCAATGGCAAGAGGAAGGTGGAATATTGCTTGCCGCGCGCAAACATCTTATCGTACTGCTCGGGCGTCATAGTACCGCAGATACAGTCCTTCCGCTTGTGATACTCATTCCATATTTCTATAATCTCCTCTTTCGACCGATCATTTATCATGTCAACTTTCATAACGCTATCCAATCGCGCTTCTTTCGCCTGCGTACCAGGTTCCAAAGCTGGCTTTGCCTCAGTTTGGTAGAAACTCGCAGCTTTCTCACGTTTCTCTTTAACAATAACGATTTGAACATACTTTATCTCAACGATAATTCTCTTCGCTTAAAAGTTAGCATCCTTATCATCGATAAATCATAAGAACCATAATATCTAAACGTTATCCGTTACTAATTCCTAGACAGAAATTCAAAGAAACGAAGGTAAATGCGCCAAATTTATAATTGTCAGAAAGAAGGAAAATATAATTAATCGTTTCGGACAATCGGGAAACAGCGTTGTCGGAAATAGCAGCCTTGCGAGCCTCGTGAAAATCGTATACCTTGCTTCTCGCGAGTCTCCTTCTCTTGCTGTTCGACGCGTTGCAGAAACTCCTGCGGGCTAGTCTGCTGCAGCCTCGCGATCTTCTCGGCGTACTTGTCGTAATAGGGATTCGTCTGCAACCCCTCGAGAACCTTTTCGAGCCTAGCCCGGCTCGTCATGATGCGCCTCTCGTCGCTCGTCCTCGCGGTTACCCGGTTACCCTTCGGATGCCTGACCAAACCTAGGCGCGTCGCGTTTCGCAGTAAAACGCTTGCCATGAATATCCAGCGGTACGGGCGATACTGGCGATACTGCCGATATTGGCGATTATTGGCGATACCTTAAACACGCGTGAAATTAACCGAAAGAAGCACGTCACCCATAGGAGTTAAGAATAAGAGGTTAGAGTTAGAGGACGGAGCACGGAGCAGTGAGCACGCCAGCACGCATCCCTTTTTGAAATTGGTACTAACATTTTCCGACACTGCCGATAAAACATCACACAATTTTATTTTATACTAGTATATCGAGGAAAAGGTAATATATATAAGCAATATTTTTTAAGGCCGTCCTGCTTGTTCGAATGTCATTGCATTTTGGACTTTGCATTTTCCTAGTTATAAATTAAATATTTTAACTAAAATTTTTTATGTCCGATAGAAACCTATAGAGGCCCTCTACTACCCCCGCCAACTCCGATCGGCGGTCCTCTTTTCTTTATAAATATTCTCGATTAATTGGTTGTGGATCAGTTTGATATTTATAAGTTTATACATTTGCAGATGTAGCACAGAACGCGCAAAATGATGTTTTATCGGCAGTGTCGGAAAATGAACGTGGCTACGTAGTACCAATTTCGCGAATGGATGTACTGGCAGTAGTGCACGAGGGCTTTTTCGACGGTCCCAGGTCCCAGGTCCACCCCCAGGTCCCACGTCCCACGAAAAAGACAGCCTCTCTCAGACTTCATACCGTACAGCCGTACATACATATGTCTTCTATACAGTTGAAACAGGCACGAGGAACAGACAACAGAATACAGAGGAAGTAACACCGCGTGCTGAATCGAAATGACATAATTTTCAACCGGACGAGAAAGAGAATTGCAAACTATTTTAGTAGGAATTAAGGTGCCGCCAATGTTGTACAGGACAAGATACTGCCTCTCAAGCAAGTCCACAATTTGTTGGGTAAAGATTCAATTAGGTAAGCACAAAATATATATTAAAAGATAATACATAAACATATTGATTTGTGCGCAATACATTCATTTCGGAGGAAGTTCGAGAAGATCGTGGGTACTAAGATGTCTGCGTACCTTATTCTTCTTGTGAATTTAATATTAACCACGTTTCTCTCTCAAGCCTAATTTAGCCTAATGTTATTTTATGCTATTTAACGACGATATTTTCATGCTTACGTAAATTTCTTCCCTCAGAGAATATTGGTCGCAGAACCACGTCGGTTACAATGCGTCCTACAACTGATTCTGAAGTAAATACTGATGTAAGTACCACGCATGGGAATAAGAGACCTATGGACGATGGCGGTGAGAATGAAGCCAAGATACAAAAGACAGAAGCAGAAACGGTACAAACAACAGAAGCAGAAATGGTACAAAGAATCAAGAGGAAAAATCACGCCATGTTGATGGGCTACGTTGGCAAAGACTATTACGGCATGCAAAGAAATCCTGGTATGAAGACTATCGAGGAAGATTTGATTAGTGCCTTACTGAAGGCAGACCTGATAACCGCAGAACAATTTGAGAATATACGTGCGATCAATTTTCAAAGAGCCGCACGTACAGACAAGGGAGTATCGGCAATTAGGCAGGTTGTGTCACTGAAGCTACGTAAGATGAATATTTTAATATAAATTTAGTATATATCTTTTTCAAGAATTATTGAAAAACAATTTTGATTTATATCGATCATAATGGTGTTTATACTTAACATATCGATATTACTTTTACAATGCCACTTCTGTTTAAATTATTCGCGTTAATAAAACTTGGCGCTGTCAAGTTTAAAAACAATAAAAGAAATGAACTTTTTATTTAAACTATTATATGAATATTTATATTACTATGTTATGAATATCAAACTTTTTTTGCAGCTGAGAACTCTGATAAGACGGTAATAAATCAGTTCTTACCCGATGTAATCCGAGTATTTGGAATAAAACGCGTAACAAAGGGTTTCAATAGCAAAAATCAATGTGACGCGCGTACTTATAGATATATCATTCCTTCTTTTGCATTTGCATTAGAAGATCAAAGTTTGTTAAAACTTGGAGAGGAAGTTGACGAAGATGAGAGAATCAAACGGTTATCGGTTATTGACGGAAAGTCATACACAGATTATAGATTATCTCCAGAATCTTTAAATAGATTAAATTCGATATTAAAACTTATGGAAGGTTCTCACAACTTTCATAACTTCACGTCGAAAGTGTAAGTCGATATCGATTCAGAAGTACGTGCTTATTCATTTAGGTATCTAAAACTGAAACACATTCTATTTCATTCAGGAAACCATTGGATCCACGCGCACGGCGCTACATAATCAGTTTCTGCTGCTCGGAGACGTTTGTCTCGAGCGGTATAGAATTTGCGGTATTAGAAGTTAAAGGGCAAAGCTTCATGTTGCATCAAATTCGAAAAATGGTCGCAACTATAACCGCAGTTGCGAGAAACATGGTACCCGAGGAGACAATCGACGAAGCGTTCAAGACAATGGACAAGATGGACGTACCACTTGCACCCAGCTTGGGATTGTGTCTGTGTCGCGTAAGGAAATTTGACAGCGCATATTTTGCTAGTATTTACGAGTACGTACCCAATTCGACTCTTGGTTGGAACGTTCGATTGGCCGATGAAAGAGCAATGAGTATTTCTGCTGAACTTGTTAATAAACCTAGTCGGCGCGGGCAAGTGCTCGCGAAAAAGCGCATTTGCCTACGCACGGCTAGTTAGCGTAGTGTCGGAGTGCCATCACGGTATTTATTACAATATTTAAAAAAATCGTTAATAAAATAGTTAATATTAAACTTGTAATCTCTTGTGAGATTAATATTAAATTTTCTAAGGACAAATTATTCAAGGAATAAATATATTTACAGGTGCATTACGATAATTACAGTAAAAGGTATGGCGCGGACGGTCTCCATGAAACGCTAGATTGGAAGGAGTGTGAAGAAGAAGTACAGAAGTTTCAGAAAGCGTATATTTTGCAGCATATGGTGGACACGGAAATTTCGGAACAAACGTATCCTTTTTAAACCCGATACCTCATGTAATAAATTTTTCCATCTATTTAAATACCTTAACCAATATTATATAGGACGTTGAAGTGGCTCGCTGGTCTTCCTTTCTATTCGTTTAGTAACAGAGATGTACTACCTGTGGAGGACGATGAAAAACAACTACCCGTTGAGAATGATGAACAACAAGAAACCGTGCACAATGTCGTTTAGGTGTAAATGTTGGGTGTAAAATAGCTCAGTGTCTCTGTATCAAACATATTAAGAAACATTAAAGAAAGTTTTTAAATTATTACTAAAGTTTCCTTTTTGCAAGATTGATCACAAATTTCCTGCAATTACAAAGCGATTCTGTAAAACCGAAAACAGCGATGATGTCAGTGTTTTTTAATCAGATATTCTGACGTAAATCTTTATCTCGTAAAGTGCTTTGAACCGAATTGAAAATATGTGCGCATATCCTTTCTCGATTTGTTTATGGTTCAAATATTTTTGCTGCGTATAAATCGAATATGTACTTCCCCCATACTTTTTACTACAAGCGCATACGAAGATGACGCGCGTGCTTTGCCTGCGTTGATGGGTAATTCCAGTCTCGTGGTATCCAGTATTTCCAGTGGAGGATCGCAGTGACTGGTCGAGCGCCGAGATATAAGGAGGATTGCGGATTGCAATTCCCGACATTTCGTATACGGTGTGCTTTACCATGCGGATTGTTCAACGGATTCCAACGTTACTAATAATTGTTTACGGTAAGCAAGAAACATATTATGACGCAAACTTTGTGATAAATAAGAATCATATCGCGAGATGTTGATAAAAAGTGTTGCGATTGTAACTTTATAGAAAAATTTTGTACCATAATTTTTTTCCTTCCCGAAGATCTTTTATTTATCAATTAGATGTGTGTAGCGCAACAGAGTATTAAATAGAAAATAAAAATCATATTCTTGATAAAATAGTATTTTTTGATAAGTGCTCATAGAGATGTATTTAGGATTTAAAAATGCAACTGTTTTCATTGGTGCCGTTAATATTACCTTACGTTCGTGAAAAAATTTATATTAAAAAAAAAAAGAATTTTTTTGTAAAACTCGTTTTTATTTATCACGCATCTGTTAGGAAAAAATTTTGTATTATATATTAATTGTACATCCGTATGTTCCAAGAGATTTCCGAAGTAATCTCAACCAGTTTAAGAAACTGGTTTAACGACCTTGAACCTCAGTGCAAAAGAATCTATCTCGCTTACACGTTTACTCATGCTGGATAGATAATGAGCGAAGAAGATACGAATACACGTAAAAGCATATGTCTCTACCACATTTATTAGTTTTCTTATATTACCAGCCGATGTGATCAATCAATCTATAATTGATTTCCCTATCGCAAAAGATATATGATCATGAAACAGGATTCTTCTACGTATATTATTGGAAAAAAATGTCAATTATAATTATAATAATTTGACAAATAATTTCAACTTACACAATTACTCAACACATAAAATAACGGGATAGATTTTTTTATCTGGCGATTTTTCTATCTCTATTTCTTCAATTTTACAGTGTGCGTTGGTTCTGGATATACCCAAACAAACGATTGCGGGTAAGTATTTACGCGTCAAAGTAATCCAATGTTCAAATAAGTAAGTGTCAACTAATTTAATCATTTGGACAGACCACAGACACAGACATTTCAATGTAACAATGGAGACTGTATAGCCAGCGAGTTATTATGCGATGGCAAAACGGACTGCAGGGATTTATCCGACGAGACAGAGGCCGCGTGTAAAGGGCCACAAATTTTCTGTCCTAACTACGCCTTTCGTTGCAATTATGGTGCCTGTATAGACAGAAACTTGGTGTGTAACGGCGTTTCCAACTGCGCCGACAACAGTGACGAAACGCAGCCCCAGTGCTTAAGAAATACAACAAACGCTCAAACGAAAAGATGTGGAGCGAATGAGTTAAAGTGTGACAACGGCCAGTGCATTTCTAGCGACGCTGTGTGTGACGGAACTCGAAATTGTGCGGATGGTTCTGACGAAACATCTAAATTATGCCAATCGTTAACGTGAGAATCATTTATACACGTTTGAAGTACGATTCCTAGTTGTATGTACATTGAACAACTATAGTATGAGAAACAAACGTCCGCCAATTTATTTGCAGTTGTCCTTCGACAGCTTTTCGTTGTGCTTATGGAGCTTGTATCGATGGTGATCTACGATGTAACGGAGTGGACGACTGCGCCGATGGCTCAGACGAGGACGTAGGCCAGGGATGTAGGCCTGGATGGCCGTCAGTTTTACCGTCGGTGCGACCAACAACGGGAACTACACGATTGCCACCGACTCCCGCACCAACACGTCCTTCTGGGACACCTTCTGGCACAAACACTTGCAAAGCGCCTCCGCAACCGCAAAACGGTAGCTGGAAGTTACATCGATCGCAGTGCTCAAATGGACAGGACTGTAACGTTCCAGAAGGAACGGAACTGGGATTAGGATCTTATCTCGTCTACTCTTGCGACTCGGGATATAAAATAAGAGGTTCGCCCGACGTTAGCTGCAGTATCGGGGGAAAATGGCTTAATATACCAGTTTGCAGAGGTATTGAACTAGTAATGATATATTTTTAACTATTTTAAGATAAATAAATATGGATTCTTAAATATTGAATATTTCAGTCGAAGAAATTCATCGTCTTCAAAGCGATCAGAATTACACATGTTAATTATTTTGACAATGTTTGTTCGATAGCAATACTCTGCAAAGGTTTAGCCGCACCATCAATACAATCTGAATGTCGGTACGACGATGAATGGATATCGTGCAAATCTCCAGTTCCACCAAGAACAAGAGCAACATTGTCATGTGCAAACAGTTATCGACCTGAAACTAATCAACATCTACTGTCCGGACAAGGAACGAACGTGAGATGTAAAGCGAATGGCGAATGGGAACCAGAACCTATGCGATGCGTTCCAGGTCCGGTCACGATAAATATTTACATTAACGATAATCAACTTGCGTTCCAAACCACTTTTGACAGAAACAATGCTACGTTTATCGAAGTGTCGGATGATAGAATCATTATACATACAAATGCCAATAATCCAAATTATTCGAACATAAATGTTGGAGTACCAAAGCCAAATAATGATACAGCGGCAAATGTGCCTTGGGCGTGGTCCTAAAATTATAAAAAAATGATAGTACAATTATAAGTAGTAGAATTTCGAACAATATTTTTACAGTTGGCATAATAATCACACATGTCAATATCCCCATTGAGATAATTCACATACCTGTGTCGTTCTGTATTACAATTTCTATTTAAGTTACGATTTGCAATTGTTTCCTAATGAACCAAAGCTTTGATGAAAGTATTAAAATATAGTTTTTAATTACGCGCTGTGTATAAATTTATAATTTATTAAGTTAAGTGCACATACATATACACACATCGAATATATTTAATAAACTATTACGTGACCTCGATATATCTCAATTTCCTTTCCATCCAATTAGTCATAAAATTACACAATGACGCGCAATGGTTACGGTTACTGTGAATTATCTCTTCCTCTTTTTTTTTTTTTCTATAATCACGAGTGCTCAATACGTTCTCTTGTATTATCACGCCAAGACGATTTCTCCAACCGAAATGTTTGTTGTAGTATGCGGCACTCTACCTCTCAATTATCAACCGACCGTTGTAGGCGGTTTTAGACCGAATATCACGGAATTTCCGTGGCACGCCTCGATGTATCGCGATGAACCAGGCGAGCCAAAGAAATACTTCTGTGGAGCGTCTATCATTCAAGAAAATCTCTTGATAACGGCAGCTCATTGTGTATACGACGAGAACAATAGGCAACCGATCGACGCCGACAAAATTTATATATTAACGGGAAACCTTTTTCGCGATTACAATAATCCCTTTCACGATCCAAATCTCATTAAAAGAAATCAGGTTTGAAAACGTATACAATGCGACGTAAAGTAATCCGTATAAAATATTGTCGATCGAAATGTTACACATACCTTCTTCCAGGTGAAACGTATTTACATCGCACGAGATTATCTAGGATACATAGGAAATTACCTGTGGGATATCGCGGTATTAGAACTCGTCGCACCATTTGTATTGTCATCCTATTTAGTTCCTGCGTGCATAGATACTTTAAGCTTTGGGAGTGTATTGGAACCGGGTACTTATGGAAAGGTAGCGGGATTTGGTAGAACCGCAACTGGTGAATCCAGCGCAGTTTTACAGGCTCTGACAGTGCCTGTAATCTCACTCAGCCAGTGCAGATCCGCGAGCCAAAGCGTCAATACGGAACAATATATCACCAACGATAAGTTTTGCGCAGGCTACACAAATGGTTAGTAAAAGATCATTTATGTGTGTCATAAATCAGCATGACGCTATATTATTTTACTAAATTTATCAGAAATATATTTGCAAAAGATATATGACTACTTCAATTTAAGTAAATGTTACACGAGAAAAGATAATAAGGAAAGAAAAAAAAAATTTAAGAACGATTGTTCTATATATGCAAAGATGCGAAAAATAGAAAGATAACTTACACAAGCCGCGTGTGTTTCAGGTTCTTCCGTTTGCGACGGTGACAGTGGCGGCGGATTAGTCTTTAAAACCAATGATTTGTGGTATCTCCGAGGTATCGTTAGCGTTTCTCTCGGCACGATAAAAGATGGTGGAAGTTTTCATTGTAACTACAACTTGTATTCCTTATATACAGAACTCTCCAGGCATATTTCATGGATACAAGATGTAATTATCAAAATAGAACAAAATCAGACGCATACATTATGCTCGGAACAATCTCGAATAAGATGTTCCTAAATTTATTTAAACAAGTGCCGATTATTATGTGCAATCACCGAAAAAAAGCATTTACCTTATGCGCGCCACGTATAGTCTACATTATACTTGACAATTATCTTTATTTTTTTTATTGAATGCGTAATTATATGAAGTTGCAACTCTGTTGAACAATTAAAGACTTGAGGGAGATAATTTCTCGCACGTATGCGATAAATGAAATTAATTTCACAATTCTAGCTGTGCCCGTTATTTTACGGGTTTTAGACATTCTTATTACTTTAACACATAAATGTAGGTAGATGACGGAAAAAATGGATGAACAGAAATAGAAATTTAAATGCCATACACACGTATTTCCATTAACTTTATATATGCCAAGTTGTACAAAACAGATTTGATAAAAAAAAATTTTTTACACATCACGTTTATACATAATGTACATTTAAATATGTTTTTCACTATACGACACAATATCTACAATAAAACGTTTTTTTAAAATGGGAGACGAATGATTCTGTGAAATTGTTGTATAATCATATAAATTTACTATTGCGACTTACATGCACTCGGATTCCTTCGGTGCCTTTTCTTTATCGGATGGTACAGATGGTAGTGCGGCTACATCTTTGCCGGGTGAAACCAAACCTGTATCATATATTTCATTATTTTCTATGAAATGCACTAATAAACTCTACAATATTTACCTTCCATACGTAAGTCTTGCAAACGTTGCTTCAATTTTTCAATCTCTGGATTCGCATCGGGAACCGCGGTGGAAACTTCTACATCATCCTCGTCCAACAATTCCGCTAATTCCCTTTCCAATTCGGTCTCAGAGTCTGCGTTGTTCAGGGTTTCGGATAAAACTGTATCTATCTCTTTGTTCTCCTCTAAAACCTGGTCATCGAATAACAGGTATCACTACTTTTATTATATCACAAGTACGCGCAAGTAACACGTACAACCACTTACCTCATTAATGTCGTCCATAATGTCTCGAACGCCATATTCCGTTAAACCATCATTTTGTCCCATTTTCTTCAATACGTCGGACCCAGTTTTATAAGCGGACAATACAGCAGAGTTAGAACGCGCGTCTTCAATATTGGTGATGAGAACGCGCAGATTCGCAAGGGCTTGCGCGCGCTTTTCTATGGTCTTTTCCAATTCCATTTTTCTCCTTAATCGCGTTTTTGCCAGCTGACGCAACTCTTTCCCCAAGTACATCCTAGCTTCATCAACAATATTAAGCTTCTCTCGCTCCATAAGCTCTATTTCCTCGATTAGCTTATTTTCCTGTTTCATCAGTTTATACATGCCTTCTTCCACCTCCGTAATTTCATTTGCCGCTTGCGCGGCAATTTTAACCAGTACGTCGCCATTTGGATCGGAGCTCTTCTTAAAAACCACCTTTTTCCTACGTCGTAACCACTCCAGGGTTAAGCTCACCGCGCTCTCCGAAATCTGCTCCTTTGTTTTGCTCTTGCAATATTCTACTATCTCCGATATCGGGAACAAAACGTTATCCTTTCTAACTTCAGCAATGGAGAGAATAACGCCACCTAATTCTCGCACACGTCGCAGATGTACGTATCTGACTTCCGTGTTATTCGTCTTCCGGCCTACGACGTACGTCTTCACTTTGGAAAACGACCAGGTAATTGGTTTTTTCACAAATACGTCGATCGACCATGCTGTCCACGTTTCGCACGGTTCTTTAAAAAAGTCAGTCTCTTCAATTATCTCGTTGTTTCTAGAAAATTTCACAAAATTTATATAACGATACACAGCAAAATGTACAACGTTAAAGTATTAAATCGTAAACCACGTGCTTCATTTTTATCACGAGTACGTGCCTTCGTCGCAATTGATCGTCCAATATCTGACAGAAACGTTCGATATATTTAATATGTTTAACAGTCGCGCGCGCGACAATACCTTAGAAGCTCCTCAATCACGGTAGTCAGACAGAGCGGCGCGCAGCCCCTTCTCTCGAAGGCTTCGTTCAAGTCGGCGATAGTAAAACTGCATCGCGTCGTGTGTTTCAACCGCTCGTATATCAGATCGTTCCAGAACTTGTATTTAGAGATCCAATCCTGCGGGTTTGCAGATTTACTGCGAAACGGCGAAAACAACGCGCTCATTCTTTCCTCTCGATTCCAACATTCCGGCAATTTTTCTGCCGGTAGCGGCGACGTGCCGACCGTTTTACCGTCGACGTCGCTCATAACGTCGCGCGAGTAAAATAACTCGCAAATCAACTTGGGTTATAAAAATATTGTCCGGTCACAGCGGATGCGTTCTATTTTCGCGCACGCACATTTCCCGTCGACTTTCCTCCCATCTTCGTTGACCTCGTTCCAACTAACTGAGAGAAGTGCTATATAAATGGAGAAGTATATTATTTACACGCGTGCAGTTAAATAAAAAGAAACGTAGAATGAGACTCCTCAAAATGTGACGTGCAACAATAAACAACGTACGTACGTGTTGTTTTGCAATCTTGACGTCACGCGAACATTCGCTAGGTACTTAAATTCGGTCCAAAGATCATGGATCGTCTAATTTATGCAGCACTATTTTCTTATTCAGATCGTTCGCGACTCCTCGCAATATTCATTTATTTGTTGTCAGCTGCTTCGAGATCGGAGATACTCGCGAGCGTCGCGACTGTCGCGAGTGATCGGAGAATCAAAACAACGAACAGCGCGAAAAGGGAAATGCCGGCATTACCGGCCGACGGTGACGGGTGAAGCGCAGAACGCGGAGCAGCGCCGAGTCGACGAGTCGTTTTCTTACCGGTTACGGATAAAAGCGGAACGCGTCCCGCATTTGCTGCACGAGATGGCACAGCGGAGGCTTCACGGTTCACGCGTGCCGCGTGGACGTGAAGCCAAATGGCGCCGTCGCATCGCGATCGATCCGCCTGTGCCCGCGACCCGCAATGTCCGCCTCGAAAAGGGACAAGCGAGGAGCGAGGAACCGCCGGCTAACGGCTAACGGCTAACCTTGACGGGAAGCGAGGCCTATTTTTAATCGCAGCCTTCGTCTCCTCGCTCGTCTTTGCGTCACGTATATCGGAGGTGCGCGATCCGTAACGCTTCTCCGCGCTCGAAAGGAAAACGAAACGCCGGCGCCGCTGAGATGCCGATACGCCGCGCGGCTCCGTAAAAACCAGGCACGTCAGGCACACCGAAAGGTAGCGAACGGAGTACGAGACGCGTGCCGGTGAAACCATCGTACTTGCGTCGCGTCAAACGATGAAATACATAAATTTCTCGCAAATGACCAGAGAAACGTCTGGGTTTTTATTCAACTTTCCAGCCGCCAACCGCCAGCCGCCTTGGCCGTTGCTCCGGTCTCCGGTCAATTAAGACGCCATAGCCATTATTGTCAGGCCCTCGCTCGCACGTATATGCGCGCGCGTCGATTCGGCTTTTACCTTCGATACGCGACGCTAAACCGGCTGCCCGTGGATCCCGTATTGTCCATGGATATCGAACGCTAGGATATTTCTACAGTGGCGTTAACGCTTCGTACGTTTCTCTCGTAAAGGAAATACGAATGCGCGAGGGTGCTCGCGACTTTGCAGGAGGAACGAAATCCGGGGGACGCGCCTGACGCCTGAGGCTTCCACACCCTTGTTTGTTTTCGCAAAGCATGAATTAAAATATCAACGGAATATTGGACGCGCGTGGTTTCGCTCGTCGAGGACACCGGACGAGTCGACGACCGCTCGTCGAACCGCGTTTCTCCCAAATATGAATAAGACGAAAAATGAATCGTTCGCCGGCTCTCGCCTCTCGATCTCGGGCGAGTAAGTAAACGCGGCACCCGGCACCCGGCAACGTCGGTCGAACGCCGAAAAACACATTCAAGCGTGGCAACGGAAGAGCAACGGAATTTTCGAACGGTCGAAGAAATCGGCGGCGAAGACGGCAACTCGCAACGATGTAATAAAATCCGTCCGTCGATTCGGGAAGGCTGGAAAATTATTTCGACCGTAAATTCAACGTTGACCGCCGCGAAAACAAACCCGAATCTAGAGAGAGAGAGAGGGGTCAACGTCCTCCGGCTCCAACGCTTACAACCGGCTCGTAACTATTCGACGTTCGTCGGTTCGTCGCGCACGTGCGATTTTTTTCCTTTGCATAATCCAACACGGACACACGCGCACACAGATATATACGCGTATCGATCCACGCGACGCAGGTCGTTATTAATATTAATGCCCGTGCCGCGTTTCGCTCCGGATTTTCCTCGTTTCATCGACGAAACGCGTTTCCCACGTAACATATCAGCCCGAGGGGGGAGGCGAGATACGCGCGCGTGTCCAACGTCCAACGACACCTTCGTCGCAGCCAGTCCAGTCCAGCCAGCGCGCGCCAAATTCTCGAATCCCGAATCTCGACGTTCCCGACGCGAGGAAGGGAAAGGAAAGAGAAAAAAGGAAGGGAGGCCGCCGCCGCCGCCGCCGCCGCCGCCGCCGCCGCCGAGTCGTCAACGGCGAACGAACGAACGACACGAACGATTCTTTCCCGATGCCGCCGCTGCCGCGTTGCGCGGGATCTTTTGGCGGGAATTCGTCGACGCGTTCGAGCCGGGAACCAGTGGGGAGAGAGAGCGAGGGCTCGCGACCGCGGCTCGACGAATCGCGTCGCAGTTCGCAGTGTATCGCGTATCGTCGTCGGTCAGTTCAGTCAGTTGTCAGTTGCGGCTTGGTATCCTCCCGGTAAGTTACCTCGCGCAAACGCGCGTCACGTTCGTTCGCTGCCCGCGTGCCTCTGTGCGTATACGCCCGCGAGTCGCCGTGCTCCGACTCCGATCGCTCCCCCGTTTGCTCCTGACGGAACGGGAGCCGGCCGGCTCCGCTCAGCTCGGCGCGGCGAGGCGGTTGCGTGCGCGAACGTGCCATGTGTGTGCGTGAACGGGCGCGCGCGCGCGCGCGCTCGTGCCTGTGCCCGTGTGTTGGTGTGCGCGGGCATAGCGGCGCCTGCTAATGTACGCGATACGGCGGCGAAGCGGACGAGAGTCGGGAAGCGTGCCGAGTGCACACTGCGCACACGACGCGGGCAAACGCGAGACGCGAGCGAGCGAGTGCGTTTGTCCCTCCGGTCCGGTGTTTTGCGCGTCGGTCAGGCCCGCGTGAGGACGGCGTCTCGCGATACGATACGATACGATACGATACGATACGATACGATTACGACGCGAGGTGACGCGACGCGACCGCACGGCGCACCGCGCGAGACACCGCCGACCGCCGCCACGCCGCGACGCGCGCTGCCAACCGGCGACGTAAAGAAGAGCGCGGTATCACCCTTTGTTCTCCGCGCGCGGCGAGAGACGAGAGTGTGCGTGGGCCCGATAAAATTTCGACGCGCGCGATAAAATTTCTGTCCCAACCGCGACAAGTGAGGTGAGTGTGCGTGAGAGAGAGAGAGAGAGAGAGAGAGAGAGTGCGGGCGGCGGGCGTGCGCGCGCGTTCCACGGCCGTGTCCGGTGTCGCGTACCGCCGACCGCGTACGTACGCGGCGCTCCAACGTTCGTTAACTCGGCGACCGCGGGGGCCGCCGTCGCCGCCGCGTAGCGGATCCCGATATTTATTTGGGCGGTAAGCGCGCCGAATAATTCGGCGGGCCCGCGAGCCATTTTTCGGCGCGCGCCCCGTCGCCGTCGCGCCCTTACTCGCAGAGATTACCTCCGAGCCTCGGGCCGCCCCGGCCGCCCGACGCCGCGCGGAGGCACGCACGGCACCCGCGGACGCCATGATTCGCGCCTCTCTTTCTCCCCCCCCCCGGCCCCCTCGAACCGACGCGCGACGTCGACGGCCGTCCCGTCGGCCGTGCGGCGGTTTTGGCGGTCCCCCTTCGCCGGCTCTCGCGGACGAGGGGGTCGATCGCGATCTCGCTCCCCGCGGCGCGCGGCGTCCCGCCGAGATTCCACGCGATCCGTTGCAAATTTTGAAAATGGCGGGCGTGTAACTTCGACGAGAAAGAGAGAATCGGACGCCGTTACCCCACGACGCGACGACGTTCGGCGACGTCGTTCCCTCCGCCCGAGCGGCGACGGAGGGAATTATTCGGGCCTCGAATAAATTGGTTCGATCGCGCCCGCGCCCCGAGCGAGCGTTCCGCGACGCAAATTGCACGTCGCGCGCCGCACCGCGCCGCGTATCTCTTCCCGTAAACTTGCAAGGCGCGTAATTGATAGTACCGATTTTCGCGGCGCGTTTGCGCACTCGTCTCTCTCTCTCTCTCTCTCTCTCTCTCTCTCTCTCTCTCTCTCTCTCTCTCTCTCTCTCTCTCTCTTCGCCGCGATCTCCCCGATGCTCCCTCAAGCGCGCGGGACAACGAGCGAGAGGAAAATATCGGAAGATCGATAGTCACGCTCGCTTCCTTTATTTTTACTTTTATTTTCTTCGATTCGAGAATCTCACCGTACATTTGTCAATTTGTCCACTGTTCGATAACAGCGATAAATGCGGCGAGCTGGCTTTTACCGGTTCTCCTTTAAGGTTAACGCATCCTTGCGAGAAGATATGCATTTTACGTTCGGCGTTCTTCTGTACGCGCGTATAATAGATATGCGCAAAAAAAAATGTACTTGTTTTATTATATTTTTATTTATTTATTTTCTTTATTACCGAGAGAGAGAGAGAGAGAGAGAGAGAGAGAGAGAGAGACATACGGCACAAGATTTTTTTTTTTACGGCACGAGATTTCGCGCGTTAAAGAAATATCCGCGACCATCGGGTAACGTATTTATTTTCACGCTAGCCGCACAACGTATACACGCGCGTTACGAACGGATGACTCGGAACTCTCCGTATCGTATTAGCGCTGTTCGCGGCTCATCTTGTCGGGGACGACGCGATCTGAAAAAGAGACGAGGAAACGGATTCAGAGAGACGATCGATATATATCGATTTGACTTTTACAGTGAAACAGGACGATAAATATGTCGGATGACGATAATTCGCCCGTGGTGGAGGAGCAAAAAAAGAAGAGGGGCAGGCCGTCCAAGGCGGACAAGAACGCTGGTAAGGAGACCAAAAAGAGGGGTAGACCACCCGCGGAAAAGAATAACGCGGTACGCGCCGCCAAGTCTGACGACGAGGATGACGCACCACCTGGACCTGTTAAAAAAGGAAGGGGTAGACCCAAGGGATCCCACAAGAAGAAGGTACGGGGCGCTTAAAACGTCTGTAAAAATTGCGTACATTTTCATGAATTTGGAAGACGAATTTTAATCGAGCTTTAAACTGTTGTATCGCTCTACTTCGTATCTCAATGGTTGATAATCTATTTTGGGGAAAATAAAAAAAACGGGAATATCGTTGAACTTACAGCAAGGACCACCAAAAGGCACAACTACTCCGTCGCGTGGCCGTGGCAGACCGAAAAAGACAGAAGAGAAACCCGAACCCTCCGGTGAGGACGAAGACGAGCAAGAAGAGGAGGAGGAAGAGGAGGAGAATTGAAGCATCCCGAGATGCAACAGAGGAGGACGAAACTAACACAGCTGACTTATCCTTCGAAGATTTTTAAATAGAAAATTGAATTCAATTTAATCATTTCAAGATTTACTTTTCTTTCATTTTAACCCGGTTGACTTTTGAGCGAGTTACGAGAAACGGTGGACATTGTTCTCGCCGATCACCGGAGTTTTCCGTGGAACTCCGGTTCCCGGTGCGCGTTGCCACCCGCTGATAAATTAAAAAAAGAAACGTTGGATGCAAAAGTTGTGTTACAAATTTATTAAGTTCTTTATATTTACTCGACATCACTACTATTAATGATAAATAAAATCGTACTTTTAAGTACTACGTACGTGTAACCTTCTTCAACAGTAAAAGACTGGATTAAAATGCAGATCTCGAAACTTTTTTTTCACTTGCCCGAGAAATGAGATTTGATCAACTTTTTTTGAATTAAAAAAACTTAACGCATTATAGAATATTGTGTCACACGTTTGCTACCTCCTTTTCTCCTTCATCTACGTATTACGCGATTCGTGAAGCCCCCCCAAAAAAAAGAACTCCATACCGATCTAATATTGTAAGAGATAGAGAAAGGTAAACGAAAAAAAAAATACTTCTTGTGTACGTAACGTATGCACAGGGACTATTCTTTTTCTAATTAACGCTAATAAGTGCATTTTCTTAATGAATGTATATTACTGTCGCTTTTGAGGCAAGCATATGTGTGAATGTCAAATTTGTATTAAAGTAAATAAACTCAAAGTACTCTTATTAATTTAGCGTCCGTATTTTTCCCGAAACTTTTAAGATTCTGAGCAAAAATTCTTCAACGTTCTATCGCAAATCTGTGGCGACGTTTCGTACGAGCGATAGCGTAACTTATTCGTTTCGTTGTACGATAGAAAAATTGTTTCTCAAATTTATTCGAGGGAAAAAAATGTGAGAAAATAAAGTTATTTTGATCGAGGAAAAAAAACAGAATCTTAAAAAAAAAGGATGAAGTAGGAAACGATCAATGTGATCAAGATGTATCAAATAATAAAGTTGTGAAAAATTTCATATTTATATTTTCTATTGTGAAATTAGTTGCGTAAAAGTCAATGTCTATGTACATTTTGATTGGTCGATACTTCGGAACTCGCACGTATAATATTTAGCTTTGATAAAAAGATTCGAAATTTAATTTCATATGTAATTTAGATGACATTAGGGTATAAAAGCTGAAGAAAATTGTGGAGTTATTAAGTATATTTCTAATAAATGTACTTTCTTTTATAAAACTTCGATCTCTTCGAGAAGTTGTATAACGAAAAATTACAGTTCTCGGTTGAAGTCGTAAATTCCAGTATACTTGAGAACTTGATGCGTACAAGAAATTGCGGCGAATAAATATATTTAGCCTATGATAATTATAGCTCGATGGGAAAAAATGATACGAATGCCATGCAAAAATGTACTGTTAGTGACCACCGAATAGCTCTGCGTTTTCTTCGGCATCCATGGATCGGTATCCTTGCTGTAAAATCAATCGATTCTTATTTTCAAGGTACTCGCGTGAATCGCGAGCGAAAACAATCTTACACACTCGTCTCTGATGCGTATTATAGCACTCGTCCAACAGCTCGGTCTCCCAGTCGTCCTCTTCCTCTTCGCCAGGATCAAAGTTGTACATTGGCACGAGTCTGTGTCTTAAACGCTCCAACTTGCGCTTTCTCGATACGATCAGCACCTTTAAAAACAAAATTTAGACGTTGAAGTTCGGGAAATCTTATTCGTACCTAACGAGAAAAACGGGTCAAGTTTCGCTGAAAAAGAAAAAGAAGCATTTGCCGCGCGATTGTACCATCGTATTTTGTATTTATCGGCAATTCTCATAAAACTATAAGATATGCGTTATAAATTTTAAAACGTGTGTAAAATATTACGTCACGCGTCGCGTCAATAGTGTTAATGCTCGCATATAGCAGCGTGTTTAAAAATAAAAACGAGGACAGGGGAAAAACGTCGCAAGGTAATGACAAAAGTGATATCGCTACCCATACCACAGCCGATAGTATGATAACCGAGACCACCACACCGAGCGGCACAAAAATATATTCCACTCCTTCGGGTGGACCGAACTCGTCGAAGGATTCGGTCGTCGTCGTCGGCGCGTACGTCGTCGTGCTTCTCGAAGTGTTACGCGATATCGCCGTAGGTTCGGACAGCAAAGTTATGGCGGTTCTGGATAGATTCCACAATCGTTGATCGTTCTCGCTGACCCGTGGCAGTTCTACGTACGCCGTCGTGGGCACGCTGTCGTCGTAGACCGTGCTCGGCATGCTTGGGGAGACCGTTGCGAGATCGTTCACCAGTATAGCGTACAAAATAGACTCGGTGACGTCCGTCGCGTTGTTGTAGTCTCTCGTATCATTCGTATCATTATTCTCGTGCATCTTATTAGAGAAAGCTCGGTTAATTATTGCTAAGCCATCAGTTAGTCGCGCAAGAAAGCTCCTCGCAGGTGTGGCACATAATTAATATCTTACAAGCTTCAATAAAATTAATAAGTGTTTCTTCTCGATAAATAGGCATGCGTGAAACGAGACGTGTCCGCTCTCTCTCTCTCTCTCCTTACGCTATTACTTCTCAGGCTTGGGGTTGAATATCCTCGAAGCACAGACAGACCATCCAGATTGACCCAGGTAACCTGGTTCTCGTGGGAGACGTGGTTGTCGCGAGTCGAGTCACTTTTCCGGTCTGTTTATTTTTTCTCTCTTTCCTCGCGTTCCGTCAACAAACATGCGCGTTCTTCGCCGCGCCGCGATAACCGTGATAGGCGGTATCACGTGCTCGTCGTTGGATACCCTGTCATCCTTGGATATCGGTTTACGCACGTGTCGATGAGGTGAGCGCCGACGTCATCGTCACCTCGGTCTTATCAATTATTCAACGTGGCGACGGACAGATAATCCCGGCTCTTGTCGTTGAACCGGTTGAACGACGTTGTAAGAGCACACTCTAATATTCCCGTGGATCCACGGAGAGGCTCCAGATTCAAACAGACTCCGTCGCGTCGCATTATCCGCTGGACAGCGATCCTCTTCCCGAGAGTCGGTCTACCACCGCGATTTGTTCGGCTGTCGCTGCATCACCGCGCGTCACTGACGTTATTTCCACCGTGGCGTTTCCCCCACGGCTCCTTTTCTCTCTCTTCCTCAATCCTTCCCCTCGGCGAGACGCGTCTTAACTCGACATCTCGACGACGGTACTTCGCACTGATGATCGCTGATCGCTACGAGTGTCCTCGTCCTCGACGATTTGCGCATGATGGCACGATGCGAAAACCACAGCAGCACTAGCAGCGGACGACAGCCGCGGACGCAAGCGCGGAGCACGAGGGGGCCTCCTCTCCGTCTCGTCTCCGCGGAAAGTGGAATGGAAAGCGGAAACTCGAAATCACTCGAAATCCTGAAAGCCCCGTATCTCTGATTACGCGGTTGACGAGTGGCGGTTCCGACTCGCGATAGATTTATTTTCTACAACTAAACTTTTAGCTATGTTTAAAGTAAAATGAGTATATATTTGAAATTTGGCGAAAGCGAGAAAGGGATATTAAAATTTTGATCAGAGTAGGCTAAATGATATAAGGATTATACGTTGCTTACGCTTTTTGCATTTAGAATCGCTTATTTTCTCCAACGCCACGAGTTCTCAAGCGACGCGAACAAATCTATAATCACAATATAGAATAAAAGTATAGCTGTGTAGCCGGACGGTGATCCGGAGGAGCTTGCGAACCGCTGCTTTTGGAGGTTAACCCCAAACTTGCCGCTTGCCGCGAATCGTCCGAAAGGTTAGGTCTCGACTCCGAAAAGCAGACTGAAGCAGACGACGGGCTGGTTGACGGTTGACGCGGGTTTACACAGGCCTCTCCAACGTGAGAAGAAAGAGAGCTAAAAAAATTAGGCCTACAAAGGGTACAGCGCGTTCTTTTTGGGTGTAAATAATTAGGGACTGGTGTAGATGAGCGCGTCATTTCGCACACGCCTAGAAATGGCGGCTGGCGCGCTCGGCGGCCTCGGCGCTCTCATCTACACTAATCTACACTCGATTCTACTACGTTACGTGCGAGGCACGTGTTTTTTCCTCTATTCTCGATTCTCGCCAATCTCGCGCTCGCCGGCTTGCGTCATTCGCACACGTGTTGCAACATCGCAAGAGGCCAGGGCCAGGTGTCATTAATTTAGGAAGAAGGGGAAAAACACGTCGCTCCGGATGGATCTCGGGAGTTACAAAAACTACGAACGAGCCGAGGTCTTCGGCACAATCAGCATCCGATTGATCGTTGTGCCGCGTGTCAAATGATGCGGACACTCTTTACGCCGAGAGATAGTCTTTTGATTAGAGGCCACTTTTCCGCTTTATCGGCTCAATGACGGTTCTTGAAATCCTCTCGTTGACTAACGCCGAGGTGGATCGTAACGCGGTGAGGAAATGCTTCGCGAGCAGGAGGGGTCCGCCGGGTCCGCGGCGAATTTCTCCAAGAGAGACATCCTGCTCACGTCGTTCGTCGTAAGTGTCGCAATTTGTCACGACCGGCTAATTACAGTTCGATATGTTTCACTTCCCCAATGATTAATCAATCAATCGCACATTGATCGTTTATCGAGCGTAAACCTCGCCGATTAATTCCACGCAAATTGAACGTCTGCTATTTCAAATTGATTTTCGTAAAATAGGGGCACATAAATGCGTTCTCTAATTTCGTCATAAATAAATTCTAATTACGTTGTCGATAGATTGCTCTTTATTGAAAGGTAAAAATTGGACCCACGAGATTTTATTAGAAAATAATCGCTATTTTACGTCAGTCAGGTGCTCTTGCAGGGATCATTTGTGACGCGACACTTTTCCCATTGGACACCCTGAAAACGCGCTTGCAAAGCCAACATGGGTTTTTCCAATCCGGCGGTTTCAGGCAGCTGTACAAAGGTGTGGGTCCCGTCTTGCTGGGTTCGGCTCCGTCAGGTACAATTTACAATTTGGCACAGGGTCACGTCCAGAAAGCATTTTATCTCTAATATTAACGAAAACGATCTTGTTACAGCTGCTATATTTTTTATCACTTATGAGGGAATAAAACAGTATTCGCAACCATGTATACCGGATCAGTATCGCTCCATTATACACATGGTCGCAGCATCGTCTGCCGAAGTAGTAAGTATCGCGCGTTCAACAATGTTTCGTATTACGGTCGAATAAATCTGATATTTTAAACTTTTGTGCTGTACAACGACAAGTACGACTATTAATCGCGTAAATTCATATTTTATATCTATTATGTAAATAATATTTTATAAATCGTGCGATGCCAAAAATGTTGCGTAACGATACGTTGAAACTTACTCGACTTGACGCGTAGACTGCCTGCTCGGTTCGGGTGCCGGTTGAGGTAATTAAACAAAGGAGACAAGCGCTCTTGCCCGACGCGCATCGACTGAGATTGAGAACGCTGTATCGCGGTTACGGAAGCACCGTACTTCGGGATCTGCCGTTCGGCGTGATCCAAATGCCGTTGTGGGAGTATTTCAAGCTTTATTGGACCCAACGGACTCGGCGAGAATGCACACCCCTGGCAGGCGCCGCTTGTGGCTCTGCGTCAGGTAATGACTCGAAACTCGCGCGTACTCGGTGAAATAATTTCGGTTAAAACAATCAGAATCGTTATTTATACGAGATTTTTGATATTTTTCATTTCTCACACACCCACGCGCACAGTTGCTATATCGGCCGCTGTAACGACGCCGTTAGATGTTGCCAAGACTAGAATTATGTTGTCCAGCACGTCGGCGGAAAGAGAGGAAGTGAAGATATCGACAATGTTGAAAGAGGTTTACAGAGATCACGGCGTTAAAGGGTGAGGATTGTGCGAGATACTGCATTTCTCGATCTAAATCCATTCCCGATATTTCAATAACGGAATAACGTTTTCAGGTTGTTCGCTGGTTTTCTTCCGAGAGTAACTGGCTTTACTGTTGGTGGGTTCATATTTTTTGGCGTTTATGAGCAAGCCAGAGACTTTTGTATAGCCTACTTCTCCTAGTCGCTGTTAAATGAAATCAATTATTTATGAATACATTCTAGTAATTGAGTTTTCTCACTCAGCAATATTCTACTGGGATCAATTCTGAAAGGTAAAATTATAGATTAATATTCTGCTGTAAAAAAAATCAAAGTTTAACAGAATCACATTTGTTTATTTCCAGTCTCTTGAGGAGTTTCGGAGAAAATCAAACAATTTCAAGTTTCTATTGGATCCATTTGCACAAAGAATCATAATAAATTAATCGTGTCTAACTTATTAAATAATAGTATTATTTTATCGACGTGGGCAGAATTATTGTTTTATCGTTTAAGATATGAAAAAAAGATTTAAAGACAACGAATAAAATAGAAATTTTGTTTTAAACAATTTCAATTGAATTAATCACTTGTTAAATTAAATGGTTATGGTTCTAAAAATTGCAAAAAGAGTAAATTTAATCGAGATCGACTTTGGGTTGAAAAACGTAGCAAGGAGCGTGTCCGTGTCGACCAATCGCAACTCGTGATCACAATCGTAAATTTCAAAATGGCCGTCTTGCGTTTTCAATAATTCTCGACTGTGATTGGTCGATTCGCGTTTACCGAGCTGTGCGCCGTGCGCCGCTTTCCCTTCTCTCCGTGCCCAATAGCGGCTAAATTCACGTCTGTTCGACCGACCGATCGGCCATGTTTTAGGACGCGTTTACCAACCACGGCGTCTCGCGCGAGTCGAGCCAATATTTTCCGACAATCGATCGAATTTGCATTTGTAAAGCGGGCGTCGCGTAAAATCATCGCGCGCCGGTCAATCGAATCCCGCCGTAATTGACACATTGCTCTCGCTACGGTCGATATACGGGGTTTTTCGCCGTGCGATGGACGTGCGCTCGGTGCACCCACAGCCAACTTCAGAGGTGTGTCATGTTTGCGCTCGGCGCGTTGCTTCGTGATCGGGATCGTCGTTTTACGCTGTCGGGAATCTATGAAAGATGTTGTCGCTAGGCCCGAAAAAGGACGGCGGACCCAACGCCAAGTTCTTCGAGGCGCCGGAAGTTCTCACCCAGCTTGATGGTGTTAAGCAGTGGCTGCTCAAGAACTGCAAGAAGGTACGCTCGTTCTGTGCGAACATGGATACCACCCGGCGTCGTAAACTCGTCGCGGTGTACTGCGTGCGGGGGCCTTCGCTTCTTCTCTCGCGGCACGCGCTATCGTGCCGATCGGCCGGTGTCTTTTTCAGATAAATTTCTCGACGGAAAAAATTTCACGCGAGAATTCTCGCAATGCGCTGATATTGTCTTTTATAGCGCTGACGCGGACGTGAAATTTTTTAACTGTATATCCATCGCTTATACGTGTATGTATATATGTGTACGGTGAAAGCATGAAATCAGTAATTATGTACGCTTATCTGTATTATTATATACAATTACCTAATTTTATTCTTTCACTGGAGCATTATATATATATGTGCGCGCGCGCACACACACACACACACACACACACATGTATACATGTATATATCTTTGGACAGAAGTAATAAACAAAAAATCAACAAAATATTCACAGGAAAGCATAATCGTGATTATAAAACGAGAATAGTATTTATATACGTTCCTACTCTCATTAATTTTTTGTATTGATTATATTATGCGATTATTAAATAAGTTTATTTCATAATTTCTTTTTTTTGTGATTCTTTGTAGTACGTACAAACGGATCCGCCCACTAACAAGAGCTTAGCCACGTTGCTGGTGCAGCTTTTGCAGTTTCAGGAGGATAATCTCGGAAAAAATGTATCAAAGCCACCTATGACTAGGCTTCCAGTATGTAAAATATGTGTATTACGCAACGAAAGCAATATTGATGTAATATTTTGAATCAATTGTTTATTCAATTTTTACAGATGAAATGCTTCCTGGATTTTAAGCCTGGCGGTGGAGTGTGTCATATATTAGCTACTGCTTATCGTTTTAAGCAGGAACAAGGATGGAGGCGCTTCGATTTTCCTGGTGGAAAAGTAATTGTTCGTTCCTTTTATATATATATATATATATATATATATATATATCTTTTGCAGAGAGATATCTTTCTTTATATTGATACTGAATATTGATACTCCTGCTCTGTATACATATAAGACGTGCGCAAACATGGAACTGATTAAGCGAATCACTATTATTACAGTCGGGGTCCCGTATGGATCGTACGGTGGACATGCTGGTGGCGGCGGAACGTGCTTTAATACAGAATAGATGTACGACTGTACCAAGCATTTTCGTGAGACCGGACGTCGACAAAAACACAGCTGCGAAAGTAAAAGATGTAGTTAGAAAGCACCAGGGGACTGTCGTGGAGAATGAGGCGGATGCTACACACATTATCTACCCTCCAGTAGATCCGATGGAAGAGGAATACGCGCGACCCTGTATGAGACGGGAGCGATCGGTTCTAATTCATTGGTACTACTTTCCAGACAGTTATGATTCTTGGTTGACACTGGATCTTCCATGGGATTATCCCGAAGGGACTTACACAAACACAAATTCAAGGTACTTGAATATTTGATAATCTTTTAATGTAAATTAAGCTAATTAACTGATGGAAATTGGTAAATCGAAAAATTGACAATTAATTGAAATTAGTTGATGCCGTTGATGCTCAATTTTAATACGTTGGAAGCGTTGTTGACAAAATATTTCTACTTGTAAATTTAATTTATATGTAAATGCTAAATGTAACGTAATATGTTAAGTAAACTCTGCAATTATTTTCTAGATCAATGTATAAAGTATCGGCGACATGGGCGTTAGACTTGGATCAATATAACGAGTGGATGAACGAGGAAGATTACGAGGTAGATGATAACGGTCAGAAAAGAGTACACAAATTCAGGCTCTCGGTGGAAGATTTGATGGCACAGCCATCGCATCCGCCACCCGCGAAGAAACCTAAGAGGAAACGATCGCCCAGCCCACCTCCAAAGCTCGGCAAGCGTAAGAGGTACGATTTTGATAACTCGAATGATAACGAGTTCAAGTTTCAAACGGGACTTTGCTCACCTTCGATTTCGTACGTTGCCACTTATAGTAGCAGAGCACCGTCGGGTATTCAAAGCGCTTCTTCCGCGTCATCGACAACGGTCCCAAAGAAATCACGCGGCGGCGAGGAAGAGGAAGATTTGACTCAAGGAATGGAGGATCCGCCTGCCGAACCTCGTATCGTCGAGGTGGTTGCTACGCCCGCAAATCCACCGATCGCAGGCCAGGGTAATGCAACAACGGGTAACTCCACCTTGGCGTCTACCGGCAGCAAAAAGCAAGATAGCGAACTACAACCTCTCAAATCGGGCAATTTAACCGATCTTGATGAACAAATGGAAGGTGTGTAAACAAACCTAAATAATTAAACTTAGATCGGTGATGTAATATCGTAATGCCACACGTGTTGGCATCAGATTGATAGTTGTAAATGTTTTCCAATTATATGTTAATTTAACGAATCCTGAACTGAAAAGCTGTCGATATCTCCTAGGAGACAAAGGAAGCTCTCAAGGTGGACAAGATAGAGAAGAGAGAGATACTAGTAAAGAAAGAGGTGAAGGTGGCAAAGGTGATGAACCGGAAGACAATGTGACGGAACAGACGCATCATATCGTTGTTCCTAGCTATTCCGCCTGGTTTGATTATAATTCGATTCACACCATAGAGAAGCGAGCTTTATCGGAATTCTTTAACGGTAAAAATAAGTCCAAGACTCCGGAAATTTATCTTGCGTATCGGAATTTTATGATCGACACCTATCGATTAAATCCAACGGAATATATTACATCTACCGCCTGCAGGTAACATACCTAATTAATATATGCGTATAAAATTGTTATATTTTTATTATTAAAAGAAAATGGAGAAAAGACGTTTTTCTTTCACGTATGAAACCATTTATAGACGGAATTTAGCTGGGGACGTATGCGCGATAATGCGCGTGCACGCATTTTTGGAACAATGGGGACTTATTAACTATCAAGTAGACGCAGAGTCCAGACCGACGCCAATGGGACCTCCACCGACGTCGCACTTCCACGTTCTGTCGGACACGCCATCCGGTTTGGCACCGGTCAATCCAAATCCGCCGAAAACGCCGCAGCCATCCGCCGCAAAGATGTTGCTCGACTTGGAGAAGAAGCCGAGCGTAACGGGTGCCCTGGGTACAGAGGAGAAGGCTTCGGCGGGCGCAATGGCAAATTTTGGTCTGAAAATAGACCAGTATTCGAGGAAACCGGCAGTCCTGAAAAACAAACAAGCGGCAGGTGCCACGCGCGATTGGACAGAACAGGAGACACTTTTGCTATTGGAAGGATTAGAATTGCACAAGGACGATTGGAACAAAGTGTGCGAGCACGTGGGCTCGAGGACGCAGGACGAGTGTATCTTGCATTTCTTACGTTTACCTATAGAGGATCCATACTTGGAAGAAGGCGGTCCCGAAGGGCTGGGCCCATTGGCTTACCAACCGGTACCGTTTTCGAAAGCCGGTAATCCTGTTATGAGTACAGTCGCCTTCCTTGCATCGGTCGTGGATCCTAGAGTAGCTGCGAGCGCGGCAAAGGCAGCTATGGAAGAGTTTGCCGCGATAAAGGATCAAGTGCCAGCTGCATTAATGGACCAGCATTTACGAAACGTTCAAGCTAGCGCTAATTCAGACGGTAATTTTATAATTGTATATTATAAATTAGAAACTAGAGTGATCTAGTTTGTGTGTAAGGCAATGCATATAATGATTGTAATATGTACAAAAAATATCAATTATTTTTTCATTTTCACAGGTAAATTTGATCCAGCGGCGGGGCTAGCACAATCGGGCATCGCTGGCACAGGACCGCCTGAACCGCCTGACGATACAGCGGCTTCTACCACGACAACGACCCCGTCCGTACCTACGGGCGCGGCTAGCTCTCCTCATTCCACGGCGCCGACTCCCGAAGCGAAGAAAGAGGAACAAGATAAAGCTAAAGATGCTATGGAAGTCGAACAATCTCAGGTAGATGTTACGAAGAAAGAGGATGAATCAAAGGAGGGCGAAGAGGACACAAAGTCTACCACTGATTTAGAGGCTGCTGAAGCGAAGGAAAAGAAAGACAAGGTAAATATTGAACACAGTGAATTGATTTGACATATGTTATAAAAGAGAATATCAAAATGTTTAAATAATTGATACTGCCCAATATCGTGTGTTTAAACTTAATTTTTCTTTTTTTTGCAGGTCGTAAGGGACGCTCAACTACAGTCTGCAGCAGCAGCAGCATTAGCGGCCGCAGCTGTTAAAGCCAAACATTTAGCAGCTGTGGAGGAACGCAAGATCAAGTCGTTGGTCGCGTTGCTAGTCGAAACTCAAATGAAGAAACTGGAGATTAAATTGCGTCACTTCGAAGAATTGGAAACCACGATGGAGCGTGAACGCGAGGGTCTCGAGTATCAGCGGCAGCAGCTCATCACCGAGCGGCAACAGTTTCATCTCGAGCAACTGAAGGCGGCCGAGTTTAGGGCACGACAGCAAGCTCACCAGCGACTGGCTCAGGAACAACAACAGCAACAACAGCAGCAACAACAGAATCAACAACATCCACCTTGGCAACCGTCTGGTGCGCAGCAGCAACAGCAGCAGCAGCAGCAGCAGCAACCGCCAAGTCCGCAGGCTCAACCGCAACAACAGCCGCCACCGCACACGCCACCGCAGCAGACATAACTCTTTTGTGAGTTTGAATCTTTAAATGGTTAAGTAGTTAGTCAATCGTAAACTTTTACATATTACGACACATTACTAACACTTCTCAAGTCCTTCTCCGTTTTTATTCGATGATGATTATTTGCTTCCAAGTTACAGATCGTTTCCACGATTATGTATACAAAATAATTTCACATCGTTTTGAGACATTTCGTATCTCGAAGAAGGAATAAATATAGTTTGCAAATGTTTCTCTCTAGTTTTTCAATTCTATTATATGGATGCATATATATATGGGAAGAAATGATCTTTCTTCATAATATATCACATAAAAAACAAAAAAGAAAGATTTCTCGCGGAACAAATTTTATATTACTCTTTTTCAATGACAATAAGAGTTATAAAAGACGTACACATTTGAGATATACATTATACGTATTATTATACATATCTAATATCATTATCGAATAATGTGACATTTGATCTACAGAGCCTCGTTGTCTATCAATTCCAGCACTAAGTCAGTCATGAGTCGAGCACATTCAGCGCCTCCGCGTGGCGGTGCTCCTGCGGTATTATGTTTCTCCTCGCTAGTTTCCGTGCTACTCGTTTCGTACAGATTCGGTGCTTCGTGACTGGCGCACGTGCTAATTGGTAGAATGTCCAATGCCAATCCCAATCCGAATCGTCCGCATCTCCGCATCTCTTCCTTTAATCTGTAATCGTTGAGTAGACGATAATATCAAAGAGGTAGTCAAACCATTCCAAGTCTCTATGTTTTTAAACTCAGAAAATAGTGAACACCGCAAAATTACATTTATATTCGTTAAGACGGTAATATATCCGTTTTTAAAGACATATGAAATTAAGACGATTTGCAAATAAGCTCTTCGATTAAACGAAAAGTTACTTATAAAAAGTGCAAGTAGTTTATTATAGTTTTGTCGCACAACTCGGTATTTTACTTACAATTCCCACATGATAGCTGGATCTTTCGGCGGCTGTTCCGGATTGAGAACGCGCAAGGAGGACATCAGATGGGAATGATAATGCTGGAGAAGCTGTGTCATGTAAGCCCGCCTAACAACACCACTCGTGCAGCAGTATAGCAAGTTCGCAAGATCAAGAGCGAGTGAACCGACCCGCGTCAGTTGAAAATCAACTAGATAAACGGCCTGCAGAAGCACAGTATTAAAAATCAAGTCTAGGAGGTTTCGCAGCGAGAGACGCATCTCACATTCGTGCCAGTCAACATTGTCAGTCTCGAGTGTGATTTATAGATCATAACGCGGGGTAAATATTCTTGCATCGTATATCTGGCTGTATTTATTATTATTTTTTTATAATTATCTGAAATTTTTATCCAGCATGGATGGAAAACTAAACGATTGAGAAAGAGAGAAAGAGAGAGGGAGAGAGTTAAGTATGAGTGTGTAAAATGTACATTATGTATCTTTTTCTGAATTTTTTCAACTTTTGGGCATTATGTAATTTTACGTCACGATTTTTCTGAAAGTTGACTATATCGAATTTAATTAGATGTAATTATGCGTAATGCAAGAATCTTTGCGACCGGCTACACGGGTCTAGGTGTGATCACTTTCGCTAAACCGGAATCTTTGTAATAAGATCGCAAATGGAAAAAAAAAACATTTGAATCATATAAGAATCTTATAAATTTATATAATAAAAGTGTATGGAACAACAAAAGTGGTTTCTCGTTTCGTTATCTTGTAAAGTATCTGAAAAAACAAAGGAAGATGATTACCATCATCCGACGATAATCATCTTTTTATTAAACATATGCGACCTTTCATTGTAGATATTACCAGACATGCAATGTGTATTGCACTTTTCTAATTTACTTTTCTTACAAAATAAAAGATTCACCTCTGTATCCGAGCTTGGTTCATCCTGAAAGAGGAAATTGTTGGTCCAACAATCACCGTGACAAAATACGGAGAGAGGTCCTTGCGCGGAGACGAGTTCGCTCATAGTGCGGAAAAATACATCTTCGTTTAGGAAAGCTTGCAACTTCGTCATTACCTCCTGTCTTCTGTGATCTATGTGCGAAGGAAGCGCTTCGGACACCATCCTGATGGCATTATTCACGGCCACGCGATAATACTGACGGTACCAATCTTCATTATCCCGTCGAAATAACGTTTCTTGTATACCTTGATCAGGATTTCTTAAATTCACGAACTCTTCCGGCCTTTAAAAAGTAATAACTTTTTGCATTAAAACTAGAAGACGAGGATAGAGAACGAAACTCTTGCGTGTAAAAAACAAAATTTCTTTTTATCAATATTTTCATTATCATTAATATTTTTAATTACAGCGATTCTCGAGCTAGTATTCTCTATTTCTAGGAAAATCTAGTTAATCTTCTCGAGTTATCTAGAATAAACTTGTTATTTCCACAATTATAATTGTAAAGACTAGACATACTTACTTCAATTCCTTTAACGTCAAACTAAGTGCGTGAAAACCTGCTAGAGCCTTCAGCACATGCTCTAGATTCTCCACTTCTAATCCTTTCCGTCTATCTGCCATCTTAAAACCTCTCTGTCTCAAATCTTCCATGGCAATAAGATCGGCTCTAGCAGCGTATATCTTGGGTACTCCGCTGAACACTCTTCTACCGTTTGACTGCAGTCTGTTCAGCGTGGGCCACACATGCTTATAAAACACGACTTCGTTTCTGAACAGTAACTCGCTCTTAAACGCCTCGCGACGTTTCTTTGATTCCGGTAGTATCTTGTAAATGATGGCACACTCGTAATTAATGTATTCCTCATTTTTCAACAGCTTACGTCCCTTTGCCCTGATCCGGTACAGCATCGAAGTATAATTATCTCCTCTTCCCGATCCTGGTTCTTCTTCTAAACTATCGATCTCCACATTGGGCTCATCCTCGGCAATTAATTCACGGATATCGTCGAGAGAAAGCTTATTACTACTATCGCCGCTGCTATCCATTATCCTGACAGATCTGCTGGAAATTCCAATCTTTACGACGATGATTTCGATGATAACTTCTCGATTTTTCCGGGTGGAGCAGATTTTAACATCCTATACTTCACGGTAGATCGGAGAGTTGTGCCAACTGACGCAGGAAATGAGTATTTGAGCGGCTGGAGCGGTTGGAGGGTTGCTACCTCCCACTGTTACCGATTTAATTCATTAATGATTTACGCCCCCCAACTCGTAAGAGACAAGGACATTGAAACATGTCAATCATGCACCTCATCATTTAGATTCGCCGCTTTGATTCTTCAAAACGCGGCGCGGGTTCGTCGCGCGGTATATGATATAATGATATAAAGAGAGCTCTCTTTCAATTGTTAGTATGTTTTGTGCACACACACACACAGTGTAGAGAAATATATAATGCATAAATATTCTTAAAAAGATTTATTGTATCAAGTAACAATTTATTAATACAATTGTATTAAGTAACAATGTATCGATAAATTAAAAACGGTAACAATCGCTGATAAAAATGTAGTTTCCACGCTTTTATATCTCATCGAGAAATTTATATTACACAGTGATATAATTTTTTTTTGCTCCTTAAGAGTAAAGAAATTGACCCACTCTCAATTGAACCGATTATACAGATAGCTTGCAGAAGCACGATATTAATCAAGACTGAATTTTGCAGTGAGACATTTGTGCCAGCCAACATTGTCAAAATCCTTAATATGATTTATAATTCTTTTATTTGCTGGGAGAATACTAAAGAAGGAAAAAAGATGTAATATATAGATAAGAAGATAGAACTACAAATCAAAAAGTTAAAGAAAAGGAAGAAGGCAAGGTTGGATGGGATACAAAAAAAGATATACCACACAAGAGATGAAGGAAAGCTCGAAAAAGACGACAACAACATAGAGACAAAAGAGTTCTTGAAAGACGGAAGAATGGAGAGACAATAATTTCATTGATTTCTACCGCATCGATTATGGTGGACCGAAAGTTATAAAATAAACACATTTATATATAATATATATATAGTACGTACTTTATTTCGAAATACTAATTCTCATCAGAGAGCTGTAATTTGAGAACGTCGTTACCCACTAAACTAATTAATATATTTTCCTGGTTGGAGGTAAGGGATACAGTTTTGTGTAACTTTTTAGCCATTTCCCCGGCTCCTTCTAAATTATGGAAAGTAACGTACTCCAGAAGTGTCTAGAAGTAAATGCACCGACGTTATTATAAATCAATTGATACTAATATTTAATTGAAACTAATATTTAAAACGGATGTACACTTACGAAAATCGCTGGCACGTGCGCTTGCGCCAAACACAATTCGAATATTTCGTTTATGTGTTCCGTTATAATGGTATAGCTATGCTTGATTAAATGCGGCGAACGAACCAATGACGATATAATTTCTACTGTTTTGTCGAAATTATTTCCACGTAGCAACAATATTATAATGTTGCCCACCACTGTATTGGATATCAAGACGTGCTGCATTTTTCTGACATTCTGAGCCTGTTGAAAAAATAATACACAATTATGTATCATTTCAATATATCCGATTATAAAAATAAAATCCCATAACTAGCAATTTTAATCTTAACAATAGATTCTCTGTAATTTGAAATCGACTTGGTTCTTCTTTTTCTTCTTCAGTCACGTATACAGCTCAGAAAATATTAATGTATCGACACTTCATTCCAAATTCGTCGGAGAATCTGTTATTAGATGCAAAATGTGAAGCACCCTACGTAATTAAAAGTAATTTCAATTACTTGTATATGATCCCAAATAGTGAGCGCCATATCTGCGAATTGCGCATTCAACGAAGAATCGGGTGCGGGTTTACAATGTTCGCTCATCAAGTGCAATATATTCTCCAATAACTCTTCCCTGTCTAGATGACCGAACATGATCATGTGCGACCAGAGTTTTGGTATATATTGCGTGGCGGTCTCCGCGGGATGTAATTTTAGAGCTTCCAATATAGCGCTCATTACGGCAGGTTCCGGTATAGTCACGTGCGGTACAAGCTTGCCGTAGAGATTGAAGAACGTCTCGAATTCTTCTGTTGCCAAAATTAACTCCAAATACAATCGATAATAGACGTGTTCCTGAGGCAAAATATTAGCTCTATACCCCAAATGCGCAATATAAAAAATATATATAATTAAATAACATATTTTCAAGAATACACAAAACGCGCGACATAACAAATATCTTAGATCTTGTAAAAAATGATTTTAAGTATTTGAACTCTCAGCAAATATCTATAAATTCTGTGCATAACACGCCATTAAAAAATATCGATTAAAGTTAAAAGATTTTTAAAAGAATGATGTTAATTTTATCCTTTATGTATGTTTTTTTTATATTTTATTAATTACAAAAGAAACAAAATTATTTCACGCCACGTGGTGTTTTCTGGACAGAATATGTTGAGGGTTTAAGAAACTTACTCTATAATTGTTGCCGATAAACTTGTAGTTTTCACCGGCGAGAAGAAGCTCATTCACCATTTCACCTGCTTGACGCTTACAGAACTGCCGGGACGCCATTTCCATCGCGGTAACAAAGAAATTTAAATCTTTTTCACTTTGAATGGTAAGGGTCTCCTCCTTTAAAGACTCCAAGATTTTCATAAAGCTATTGTATGACGCATCACCTGTTTCAATGAATAAACTCGTCAACATTTGGCCGGCACACAAAATCTTTGCGAGACAAGAGAATATATAATTACCGAATCTACTTAAAATTCGCAGCAAATAAAAATATGTAGTTAACGATGGCTTTAGCTCGAATTTCGTGATATCGGCAAGTATGTTGGATACAAAATCTAGAGCTACTCGATTAGTTTTTATGGTAGTAGCTATATTGAGAGCGGCATTAAAGGTATGTATGTTTGGAGTAATCCCGTTCGCAGCCATTGCTCTGTATATTTCCATTACCAAAGATTTTGATTTTTCCTCTCCTTGTCTTAGCATTGGTACCATCGACATCACGGCATTATATCCATCGATGGATAATGGAATTTTTTTTCCTTGACTTTCATCGTACAAGTGCCAAGCCTTGTCCGGCTAAAACAACAAAATTATATCAATTTTTTATTAAAATTTATAATAAGGCTTTAAAATATGCAGTAAAAAAAAAAAGAAATTTAGGCAATAAGAGCCAAAGTATACGTATAGTTGACAGAATCCAAGCAACACATAGTTAAAATTTGAGTGATTTATCCGAACAACTCTATTAACAATAAACAAACACACGTTTCGGTCTAAACTTGTTTCTAACTTTGCCCATTTTTAGTTTTTGACATCCACAAAGGAGAGTCCCCAATCTTTGATCAATACATTTGTCGTAAAGTTATCCAATCGTCAAATAGACTCGAATTTTCTTTTTTCTTTTTATCATGGCGCATTTTTACGTTTCAGATTAAATCCATCGTAATTAAGTTGTACTTATAACTAATTTAAAAGTTATCTTACACTGGAATGTTTAACCAAACCACATATCATCGCGGTATAGGCAGCGGCTGCTACTGTGGGCTCTTGTCGCTTCAGAAATTCAAACAGTACATCGATTTGTGGATAACTTCTGTGTAAATCATCGATAAAATACAAAATATTATTTAAAGCCAAGTGAGAAAAATACATATCAGTGTAAGGGAAAGATGACGTATTCAATTTTCATAGACTCACATCCAAGCGTTCGTCTTACGTTTCTGTTCGAGCGTGTACCAACGATTCTCCAGCAAATCGTCACTGGTACGTTCACAATTATTGTAAAAGCACAACAATTCCAAGAGTGCCTGTTTCGTTGGCACGGTTATCTCACCTTTCAGCAAATCGTATATCGCGATAGAGTTGGAAACGTGACCGTTCGATATCTCGTATAATAACGTTTCCTCCGTCACTTTACTTTCCTCCGTGTAAATAGGAGGTGGTACGAACGCCTGCAAAACAAGTATAACAATATACTACTTGAACTTGCATATCGGTAATCGACAGTGGAATATCATATGAATTGACACGCAGATAGATACGGCGTGTTTAATCAATGACATTACTTCTGATACAGTTACCTTAATTTCAGGGTCTGCTACTTTATGCTGAAATAAATCGCGGTGCTCCTGACGAACCCACATCGCGGTCTTCCTTCCAGACTCCTTCGCCAAAGCGAACGAGCGATCGTGCATCTTTGACAGTGGCGTCAAGTAAGGGTCGTCGTGAAACTTATAATGCGGCGCCGTATAATCCCTGGATATCGTAGTCTCCAAAGCCTACGAGACAAATCGGACGACACACTTATGGAAGAGCATCGTCCAAACAAATTTGCTCCAAATACACGATAATTTTCTTTACCTTGAGGATATCTGTGGGACCACGTTCTATCCTCTTTGGGATACGAACATCCGTAGATGAGGCTGACGTCGCGGTTGTCGACTGCAACCGTACCATCAACTCCTGGTACAATTTTCTGCGAATGTTAATAAAATTATCACAAGTTACCGTTCATTCATCGTTATATAAATATCCTTTTGGAAACAAATGTATATTCTTTAAAAATAGATTACCAGATATTATTTAAATAACAGGTACAACATTCACGCGTATGAAAAGTAAGTCGATCGCGAAAAATAATTGAACACGCGCTAGATTTACTTTCCAACATTTCCGAAATTATTTCAAGTACTCTCGTCGTATCGTCGGTGCGTGCATAACGAGATCCGGGGCAATTTCGCCCAGAAAACCAATTGATCTACGTATGTAAGCCGAACGAATCGTAACTTGTTACGTACCCACGCGAGATTCTTGCCAAAGAATTCATGATGTCAGTCGTGAAGATGAAGGAAAAATTAATGTTTCCTCTCTCAATCTTTACAGCCGCAAGTTTGGAGGTTAGATCATTGGAGGTCGTGAGGTTAGGTTAGGTTAGGATTAAACGCGACACGCGACACGCGACACCGCGCGTGCAGCGGATAATGAATTCTCCCGTCTCCGCGACAAATCGACAATAAATTTGATATTTTAGTACCTTTCCGATGCGGCAAAATCCGCAAAATTATTAAATCGCAATTAGGTACATCATAAAATTAACCGATGACGATGATACATCAAAACAAACTCGTTAATCTCGAATTGATATAAAGCTAGAGCGAATAAGCAACACGTTAATTATTGTGAGAGCAATTTCGATTAAATTCCGATTGACCAGTGATCGATTTAGACGACAGAATTACTTAGAGCAAAATTTTTTGCCACATACGTCGTTGTCCCTGACTTTATATCTTTCTTTTCCCTTCATCCCTAAAAAATAAAATAATAATTCTCGTCTCGTCAACGAAATAGTACAAGTTTGATAAGTTATACATATATTAAACACTGATTAAGTTTAATCGAAGATCAGCTAAAAGATCACAAACTACCTCGAAATTATAATATCTCTTGACAAACAGCTTTTTTAATTATATACAAATAAATCTCTTTTAATTCTCGAGGAGGGGAAGGCATCTCGGGAAAAGAAATCTCGAGAAAAAAAAGCACGCAAATGTTATTGGTACATATATTTATCGCGCAGGGTGCCCGGTGCCCGCTACGACGCGTGACGAGTGATGAAACATGAAAATATGATCGATAAGCACGTTGGTCAGCACGTCGCTCTCGTCAACGCTTTTCCGTACAACCAACAACCAACCGCATTTTGCGAGATGTTGGTTCCGCACGTTCCACCTGGCCTGCTGTAATGCATTTACAAGTATCGACATCGACGCGGATTAACCCCCCGGCTGGCTTACGTCAATCTCTCCGTAGAGCAATATGGGACATCTGGTGATTTGGTCGGCTCGGTTGCCTATCCGTAGGCTTCGCTTCCCGTAACGGAAATGCGTATATCGCGCCGTGTAATGTGCCCAGGGTAATTCCTGCGTCCCTGCAATTTCCTGTCACCCAATGGCTCTAATTGTAAGGGTGACATTGATCGAACTCTCCGATCAACTCGATCAACGATTAACTTGTGATTATTTGCAATAATTTCGTTAATATGGCTAGAATTATTAAATTTTATCGTTTGACGTAAAAAGATTAAATTAGGGACGATAAATTACGTAGGAAAGTTTATTGCGAGCACGGTTGAATTTATATTGTCGATCAAGCTAATCGAATAAGTTTCGTCCAAGTTACCCTATTTAACGCCGCGCGGATTCTACACGTTGCATCAAAATCGATGGAGCTTCTTCTACGAGAGAAGATCCACTTTAGATCTTTAATTATCAAAATATCAAGTATCAATCAAGTATCGAAATTCAAGATCAAATTAAAATTCTTGTAAGATTCATAAAATGCTTTTAAGATAAAACTCTATTAAGATCAAGATAGAGTATTTGCAATTTCACGAGTCGTGCAAATGAAAGCATTTGAAGAGAAGCAAAAATACATACAAATATATAAGATATATATTAAAACCCAGACCTACGTCAAACTAAATATATAAGACATGTAAAATGACAAATAAAAACCATCCTAAAATCTGAGTCCAAGATAAGTGGGTCTAAAGATATTCGCAAGATATTTCGACGTGTGTTTACTTGCGAGGGATTAGCACGTAACACAGTGGCAGGAGAATTAATTCTGATAGAGAAGAAATTAAATTCCCACCGCCTAATATTATAGAATGGCCGATGACCCACTTACGAACGCGCTTGTTCGGAATAGTGCGTCATCGGCAAACGCATTGTTCCTTCAACTGCGTTTTAGCAGCAGCTGGCTATCCCCATCGTCACCACTACCATCACCATCACCACCACCCGCCACCACCACCACCATCGTTGCCACCATCGTCGCCGTCAGGCAGAGGCCCAGAGGGTACATCTTGCACCCTTCTTCATTAAATAGCTCAAGGTATCATCCTCTCCTTGGTTTTTAACGACGACGTAGGTATGAGCCGCTCTCGGCAGCTGCTCTCCTCTCTCGGGGAAAAGGAACATACAGAGAGAGAGAGAGAAAAAGGAAGAGTGGCAGATAGAGATTCGTTTCTTTCAACGAATTTATTTGTTTAGCATATGAATGGCGCGCGCGAGAGCGCGCGTTCACGGTTGCGCACGGTGAACCCTTTGGCATATTACAAAGAATTCAATAAAGTTCGTAAGGAAGCCCAGAGGGAACCACACAGTCTCAGGCCGAAGGCCGGAGAGAACGAGAGAGGAGAGACAGGGAAAGAGAGAGAGAGAGAGAGAGAAAACGCGCAAAAGAGAGCGAGAGAGGGAGAGAGAACTCCCTCTTCTCCGTGAGAACGCGCATGCCGTATACCTCAATTCGGACCGTATGCACATCACCGGGGAGCAAAGACGCAAAAAGAAACCTTCTTTTTTTTTCTGACACGAGATCGCTCGGCAAACTTTGACACTGTATTTTGTATCGTACAATATTTCAGAGTATTTTATATTTTGATATTTTAAGAGCTGTGCCACACGGATTTTTCTTCAATAAAGAACAAGAGAATGAGGGAATAAAAGAAAGAGAAAGAGGAGAGAGAAAGAAAGGATATCTTTTTCTTTTATATTGCAAGAGATTTCTGCGCGTATAGTTGATAAAACATAATAAGTAACCAAATATTTATTTCTTTACGTCACATTTTAACTTAACTCGTGTGTTATCGCATATGCATCTTAAATTTTCTGTTTCTTGATCCAATAGTAACATACATATATACAAAGCGAATACACTTGTCGTACAATTATGTAGTGTCATCAATCTGCCCGAACGAAGCTTTCAAAATTCATTCGTCGAGCACCCTCGGCGTCGCGGCGTCGCGGCGTCGCGACGCAGACGCGGCCGAGCGAAAATGTATTTTTCCCTTTAATTCACCTCGGGCGAAGGGCCCCCGGCCCCAGAGCTCTGTCGCCGCCGCGTAGCTGAAAACGGACAAGACGCGTGTACGTGCGCATGCACGGCCGGCGAGGCGCGGCGGGGCGGGCGGGCGAGAAGCCAGGTGTTTTATTTCAAACCGTGGGACTCTCCTTAAAGAGAGGGATGCTTTTGCGTTACACGCGCGCTCTCCCGTCCTGCTCCCGTTCGCGGGAGCGGGACGGAGAAGGCGTCAGGAGCGAATGAAAAACAGGATTCGCGTCCCTCCACGCTTCCACGGGCAGCAGCCCTCGCTATACTTTTATTGTGTTTCCTTGTTCGATCGAACGTAACGTAACCCTCCTTTGACAGCGGGTTTTTCCTCTTCCTTTTTTTTCCGCCTTTTTCTTTGTGCGCCTCCGCGCCATCCAGAGAGACGCGTGAAACACGCTTCGCGTCCACGGGGGTACGTTTTACACGTGTGGCACCTCTACGCGTGGAAGAGAAAACAGAAAGGAATAAGGAAGCAAAGAGAGAGAAGGTGCTGAAGGTGACACGATGTGGAAGAAATACACCGTGTATCCGTATAGAGAATGTACGTTTCCTCTTCTCTCTCGGAGAGAGAGAGAGAGAGAGAGCAGAAAACCCGAATCAGGCGAGCCTGCTGGGAAGAAGTCCGTTTGCCTCGTCCTCTCTGCCCTTCCTTCCTATGCCGTGCGACCGTTTCGGATGGAACGGTTACGCGAGCATCGCGCGCCACACAAAAGGATGCGCGGCTTCCTCTCTCTCTCTCTCTCTCTCACCTCCTCCTTCTTTCTACCCTTTTCTTCCTTCCGAATTCGTGCACGATCGTTAATAACCGCGCCTCGCAAGGTGGCGGAAACGCTGTCGTCCACCTCGCTCCCGAATTGGCCGGAAACGCGCGGGAACGCCAAGCGACATCCCGGAGAAAAAAAAATGCTTTCTCTCTTTCGACGAGGAAGAGTCGCGCGTAACGCGACGCGACGCGACGCGCACACCGTATGTTATTCGCGAAATTTTCGAATTACTAATCTGACAAGTTTCCAACGCCAGTTTTCAACAGGTGATTCGAATGGCTTTTCTCTCTCGTCAAAGATTTCTATTTAATTTTATCTTCGCTCGATTAAAGAAAAAAATCACTCCAAGATATTCGCGTATTTATTTATTCGAAGGACGCGCGAAGGAAGATTGGAGGAGATTGCGGAAAGACGAACAGCAATTTCACATTCGAAGCAATTGCACGACTTTATTGAAGCTTTATTGTTTTCCATTTTTGCGCAATTATAACATTCTTACAAAAGGCATTCTTCATCCATGGTTCGGTAACTCGTGAAACACGACGTGACAGATTTAGATATTTAATATACGTGTAACAACAGCAACGTACAACGGCGATACAGTTGGAAAGCTGAAACTTGTACGATATGTTGCAACAAGAAATGTACTAGCAATTTTATAATTGTAAATACGTTAATTTGTAATTACAAAACTTTGATTTTAATAAATTCACGCGTTTAATCGTTCGATCGAATCGACGAATAAAAAATGAGACGAGCAAATTATGTCGTTGCGCTGTATCCTCGATATGCGAATTATATGTTGAACGCTAATATTCAACTTTCGCCAACAAGCGTATGTTACGCGACACAGAGTTCTTTTAATCCAGAGATAAACCACAGTCGTACAATTTCAGCGAGTCCAGTTTTCAATGCTGCAAATCTTTAGATAAAACGAGATAATCCGATAAGTTAATCAGCATATCTTCAGACAAAACAATGGAATTACAAAATATTGTGTAAGAATTATGCGGAGCGATAGATAATAAGATTCACGCTGCTCAAGACCGACCGATACAAAAATTTATCAACGTGAACAATTCTTCCATTCCGCGAAGTAAAGCTGGGTCTAATTTACCACAACCGGGCATTCGAACTTTTTTCCGGTGCTGCAAATCGACGCGAAAACATCCTAAAAATCGTCGAGATCTGTTTTTCGCCGGATATACCAGCAGTTTCTATCGAGATCTTTATCGACGCTCGAACACCAACGTCGACATTTCGAGCAGATCCAGCAGGCCGGGACGAGTGCAATATGATTTAGACTATTCACGAATATTGCCTTCGTCCCCACCTGCCCGATCCTCGAGGATCTCCATCGCGAAACGGCTATTCTCGAGGAGGCAAATTCTTCCCGAATAGCGTTCCCTCCCGCTCTCCCCTTTTCCCACCTGTCGGTCGGTCTCCCTTCGTTTCGCTCCTCGACGAGATACGATGCATCCCGATAGGCCGGGACTAGTGCAATATTGAAATATTATATTTCCGTTGAATATTGACACATATCTCGACCTATCTTCTATGCAACACGTAGACGTGGTTCGTTTTCCGGGACGCCGCCGCGCCGACGGCGATATATACTTTTCGACTCGACGGTAGTCATTCCGCTCCAATTTGCGATGCGAGGATCGCGCGAGCCGAAGCCCAGGGCCGAAGTACCTGCCGAAGGGCCCCGGCGGGGACTCTCGTCGCCCGTCCACGTGACTCGTCCCACCGGAAGCTGCAAGGAGAACAAGACATGATTTCTAAGTGAGCTAAAGCAATCTTTTTGACGGAAAATCGCGAGAAGCCGCGCGACAGACGCGACACGATCAAAGTGTTCGAAATCACGATAACAAATTCGACAACGCGATCGCAAAAGGGACGTATCGCTAACGCGTTTCGTTCCGAGAAAAATTAATTTAACGAGTTGAAAAAAATTTTACGAATAAATTTTACGATTATATAATAACGTAGAAATATAGAAAAAATAGTATACACAATTAAGAGTTATTAAAATTCCAAATAATTTAATTCAGATTTAAGTGTCACGTCCGTCGGCACTTTTCTCGGACGAACGCGCGGGTCAAAAATTTGCAGATCGAGCAACACGCTTGGCGATCATTCGATTTAACAATAAATTCCACGCGCGAGCGTCGGTTCGTGCAAAAAAAAATCACAATTCCCAAAAGCTACTCGGGCGAAACGAGAGCGCGCGCGAGCGAGCTTGGCGACGAATTTTCCGCTTCAGCGATCGCGCCGCCGGAAATCTCGCGCGCGAAATCCGCCGGTTTTGCGATACGCGCACGTCGCTGGAATCGCGCGAGATTACGCGCGCCGTGCGGCGTTACGCGCGCTCGCCCATTGATGGGGGCGAGAAATGCGTGAGCGCAGCGTGCGTGCCTCCCTTCCCCTTCTTTCCTCTCTCTCTCTCTCTCACTCTCGCTCGCATGCACGCACGGGGGGGCTCTCCGACGTGGCCTTGGCGGTCAGTCTCCAAATCGGAGAGCCTTCCAACATCTAGCGTCTACTTCGAATCACAAATCATAGCCCGAGGTCGCCTCTCCGTGGACCGTAGGTCGGTCCACGGACGCTCCCGCGTTGCCCCGGTCCGGCGCGGCGGTCCCCGAAAAATAGGGATCCGCGCGCCCGCCGGAATTTCTGTGAAACGAGAAACCGGGGGCTCTCCGGGCACGCTAATTCGTGTACACGTACACGCACACGCATGCACGCACACGCATGCACGCACAAAGAGACACCATGCCGCCGCACCGTTCGTTTCAAAAGTAGCACGAAACCTTGGAAAGGCGACGATTCGAAATACTATAGCGAGGAAGCACGTTTACCTGATCTAAATCGATATTTCTTTTTTTTTTCCTTCGAAGGCTCCTCGCAACAATGACGTAACATCCTCGACTCGAAACTCGACTTCCGACGCCGCCGCCGTTCGCGGGAAGCGGAGCGGAGGCGGACGCGGCGCGCAGATATTCGCCCGTAAACACGCTATTGTTTATCGCTCGCGACGTTTCTCGTTTCTCCGTAACTCGTAACCCGACTCTATCGCCGACGGTCGGTGCGTGCGCAACAATGTCTCGCACACCTCGCGCTTCGCGCTATACATCCGGCATACCGTCTTTTGCTTTTGGCGAACCCTCTCGGTGTTTTCCCCGGCGCCCGCGACGTCGATCCGTCCTCGATCCCGCAAGGTCGCTGAAGCAGGCGCGCGAGGATTCCCGAGTACGAAAAACGGAACGACTCGGGGACTTGGATTCCCTCGCGCGGCCACGTTTCCGTTACCATTCCGCGTCGTCGAAACAATAAAGAATTCTCTGGGTTTTTTTTTTCCCCCGCTAGCAGTACAATTGGAGAGATTGAGAATCAACTTTACCTTACCGTCACCGATCTTACCCAAAGCCAGGCGCAGCAACGAAGGGGGGCCGGCTCTCTCTCGTCGCTTCCTCTTCCCGGTCCCGGGTTCCAAAATTCCGCGCCTGTGGCACCGCCGACGTCGATCATCGCCGTGTCAATCCGGCCGGCCGCTCTCGATCTCCTCGCGCGAGTCGCGCGCGCAATGCCCCTTCTTTTTCTTCTCTTCGCGTCTTCGCCGTCTTCGCCTTCGTTCTTCCTCCTTCGATCTTCGTATGTTCTTCGGCTTCGGCACGTGACGCGCCGGGCGGCGCGCTCGATCGAGGTGCGTCACACGCGGGAAATAAATCGGACGCGTCGTTAGATCGTCGTCCGTCACTCGCGATAGATCACTCTCTTTTTTTTTCCTCTTTCTGTTTTTCTAGCGTCTCTTCTTTTTTTCCTCCTTTTCGCTCCTTCTCGTCTCGTCGATCTTCTTCGGAGATGCTTCTCCGTAGTCTCTTCCTCGTCTTCCACTTGCACAACACTACAACGGGAGACTGGAAATCTGGGAACGCACATCGCACGCGCCAAGGGAGGACGACGAGCCAAGCGAGGATCCGAGGATCGAAGCGGAAAGGGAGACGACGACGGGAAAAGCTGACCAACCACGGCGAGGTCCTCGAGCAAACTGCGGTTGCGGCCAGGTGTCCCGCCTCCTTTATTCGTTTTGGGCCCCAAGTGGTGGGGAGAAGCGGGCTTATTCTTATTTAACAGCAACGGGAGACCGAAGAGCACCGCACCGCACCGGCGACGGCGGCGGCGGCGGCGACGACGACGATGGCAACGCGGCTCAACGGCGGGGCCCGGGGCCCCGAGAACATCGAAGAGAACCTCCCTCTTCCTTCCTTTTCGTCCCTTTTCTCGAGGCCCTCGGCCCTCTTCTCTTCTCTTCTCTCTCCCTCCCTCTCTTTCGCCTCTGTCCCTGCCTGCCTCTCCGTCCCCCCGCTCTTGTCCTCGGCGTCCCTTGCGCGTCTCACTCTCTCTCTCTCTCTCTCTCCCTTCTCCTCTTCCCTCCGTTTTTCCCTTTTTTTTTTTAGTTTCTCCCGCATTATTCCGATCGCACGTTCCGGAGCCCGCCAAAATTGTATCAGCTGTCCTGGATTTCGCCTTCGGCTCCTTTCAGGCTCAGGCGATGTGACGCGATATGCGCGCGGCAGCCGCGCGACCGCCCCTCGTCCTTCTCAGTCCTTCTTCCGTCCAGGTCCACCGTCCAGGATGCTTCTTCCGTCCAGGTAGGTAGGTAGCGACAGGCGGCCGGCGACCAATCGGAGACCGGGGAGACCGTCGGGACACACGGGGGAGAGATCCCGCCATTCGGCGGTAGGGAGGAGGGAAAGAAGGAACGATTAAAATTAACGCTTGACGATTATACACGCGCGTGACGACGGTTTGCGCCTCGCTCCTCGTGCCTGATTTACGACGAATGCGACAGATATCCGCCGCGCAGCGGGACGAGTCCTCCTGGCCGGGGCTTCGTTCTGCCCGGCCTGCCTGCCTGCCTGCCTGCCTGCCTTCTTTCCGATCGGCCCCAAACGATGAAAATCTTCCTGCCGAAGCACCGGATTATACGTGATTTATCGGAGCGAAAACCTCGGAAAACCCTGCGAATAATCGTATACGCGAATAGACGCGCGTGTTCAAAGACACGAACAAATGTAAAATCAAATCGTCTCAGATTTCAGAATAGAAGCTAGAAGCCTTACTTGTAATGTTGTGTATATTTTAGTACATATATATATTTTTATATGCGCATATATTCTAATTCTTCGAACTTCTCTACATCGCACGGCACATCAAATAATAAATACAACTTCATTTGGAATTTTAACACGAAAATTGTCCAAAATAAACTTCAAATACTCGATAGATTAACCGAATATCACACATATATATAGTTTGAAAAATATGTAATATGATATATAAGTAATAATACGAAACGAAATTTGTACAAATGTTTTCGTTCAACGGTGACGGTATAAGCGAGCAACTGAAGAAGACGATAAGACGACGAATGTTATGTCTGTCTAACGTTTATAAGCATTTGTGTTTCTCGAGCTGTTATACTTAACGTTTTCCGGTAAATTTCTCCCGCTCGAGCAACGCTGACCACGTTGTCGTGCTAACGAAAAACGCCTCTTCGTTAGTGCTTTATAAATAATGCCTCGTAATCCGCGGGACGACGGCTGCCCCGTCATCTCGCTGAGGTGTTTAGCCCTGTTTACTCGGTAATTTTACGCATCGCGGAACGTACACATGCTCGTTTTGTTCGCCGTGCCGCATTCGATTGTGCACCTACAAACGTATGTAAATAAGATAGCTACCCGAAAATTGAGCGAACGCCGTCTTTAAAGTCATCGTACGTGATACGTTAATAAATTGACTCATTCGCAACAATTCTAAAAAAATTGTAAAATACAGCCTACGATATTGTAGGCAACTAATAAATAAAATGTATTTCTCGGCTAGTCTCTCAGCCTTCGTTCGGTTGAAATTCTATATTTGACGATTTAAATATATTAAAATTACGATTTAATACCAATGTTCGCCAGTATTTTACCAACGAATAAAAAGATTTGACTCGTGAAAAAGATCGGTTCATTTGTACACCTTGTATAAAAGTTTAATTGCGCCACGAGAATTTCAGATTGGCCATTAATGCAGAAATGATCGACCGTCGGATAAAAATCGACGAAGCAATAAAGCAAGATCTGGAAGAATGACGTTTCAATCGGGGCGCAGCAATGCGAGGCAGCGCGATCGTACCGATTTCAAACATCTCGGTCGCTTTGTCGGTCCGCGCGTAACGCGCGTCGCGGTATCACCTGGAACAGCTGAAACTTACGTTCACCACGTGTTCGCGTCATTAAGAACGTGGGCTCCACTTTGTAACAGGTTGGAACAGGCTTCTCTCGAACATTATTTGCAGCGCGCTTCTCGACGTGGCACATTATCTTAACGTTGTCCGCGCGATGAATTTCGTAAGTAACATTTCGTCCGTATTTTTAACTGTTTTGTTTGACTGGTTGAAAACGCATCGTCCTCGTACATTGGTTCCATTGTACTTTTTAAATATTACTTGGATCGTTTTGTTACATAGCTATATAGCTTTTATTTTGTGCCAGCAGTTTGATATTGCATATTTATCAGAGATCATTTCATCGACAAAATTCCTCGAATTTGTCGAGGACGTGTGTGATCGTTGCGGAAATACATATTATTCTTCGGCCAGGCGTGTCCCTCGATCGTGCGCGTACCTATATATATTTCTCCCTCACCAGAGACACGCGCATTATATTTCTCGCCTTTTCCAAAATGTTGCGCTCACCTTCTCCCCCGCGCGGACGAGGGTTCGGCGAGGCGGGAAGGGGGGAGGATGGGGGAGAGAAAGAGATCGTCGCTCGCGATCAGCTGCGACGCGAATGTTTATCGAGACGAAGCGTAATCGTCGCACAGCGATTTCCTTTGTGCCCCGAACTCCCGCGCGGGGCAAAGGGGCACAGGGGGGGGGAGGGAGAAAGAAAAATCGAGGAAAGGGATGATTGAGAACCACTTGTAGGAGGACAGCTGCGCTCTGCGAGCGCATCTGCTGTCGGTTGCGCGGGCACGCGCTCACATATACTTACGCTCGGTGCCCACGCCGGTGCGTGCGCTCGATGAGAGAACGGCGCGCGCGAGAGCGCGTATATACGCGCGACCATCTCTTCCTTCTCCTTCCCCACCTCCTCTCCCTTCTTTTCGTCGCTCTTTTTCTTATCGTTTCATTTCCATGCCCCTTTTCTGCTCTTTCCTTCCTCCTTCGATCGCCCGCGCGATCTCTTTTTCCTTTCTCCCCGTCGCCTTTCTTTCCTCTCTCGGAGGATGTCGTATTCTTCTTGAGCGCAATCGCGCCAACGCGAGCTGCAATCCGTCGTGTTTCGTTGTAATCACCGTGCCTCGTTTCTCTCGAAATTATCGAGTTTGTCTTCTTAAAATGCCCTCGATCTGTATAATTAATCGCGTTATTTAGTAATTTTTATATTTCTTCAGTATGAGGGAAAAATCTAATCTCAGGGGACGATATATACTTTTACGTTCAAGGGAACACCGCACGGAGGTGCATCGCTCCCCGAGTTTTCCGCACCGACTTGTAGTCTATCTTTTTCTCCCGTAGAGTATTTTGAAATTATATAACTATATCGAGCCGCATTATACTTGTATGATTCCTATCGACCTTACATGGAAGTGAAGTGGCTCACGCCCTAAAACGTCACATAAACTATTCCCTATTCTATTCCGCGCCGTTCGGCTCTTAAACTGCGTCCCAAATCGTCTGCGCTTCGTTCTCCGCACGCTTTCTACCCCTCTCCCCCCGAGGCCGAGGTCGACCGCTCCGACGCGGTTTCCGCATATATACCTCCCGTTGTATTTCACGTGTACCACTCCACCACGTGTACCACCCTATGCGTTCGGAGAGTCGACGGAGCCCGTTCTCCTTTAGCATCCCTCTTATACCGGAGGAACTGGTACCTCGTCCATCTAGATTTCTAGAAAGAAGAAAGACCCCGGGATCATTTATGGTGTACATAAACCGTTGCGGTACCTATCTCTCTCCCCTTGCTCTTATTCGTACGGCACCCTTCGACATACGGGGAGACTCGTGACTAGCTTACGAAGTTCAAGGGCACGGTGCTCATCCGAATCTCCGTGCGGATGAATATCGTAACGCTGACAGACCTTTTAGACCTGCGAAATGGTGCGCGAAGGTTTAACGAAACTCGATATTTTAAACAGAGCTCGTTTCGGCAGAATTTTAAATCTATTTTTAGCCAGCGGCATATTCGACGGCAATTAAAAGGTCACGAAGGACGAACGATGTAAGTTTGAGTTTCATTTTCCTTCGTAAGGATCTATTGCCTGCAATTTATTTTAACCGAAGCTACATCTAAAAGACAACCTTGAATATTGTATCCCTGAATGTCATCCTTGAGCATTGGAATCCAGCGGATGCGACCAATTCAATGCATGCCGCTCTTCTCTTCAACTTTATCTTTATTTCTGCTTCGGCAGGATTTCTCGTAAAAAGAAAGTTTGAATATACGGAATATTGTGTTTGAAATAACGTTGAAATTTTTTCATGGAATTTTTCGAAAACCTGGGTGGTATTTGAAAGAGATTCGAGATGTCTCAGGACAATCCACGATAAAGCATTTTGCAGAGAAAAGTTAAAAAATTCAGCCATTAGCATATATTGCCATTCTATAATTTTTAGCAATTAATATTAATGGCTAATCGTTCCATTTTTACTTTCAACGGTTAAATATTTTGTGAGACAATTAAGCTGGGATAAGAATAGAAAATTTAGAAGTGAGCAAACATCGCGATTTCACGAAGTCTCGAAACTTGGAGTGAAAATGTCTTGGGCGTAACGTTCGGAATCCTAAATAATCGAACGCTTGTTAACCGTGCCTGAAAATGTTCAGGCTTGAAAAATTCAACGGTCGAACATCCGGACGGAGGACGGAGCCTGCAGGGGTTTGAAGCTTAAAATACCGGTGGAAACTTTTCTCTCCAAAAAACTGTTTCTTTTTCCCGTCCGTTCCGTCGATTGCGAATCGTGTTGTATACCTGGCCCTGGTGCAACGCGGCTTACGCAGGATTTTGTGCATCGCGCTACCGGCGTGGCGGTGCGGAGCGGTGTGCGGCGACGGAGCTGCAGCTTGCCAGCCAGCCGGTACATAACACCACCGGTACCCCGAAAATTTCCTTTGTCCCCATTGTCCACGGGCTTTTCATCTCGCGACGCTCACAGCACTCTGTGCTTCCGAGAAAATTTCGAGTCTGCCGTTCTCTTTGTATCTCCTCTTCGCTCCTGTCTTTTATCCGTCCTCTCTATTTTGCTCGCATTTCCCGGGAGAATCCTGCCGCCGGCGTCCAACTTGGATTGGATTACAGGCAATTCTCTCTAGAAGCAAAAATGCGGTATCGGCAATTTTCGATCCCTCAATCTTTAAGAACGAAGAGAAATCTAAAGAGTTTTGGACACTCGACTTCGGGGGTGCGAATGTATGATGAAAACGTTGTTTCATTTGAAGCAAGATGTTCTCTTTCTCCATCAGAATCTTATGTTCGAGAGAATACTCGAGTTAATTTATATATATTAAATATGTGTATATTAAATATATTAAAACGGTTTGCTAAATACAGTAGACCCCCATATAACATAGGTTTATATGTATAATACAATGGAAAAATTTTAATATTTGTTTGTTTTAAAGTAAAATAAAAATATTTTACTGTACTACGTCTCTAATATTAATTTTACATTTTTTTGTGATAAATCCTTGCATCTTTTATAAATATGTGTTTCCATATTCATACACAAACCATATATATATATATATATATATATATATATATATATATAATTTATGTGATTCGTATACAACACAGAATGTATCCTTATGTTATACGTACACGTCTACCGTACATTTTTCAAATATAAGATTCTTTTGTCTCCTTCCCGTTTATTTTTCAAAAATTATAAATTTACTTACTCTATACAACATGATTTTTTGCGCTTGTTAACGCTTCTCCACGCGTATAAAAAAAATAATCAATTTGTAATGCATTTCAATATGGGAAAAACAGAGAGAAACCATACCTAGATGAGAATAAAATTCGCAAGGGAACCACATTTTCTTGCCGGTCATCGATGACCCGTCCGAGGTCCGAGAGACGTTGGTGGAAAGACAATCCTGGAATTTGCATCCGTGGGAATTTTTCTTAAGAATCCTTTTCCCTCGCATCGTCGTGGTCAGGCAACATTCCTGCTTTTTGCACTTTTGCAGAAGTTTTCGATGCCGCTTGAAAAAGATTGAATTTTTTTCCTTTTTCTATCGTCCATTTCGTTTGTTCGTCTATTATTAGTTTTAACTTAACGCTACCTATGGGGTCGAAATCTTTAACACACGAGTGTGCGCATATCGGAACACATTCGAGAAGCCTAATATTCGCGCATTTATGACTGTTGAATATTTGACGATAATTTAATAATACTTTTATATAATTGTTTTTAATACTTATCGAATTATATATATTACTGTGCAACTTTCCTAATGACAAGCGTTACAACTTTGGACATTACTTGTATCGCGCTTGTCATATTTTTGGACATTAGTTCTTTTGGCTTAGATTTATAGAGCCTTTTTCTTCTACTCTTTCAATAGATATTTTTTTCTTTTGAAATCCCGACGCTTTCTTTTTCCCTCCGTATGTTATAGTTTTGAGGAAACTTTTAACCATATCCGGTCTGTTCCGACTCTCCCGGTGGCAAAGTGTTATTGATGGAAGGTCGACATATTTTGAGAACAATTCCCGATTGTTTTCCTTTACCTACGACGATCGATTACTTTTAAGAAACTATGCGGAAAATATAACGTATTTCAATTTGCGATCAGGATTTGTTAAACAATCGCCAACCACGTGTGTCAGCGACCACACACGTTCGATAACCAACGTTACGTCGATTTTCGAATCCCTGAAACGTACAATGGAGCAACATTGAGAGATACCAAAATAATCGAAAACCTCAAAAAATATTAAATGTAGGTATCGGATTATGTTTTATTGCATTTGCGATTTAACAAACCCTCTCAATCTATGCGAGGGTTTGTTAAATCGAAAAAGTAAGTACAAATGTAAAGGTATCGTAAGCGTCCACCCGGTATACATTTGAATACCGACGTTTGATCGATTTCGAACTTCGGAGTAACCGAAATCCGCACAACATCGAGAGAAAACAAGGAAAATGTTGGGGGGGTTCGAAGTTTGGTCAATGTCAACACCTGCCGAACGTTGCCGGCGCGTGCCTGTTTCTGTTTGCGCGCTGGATTACCGTAATCGTGATGTCGGAATATTTTTCAACTCGAGTACAGTCTAAAATAAGTATACGGTCTGAGGAAACAACGTCTCATGTGAAACTCATTACAGTTTACGCGAAAGCTGAATTATAACGCAAAAAAATAACATAAAAATTATATTTGTAGACAAAACATATCATTATACGGGGTGTCTTTAAACTGATTGAAAAGGAAGAAGGAAAAAAAGAGGAAAGAGACGATTCCTCGCGTAAAGAGACGAAAAAGTTAGAACAAATTTTCTTCGTACAAGATTGATTTTCGGAACAATTCACCCTGGTATTTAAGAGTTATCGCGTTATCCAATGGACATCATAGCGGGTCGTTAATGAGCAACGACGACCGTCAATTATATTTTATTCGAATAATCGCGTTGGGAAATATCGCGGCGCCACGATTACGTCGCGAAGCCTGCAATTTCGCGGTCTTATCGCTTTATAAGCGCACTTGGAAATCTCGAGGGGCACGCGGGACGTCGGTAGACCGTATGGACCTTTGCGCGGTAGGCAGGGGCCCAGATGGCAAGCGCCCGGTGGTACCCTCGCAGTTTTCGACGGCCGGTCCCGAGTCCGCTACCACCTGCCGCAACGCGTAAATCAGCCCGGCTCGTTAAACGCCACGATTTTCGACAGATACGAGCGCAATTCCGATGACGGATCCTTCTCGATCGCACGATCAAATTATTCGTCTCGCCTACCCCGTGGTCGGTTTCCGAATTCCAGAATTTTCTTCGTCCGCTCGCTTCGTCTATTCGCTCACTCGTTTTTTTCTATTTCTCTCTTCCTTTCTCAATCTGTCCACTTTATTTTCATTCAGATCTGAAATTATATTTATAAATTATTTAGAATCATATACACTTAAAAATACTTATACATATAATCCTTGTGTTATTTATTATTGTATTTAAGACGATCGACAAGCATGTTGTTGATGTCAAAGTCAAGGATATATTATATTTACCGGTCCGCATAGTCGATCTCTGTTCGTTTCATTTGAATTTCAAAATTATATAAGTGTATTATTATATAAATATAACTCTAGAATTTTTACAAGTGTGGAGTTCCAATGTCCATTTCTATGCAGATTAATTTTAATCTCGGGTTAACTTTTACTTTTTACTCCTCTCAAATTCTTAGAATTAGAACCAGAAAAAGTAAACGGCAAGTTGAACCGAGATTAAGATTAATCTGCATTGATACAAATGGACATTAGAGCTATACTTGAAAATTCTACAGTTACATACTTGTATAATTTTGAAATTATATTCGTAAATTCAAACGAAACAAATAACTGGCAATATGAGATCGACTATGCGAACCAGTAAACATGAACGTCGACATTGACATCATCGGTAACGTGCGTGTTGGCCTAATACAATAATAAATATATACGTGTAACACAAGGGATTATAGGTCAAGGATGATTATCGCGCTCAACGCTCGCTCGGGATTTATTCGCTTTCTCGCAGGCGTCCCTATGTACTTCGCCATGGGGAATCTTTATTCTTTTTTAAAGAGCAGAACGCGTTTTCCGTACACTCGCGTCCGATCGATCGCGCGCGGATCGTTTCTCACGCTTTGATTTTTTTCCCTTCCGTCGTGTCGCGTAACTCGTATTTCCACGTGCACACGCACGACGACGGGAAAGGGGGATGGAGAGAGAGAGAATGTGAATCTCGGCAGGCAGGAGACGTGCATTACGATTAAAGAGAGATAGAGAAAACGGCATTGAGTTGCAGCGGAGAGAGCATTTAGAAACGATCGTTCGCGCGCGGGGCCATGCGATGTTACAGTTCGGTACGGGTTTGAAAAGATCTTTGTTCCTGTGCGCGCGCGAGCGCGAGCGCGCAAACACACGCACGAGCGTGCGGCTGTGCGCGCGCGAGAGAGCGAGAGCGAGAGCGAGAGCGAGAGCGCGAGCGCACGCTGCCGGAAGTCGGAACGTGCATCATAATGCCTCTTGGGTGCGCCGCGCCCGCCCGCCCGTCCGTCCGCTCGCTCGCCGGCTACCGGCTATTTCTCGCTTCACTGGCAAATAAAAACAAATCTAACGATCTCTTCGCTGAGAAGTCACGCGGCCGCCGCTTCTCCATCGCGAAATCGCCAGGCCGTGGTCCGTGGTCCTCACATTTTCGCCGTGTTTCTCGTAGATCGACGAAAATCCGGGGAGACGCCGCGCGCGTTTTTTTTTTTTTTTTCACAATTTGCCACGGGACGGATGACGGATGATGCAGATGCAGTTTCTGCAAACACGGTCTCTACTTTACCGACGGAAAATATGGCGCTCTATTTTATCGAGAGATAGTAGAAGACAGCGACGCACCAGTCGAACATAATTTGATTGACCATCCATCGGTATCGAATATTTCCTACCTTACCCGCCGCAGATTCCGACGATACCTTCAACTCGATCATTTCATTAAGCAGGTTATGCGATATGTTCGCTGTTCACTAGTGCTGACCGCATTACGCGAAGCATGTGTGGGGTATAAACGGGATGCCGGATGGCAGGTAGATCAGAGCCTTTCACTTTTGGGTGACACGAGACACGAGTCTGTATCAACGATACCGTGCCGCGATGACGGGACCGGAAAACTCTTCCTTATTATACCTTACGATTGCGGGGCGGGGCTGAGGAACGTATTTGAACAAATGTGGATGTTTACATTATGCAATGGGATAAAAGACACCAATCAAATTCGCAAGTGTACTCGTGGCTTTGAAATTTAAATTACAGCGAGTATAATCGCTTCCCGAATCTATATAGGAGATCCGCGGACGATTTGCGCAACATTCCGTCGTGGACCGAGCGTGAGGATACGAGCGATCTATAAACGCAGAGAAAATCCGTAAAATTAAGTAAAATTTATACAAGTTTGAGGATAGCGTGATACTGTATATTGAAAAGAAACGTGAATGAAATGAAGGATAATACGGTACGAGTGGTGTTCGTATCCCTGCTGCTGGATCTCCTAGCGTTCACAATGATACTGCCGCTACTGCCAGCTCTATTGGACCATTATAAAGAGATAGAAAACGGACATGGATTATATTCAAGTATTTTGAGCCATATGAAGAGCATACAAGTGTTCTTCGACGCGCCAGATAAAGTCAGCGCAGTTCTTTACGGAGGTTGGTAGTTGAACTTTCGTTCGGAAAAGATACGTCTCGCGTTACACCTTTCTAAAATTGTCTCTTGCTTCACAGGTTTCCTAGGTTCCATGTATTCCTTCTTGCAATTTCTGGGATCACCAATCATCGGAGCGTTATCGGATATTTACGGACGAAAACCGTTGATGTTGCTCTGCTTGACAGGCATCTCGCTGTCTTACCTCTTATGGGCATTGTCTATGAATTTCGGTATATTTGTACTGGCCAGATTTGTGGGTGGTATCAGTAAAGGAAACATCGGTCTGTCGATGGCCGTGATCAGTGACGTCACTTCTCCGGAAACGAGAGGAAAGGCAATGGTATAAAGATACAAAATGAGCGAGCATTTAATGCATAAATAAATTGCATTCCTATAAAATAAATACCACTTAATTCCAAATCGCCTTTTTCTCTCATTATCGCAGGCACTCGTGGGGATAGCCTTTTCCATCGGTTTCGTCGCGGGACCGATGATAGGAGCGTTTTTCGCGTGGATTTCCAGTGGTGATAGAGAAGGCACGTGGTACGCGATACCGGCTCTATTTGCGCTCTTCCTCGCCTTGAGCGACTTATTTTTTGTCGCTTACTACCTGAAGGAAAGTCTGTCGTTGAAACATAGAGCGACTACTTTAGCAAAAGGATTGTCCGGAGCACGTTCCTACATTAATCCCATCGATCTCTTCCAATTTAATGGAGTGCTAAACTTGAATCGGCAAGGTATCCTAACGTAGAGAAAGTTAAAAACAGCTCTCTCTTGTAATATATTTCATAAGCAACAACGTCGTTATTGCCATCGATATCTCTGTAGCTTACGTATAAATTATTACTCGAGTTGTATCATTGTTAAGTTATGAGCGGCAAAAAAAGATCCTGTGAACTTTAAGCGAATTTTGTTTTCAGATCAACAAGATTTGAAGATATTGGGTCGAGCGTACTTTATGTATCTTTTTATATACAGCGGTTTGGAATTTACCCTGACATTTTTGACGCATCACACGTTCGGATTTACCAGCATGCAGCAAGGTTGGATGTTTCTCTGGATCGGACTGATAATGGCGATTTTACAGGGCGGTTGGGTGCGGCATATACCCCCGAATAGAACAAAAATCATCGGCGAGCTGGTAACCTTCGTCAATCTTTCCGTACATTTCTCCGTTGTTGGGGGATACTTGTTCATTCAGTCAGGCCTTTTTTTTAAATTATTTTAGGGTTTATGGCTAATAATTCCAGCATTTATATGCATCGGGATCGCTACCAATGTACAGATGTTGGGTGTCGGAATTTTTCTTTTCGCAGTTTGTGAGCATTACGTTTGTTTGTTCGATACCGATATGCAAATTCGTAAATTCGAATTTATCGTTTGAACACGGTTGCAATAACACGCGCGTCGTATTATCTATTACAGCCACCGCGACGGTGGTCACCTGTATGATGACTCTGGTGACGCGTATCGGACCCGAACATCAAAAGGGTGCGATCACCGGTATATTTCGCTCTTTAGGTGCGCTGGCTCGCGCTTGCGGACCCGTCGTCGCCTCTACAGGTAAATCGAACTTACGCAAATGCTTTCGCATCATCAGTTTCGTTTTCTTGAACGCGCGCATTCCTATTTCAGCGTTCTGGTGCATCGGGAGTGCCACGACGTATCTAACCGGGGCTGTACTGCTCGCGCTACCGCCACTGATTTTGCACGGCATGCGTACCTTGTAACATCTGAAATAGTCAAACGTCGTGCCGTGTCCTCTGCCTTTTTTTTAATGTTAAAGAATGTTGTACGAACAGTATTTTTATATCTTTTTATACTGTTTTACCGCTGTTTTATATTGATTTTTTTTAAATTAACTAAATACTCTATATATTACGTTTGATATCTTATCGTTAGTGATGTATGTATCACTGCGATGATGATATCACAGTGATATCAAGAAAGTAACAATTTCTAACAAATGGATCTATTAATAGATCTAATCTAGCTTGCTACACGCTTAAAGGTCTATATATGCACCCACATACAACAAAAGTATTTGTTATCTATATTGTATTATATTTTATATATACTATACGTAAAGTTTGTGATATATATAACGAGAATATATTATAGAAAAAAGATATACATTTATATTTATGCGTTATACGCGTATAATTTTACTCACAATTTTGTGAAAATTTGAAATTATTCTGATATTTCAATAAATTAAACATTTTATATAGCCATACGTATCATACGTTACTACGTAATTCTTGAATCTTGTCTGTTTTCTTTTTATTAAATTCCTACACTTTCTATACTTTCTTTCTCCGAAATGTAAAGGAAATCCGCGAAACTGGACGGATTTGCATAAACGTATTTCGCGGAAAAACCGGACGAATAAATCGATGATTTATCGATAAACGGGGCTTCGCTAGATCTCTCTCGCAATTATTTACAATTTGCGCGCGCGCGCGTGCAAAGAAAAACGTCGAGGAGCGCGAGGAGGAAAAACAGACCCGTCGGTGTGGTTTATCGATAAATCACGGCGCCGGGGATCACGGATCCCGCATCCCGCTTGCGGCTGGCGGCAGCGGTGCGCAGGTCCGGCGACGGTGACGACGGTCACGTGAGCCCCGGCCGTCCCACTCGCGCGTCGCGCGTCGCGCGATCGCCCCCCACCGTCGGCCGCCGGCGCCGTTTACGGTGGGAAATTCCGAGAATTTCCACCCGTGTCGGTTCACTCCGCCGTCATCCGCGTCGTCCGACGGTGCCCGACGGCCCGTGATGTACGCGGCCGGCCGAGGGAGCGGATTGGAGCGGAAGCGGCGGTAGGAGGACTTCTTCGGGGTGTAACTTTCGGGAGAAGGGACAGAGACGGGCAGTTACCGAGGACGAGGAGCGGGCATTGGCATTATTGATGGCAGCGCGTGGGTGTGAGTCCGATCGCGCGCAATAATTACTCCTTTCCGCGATTATTGCGCGGCCAGTGCGCGGATTATAGCTGACGTCGCGCGTCAGCGATAAGTTTCAAGGTCGCCGGCGCGAAACAACAATTCGAAGAGGCGAGCGGAGCAGCGGCAGTGGCGACGGCAACGGCAACGGCTACGCGTACGCGTACGCCGTACGTATTGCGTCGTATAACGTCTTCGCCGAGAAACGTCTTCTTTCCGGAAAACGTGCGAGTAGCGGGGACGAGGATCGGGTGAGTTTCCGAATTCCGGAGCCGAGTCTTCGTTCGCTCTTTGCCCGCTCTGCTCTACCCCCGCTTCGTCCCTCTCGCCGTCCCTTCCCTTCCCCTTCCCCTTCTCTCCCCTTCCCCCGCGTTCTTATCTATTTGCGTGTCACGTTGTTACGTACGTACGCGCGACGCACGCTTTTTTTCTTCCCCTCTGCTTCGGCGAGCGAGCTTTTTCGTCGCGAGACTTTTCGACGGACTTTTGGCTCCTTCGCGCGAACTTCCGTTCCTTCCAAGTTTCAGCGCGCGACGTCTTCTCCTCCCTCGGCGAGTCCGCGCTAAATTGTCGCCGATAAAAATAAATCGGCGAGAGATCGCTTCATTTTTTTTTCCAACATAAATTATTACGGACGTAATTACCATCGATGCTAATTGTAAGCTCAATGAACGGGGACGTACGTATCCAAGCGAAGTTCGAGATATTTTCCGAATAATAAGCCTCGGAAAAACTACGCGATTACATTTCGTTGTACATTTCTGGGATATCTGGTCGAACTTTAGCGACGAGTCATCCTCGATGATCCAAGCGATATCGGATTACGTAATGTTCGCGTATCGCGGTTTATTTGTATGTCGAGATTCCGAAGATTCCCGCGCGGCTGGCAACGCGCGGAAGAAACATTCGCAAAATCTAATTATAATGATATTTTTTTGTCGGTACTTACAACTTGCCGAGATATAGCGACGAAACGCCGTTGAACGTTTTCAAAACTGTCTATTTTGCATGTCGGAGTAATTTCGATTAAACAACTCTAATTAATCGACGATGGACACGGACGGCAGAATTGCCCGGGTCAATTTTTTTAGTTGTTTTTATCGTTCCTAATTTAAATATCTTCCCGTGTCAACCAGAAATGAATCGACGATTGACACAAACGGCATAATTGCCTCCTGCAAAATCTCATATTTCACGTTCTCTAATTTCTTTCTTTTTCCGTCGAGGAAAGACAATTTTATTCGCGTTAAAGAAATACTATTATTTAATCGACGTATTAATTTTTATGAACTGAATACGGAACGAATTTTTGTACGACACGTGAGTAAATAGATTAGATTAGCGACGATGAATCGTACGAATCGTACTTGGAATTTCCAACTGCGAGCGGTTTTGCCAATTAGAATTAAAATCGCCGATTAAATTAATTCAAGGTTGGTCGCAGTCGCCTTTAATATTCGAATATTTACCTGCGAGATGGAATATCTCGATTAACGTAATGTATATATAACGGACACTTTCTTTCCTCAGAAAGATTACAATTATCTGACAAAATGGCGCTGTGGCTAAAAGCACAGCAACTGTCGCAAGACTCGTTGCAAAAGGTGCGCAATATATATGGCGAACATTTCCCGATCGAAGTGAGACACTTCTTGTCGTCGTGGTTAGAAGAAAAGCTGTGGTAAGAATAATATATAATTTTGGAGAAAGCACCTTTTCACTTAGTCATTTTTAGACGAATGAGAATTTATATTATTTCATCGTTAATGTTTTAGGAATAACGTAGATACGGAAAGTCCACAGTTTGAGCACTACGTAAACAGCTTTGTCGGATCATTGATACTCGAATTAGAATCAAAAGCGAACACTCTTACCACGGAAGACATGTTTGTAACAAAGATGAAATTGATAGAGGCTGCTACCATGTTCCGAGTGAGTTATATATATATCGTGCCGCTTTTCGTGTTTATTTACCTGAATTAAAAAAAAAAATGTTACTCATCTCCGTTATCCTGTTACTACAGCAAAGATACAGTGACAATCCATTGACGTTGTATAAAATAATTAGACACTGTTTGGGCACGGAGATGAAATTTGTGGCGGAAGCCGAACATTTAGGAGGTTTGATAACCAGTGACAGGGTCAACTTGATGTTAGGCGACACGGTTACGGAAATAGCTCATCAGGTCGATGTATTGCGGCGAAAGACGTACGAGACCGGGGAGGACTTGCGAAAGATAGAACAGGAGCAGGAATCTTTCGCTCTTAGTTATCACGAGTGTACGAAACTCAATGCCCATTTGCAACATATCGCTATGCAAGTGCAGAATCAACAAAATATGGAGTTGGAAAAAAAGATTAGGAGGTAAGACGATTTGTTGGCGATTTAAGATGTAGCACGTGTTACAATTACAATTTAAAACGTAGTAGATATTACAATTTCTGTTAGCTTATGATACGAGACGCTTCTTCTTTATTTAGACAAAAAGAACAGCAGGATCTGCAACTGAGTCAAAAAGTAAACGGCGTGGTTCGTCTACGTTTGATGCTTATGGAGAAATTGGATGATATTATTAAAAAATTGAATGTTTTACAATCGAGAATTCTCGACGACGAGCTAATAAGGTAAAGCATCGATATGTAAAGACAGTAAGATATAGACTTTTCTCCTCCTCTTATCGAACTATCGATAATCCTGATATTTCGGATATTAGGTGGAAGAGAGATCAGCAATTGGCTGGTAATGGTGCAAATTTCGCGTCCAACAATTTAGACTCCATTCAGGAGTGGTGCGAGAGTCTCGCCGAGCTAATCTGGCAGACTCGGCAACAGATCAAGGAAGCGGAACGTTTGAAGCAAAAGTTTCAATGTGAACCACCAGGCATTCGAGATACTCTTCCAACTTTGAACACTCAAATCACGCAATTTCTCAGTTCGCTTGTCACGAGTACTTTTATTATTGAGAAACAACCACCGCAAGTCATGAAGACCAACACTCGTTTTACAAGCACGGTGCGCCTTCTTGTCGGAGGCAAGTTGAACGTTCACATGACACCGCCGCAAGTAAAAGTGAGCATAATTAGCGAAACACAGGCAAACGCTTTGTTGAAGAGCGAGAAAATGGCAAAATGCGGCGAGGTCAGCGGCGAGATCTTGAATAATACAGGCACGATGGAGTATCACCAGGTGTGCGAGACTTTTGATATCAATTGTATGTTAAATGTGTCGTAATGTGCAAATAGACAAAAGTATTTTGAGAAACGTCGCTTTTAATATCAATTCAAAGCTTAGAAGTATAATCGCGCTTACGTCATATTATTTTGCAGGCGACCAGGCAACTCTCGGTGAGTTTCCGCAACATGCAGTTGAAGAAGATCAAGCGGACGGAGAAGAAGGGTACGGAATCCGTGATGGATGAGAAATTTTCATTACTATTTCAATCGCAGTTTTGCGTTGGCGGAGGCGAATTAGTATTTCAAGTTTGGACCCTGAGTTTGCCCGTGGTTGTGATAGTACACGGTAACCAGGAACCACACGCGTGGGCAACGGTCACTTGGGATAACGCCTTTGCCGAACCAGGTAGGCAGCCGTTCCAAGTACCGGAGAAAGTGCCGTGGGCCCAAGTGGCGGAGGCATTGAACATGAAGTTCCGCTCGGCGACCGGTCATCCTTTGACCGAGGACAATCTCCGATTTCTCGCGGAGAAGGCATTTCGAAGCAATGGCAATTCGATCGGTCAGGATTATTCGAACATGCTGTTGAGTTGGGCGCAGTTCTGCAAAGAACCGTTACCCGAAAGAAACTTCACCTTTTGGGAATGGTTTTATGCCGTTATGAAATTGACCAGGGAACATCTGAGAGGTCCATGGATCGACCGATACATCCTCGGATTCATCCGGAAGAAACAAGCTGAAGAGATGCTGGCAAACTGCGCGGTTGGCACTTTTTTGATGCGTTATTCCGATTCGGAACTCGGCGGTATTACTATTGCTTGGGTTGGAGGTAAAGTATTAAAACTAATTCGATTATATATATATACACTGAGATAAATTTTATGTGAGAAGATATATAACTGGTATCCTAACGTTATCAGATCAAGCAACATCGGAACATGTCTTCATGCTACAACCGTTTACCAGCAAAGACTTTGCTATTCGAAGCTTGGCTGATCGTCTTGCCGATATGCAACATTTGCAGTATCTCTATCCAGATATCAGCAAAGATACTGCCTTCGGCAAATATTACACTCCATTTACTGGTACGTATAATAGACTAATTTTACCGTTTGTGATTAATTGATAATAGTAATAATAAATTAATTTCTATAGATAACCAAACTCAAACGTCAAACGGGTACGTCAAGCCATATTTAGTAACACATGTGCCAGGCTGGGGCGCTCTGCCCAGCATCGGTGGTCAAACGCCGTCCCATTCATCCGTAACAGGCGTAAGCAACAACGGCCAGAGCGGTCCGGGTGGAAGTTACCCTGCCACACCGCAGACTGTATTTCCACCGCATAGTCCACCAGATCCATCCACGCGGGACACGCCATCCGTAGCATCAAGGTCAGTCTCTTGGATATAATATCGGATCGGTGATCTTTACCTGATATTTCTACTAAATCAACTATGAAATATCGAGATGTCGATATGCCTTTGCATTTGGTACTTTGTTATCCTTGAAAGAGAAACGAATCTCAGATTATGCACGATGTCCAGTGAATTAAGTAAACGATGGCAAAACATTTTTTCAATTGATGGCGCAACTTTCGAAGAAAATGATTTTTTTTGTACTTAAAAATTTGTTTCATTTTTTTTATTACTTTCTTCACGAGATATCACTTTTTCATCGGTTGTGGCATAATTTACCGGACATCTGTATATCGATGTCAAACATATCACCCGTATTTTATGACTAATAATCTTAAGATAAAAATTCAAAGTTTTTCGATTGTTACTACGGTAGCATATAATTAGTTATGCTATCGTATTTTATAAATAATAATCTTAAAGTAAAAGTTCTAAATTTTCATCGCTACACGTATATAATTAATTGTGCTATCGTATTTTATGAATAATCTTAAAATGAAATTTTTGATTACCACTGCAAGCATATAATTAATTATGACTTTTAACAGATATTGAAACCGTTTTTGTTGATGGCACAGAAGATTTTATTTCTCGTCATTTACTATCTCAGATTGTGAATGAAAATGAAACACAATACCAAAGTACCATATTACATCCCTCCGGCTTGAAAAAAAAAGAAAATCGAAGACAATAATTTATGTGAGCTTATTGCAAATGAAAACAAGTATTACACATTCCTTGCACTTAACTCACGTTTTACATACATCTAGATTTTCTATTTTTTTTTGCAAAGACGGTCAGTATTTTTTCATTTTTTTTTTTTTATAATATAAGTCTTTTGACAAGGATTTCTCTATTGAAAAATGTAATGATAACTGCGCGATCGTACTTTTTGTAAAAGTTTTTACGAAATATTGTATTGTTTAATAAGCTAAATGAGCGAGATAGATTTAAGCTAGATGAGCGAGGGGGAAAAATGAAGAGTATAGACCGTAATGTACGATAAGGCACGCATTATTCAACGAATTTTGTAATGACTGATACTATGTGTTGGACGATATTGGGTTATTCCGAGTATATGGTTGTCTGAACAAAACAACTGTGACGTGAATGCAGATAAATAATCATTATCTGCTGCAAAATTCAAAATATATGTGTAAATGTAAGACTAGTGATGCCACAAAGTAACAATCACGTTAAATCATCATTTAATGAATTACTCAACGTATTCTTTTTTTTTTTTAACGGTTTTTTATTAACTCTTACATTGCATTTTCTCCCATGTATATTTATTGTGTGTGCCCCAGTATTTTTGTCCAATATAATAAGGCTTTATTTATACTATAAGTACATGAGACTTTATTCATACGATAACGTCCCAATTGTGTTTCAATCATTTGCTCAAATATTCTTCAATACACATATAAACAAACAGGAATGTTCATATTATAGTCATATTTAAATCTTGATATAATTTAGCTCCACAATTATAAAAAGAATTATATTACAAACGTAAACGTATAATTTCTCAGGTTTACCGATAATACTATGAGTACCACCCATATGGTCTGCTAAAGATCTCTTCTAAGTTAGCAGGACCAATTTTTTTATCACATTAAGTAGCAGTTGTGAACTTTTTAGAATCTACAATAAGACAAATAAAAGAAAAATAAGACAAATAATAATAAGACAAATAATAATAAGACAAATTTACAACCTTTACCTTCACAATAGCTGCCTCAGCAAAGGCAATTGTTTCGTTCAGTTGTTTATAGCGAATTCGGACGCTTGCACTAGTGCACACTGAGTGCGCGCTAAGGCTTGTTCTTAATCAATTGTTATATTTACAGATCATCTTAAATACTTATTAGTCTGTAAAATGATTTGTACAGCATCCATATGGATATTACAGATTGTTTTATTGGCTAAAAAGTTTTTAAATGTGTATTTAAGCGACTTTAAATATAAGAATTAGATTATAAACAAGCCTTAGAGTGCGATTATTATATATTATATTATTAGATTATTATCATATCCGATTTAAAACATACTCAAAAATACAACCTTTACCTTCTTCATAACTGCTTCCGTCTCCATTATTGTTTTGTCATATTTTTCGATTTTGCTTTGGAGGAGTTGCTCTCTCCATCTGCAATTCATCTAAGCCTGAAAATGAAAAAAAGTTTCCTTTTCAGTACAGGTACAGTACCAACTCCGCTTATCTTCCTCATAAAATTATGAAATAAATAATTTTTAAAAATGGGACTTACATTTTGTAAGTTCCTGGCGACACGTGGCCAGATCATCTCCGTGTTGTGACATTTTCATGGATTTTTAATGGAACTACTTTCCTTTTCGATTCTATCTGCCACCCGTCCGTGCCTTCCTTCAGAACGCACGAAGGCTTTCCCCTACTCCAATTTAATTTTCCCGGTTTCCCGCTTATTTATATTGTTGACAACAATAATCTGCTTCTCCAGTTTTGCAATTTGTTTTTTTTTTATTAAATGAGTTAACATCCGCGAACTTTCCACCATCTGCAATAAGACAAATAAGATTATCTCATATCCGATTTAAACATACTCAAAAATACAACTTTTACCTTTTTAATAGCTGCCTCCGTCTCAGCTATAGCTTTGTCGAATTTTTCAATTTGTTTTTGAAGAGTTGCTCTCTTCATATTTAATTCTTCTAAACCTGAAAAGGAAAACAAGTTTCTTTTTCAGTACAGGTACAGGTACATCCAACGAGAGGCTGATCATTGAAACGATCAAATAGAGTCACGATATGGTGGTATAAACAAATAATTTTTAAAAACGGGACTTACGGTTGACGAGTTCTTCGTTATATGTGGCCAGAGCCTCTTTGTCTTGTGACATTTTTCTACTTTTCGTAGAACGTTATTAAACGGACCGAACGGACGGGCGACTCGATTCTATCTACCGCCCGTCCGTGCCCTGAAGTATTTTATAATTGTGTTCTAAATGTATAATAAATTGTAACCTAATACAATTTTCCATTGTTCATGGTATATTTTTACTTTGCTCAGTGTTTCGAGGTAGATAGTTTCGTCGTCAAATTGTTTAATTTTGAATTTTTCTTTTTCTCTAATGGAATGATTTTGGAGAGTCAGCAGGAGAAATATCGAAATAACTCGTGTCGGCTATTGGCCAAGTTTACGTAGACGAATCTCTTGATGGCCAGCTTTAGCGTTTCTTCTAGGATCTGGACGAACTAGACTGAGCGTTAAATCCAAATCTATATCGTATACACTCGTTTTATATTTTTTTCGTTCACCTATAAAGTAAGGTTTAATAAAGGTAAGGTTAATAAGAGGTTTAATATTACTTCTGATATTGTTTGATTTCCGTATTTTCTCTAAAATGATACGTCAAATTATGTCACGTCTAGTGTACAAGTAACGATTGATTCTGCTCGTGGCAAAAGGTACTTTACTCTGGAGACTGTTGGGGATCGGGGGTAGTTTCCGAAGGATCCGCGGGGGTACAAAATCTGAAACTTCATATTTTTGTGATATAAATTATCCTGAATCGAGTCTACAAGTAGCAATTAATTCTGCTGATGAGAAAGAGTACTTTACTCTTGAGACTAATAGGACTGAGTTCTATTAGGGTCTGTTTGAAGCAGAAGGGATGAATATATTAAGTTTATTTGTATGGTACAAAGTAGTACAAAATGGGTACTAAATATTCTGATAAGTCCGATTTGATTTTGCCGATTTGGTCCTGCTAGCTTAGAAGAGGTCTGCTAAAGTATTCAAATAAGCAATTACAGTCAGTATTTTAAAGGCTATACATCTATTTTTGTTAAGGCCATTGCACGTAACAAAGTTTTAGTCATAATCGTAAGGCCGTAAGAAAATAGACCACGCACAGTCGATTATTCTCCTTGAGCTCGAAGAATAATCGAGTGTGATATGTCTATTTTCTTACGGCCTTACGATTATGACTAAAACTTTGTTACGTGCAATGGCCTTTATGGTTACGACGGGAATGTGTATTTGTTACGACAAATGCGTTTTCCAATTTTAATACAAGTTTTTGTCAAAACAGATTGAAATTTTAAAAGTATATATAACGAATAATATTCTTAATATATACAACTAAAAAATAATTCATTTATATATATACACATGTGTGTGTGTGTATATACATATATGCAGATGTATATGCACGCATCTCTGATACAGATTTCTTTATATATAATTTTTATATGTCTATACAGATATATATGTATGTATATGTACATACATATGTGTACAGAGTGCTCAAAAACTATATATAGACTTGGTGGGGGAGGGATACAGAGGAAAAAGTTGTTTATTTTATTTCCCTGGATCCCCCTCAGCGAGTTTGTCTACATTGTTTTTCAGCATCCTGTATACTTTAGACTAAACATATTGTTCGTTAATTAACAAAAATGTTGAAGTAATATTCATTTGAAGAATGAAACAAAGGCAATTGACAGCAATGCAACTCATTACCTATAGCATGAATAAAGCCTGATTAATCAGCTATTTATAAATCTAGTATTAAAAGGCATTGTTACTGTGTAAAAACTTATGAATAACGCAATATTAGTATTTTGAGGAGATTCTAAATGAATTACTATAATATTATAAAGTGCCTTCACGCACAATTGCAATTTTGTATATCATTAAATTTATGTGTTTAGTTTATGCGTTAAATTGTATAATTGGTATTAAAAATGCGATCTCTGTTTTCTACTCTAATTTTTAGTATTGTTTATTTTTTGACACACACGCGCGCGCGCGCGCGCACATACATGTACACACACATACAAAACACAACACATATTGTATAACCACACGCAAATTTTTATAACCAAAAAGAATTTAAAATTTATTAATAAATTTAAGAAACAGATACTTTATTTCAACATATTTTTTTTTATCGTTGAAACGGCTCTATTTCGATTAAGTATTCATATATAATCATATCTCAATTGTGGACCATTGTGAAATATTGATTAGAAATTAGGATAAAATTAATTTTTCGACTGCCAAGTATTTTTCTATGATTCATTTTTCTAACGCAACGGCTTTAAGGTAGCTTTTATACTATTATATAACTTTTGCATATTGTAGCTCGTAATGTTGCATACATGTAGCGTAAACATTCGCGTGTTGAAAAAAATGCCACGTTTAGCAGAACAGGTGCGCAGATATGTTACTCGTATAAGATAACTGTGTCTGTAAAAGTAAAAGAGGCAAAGGCCTGGAGCAAGCCGGTACAACCACAACAGAATGTTCAATACTATTCTGCAAAATGCAGCTCCAATCACTCGCAGCTGGCAATTGAGCAACGTTATTGCTCGCGGATTCATTGGAACGATATTGCCGTTTCGTTGCTCTCGTGCGCCGCACGAGTCGAGAGGTAAAACGACGGGAAAAGAATCATTTGCGAATTTTACGATTCCCATTTTGCTTTTCTCGGAGACGACAAGTGACCGACGTGCAAGCCTAGTTTTGGGTGGGGCTCTTGTGGTTGTCATTCGTACTCCCTTCGCCGTGTTGTACCGGCTATCCCGGCTATAATCGGTTACCTTCAAAAAAGTAGTGAAGAATTCCCAGATTGAAAAAAAAAAGCTATAGAGAGAAAGGAAAGATACGGAGGGAAGAGAGGGCGAGATTTAAACCTACGATAATGATTATCGAGGATTGCCAGTGATTGGGGTTGTGTTTTGATCTGTGGTAGCTACGCTCCGGGTCTCGGCCAGTCAGGCGTTGGGCAGCCAGGTTCGGACATGGACTACATGGAGATGATGAGTAACAACGAGTTGTCATCGATCGACGAAAATCTCAACTTGGATCACTTGAACAACTTCGGCTTCGACTTCATGCAGTACAACCAATCTACCAAGCTGCAATAGGAGGTATGCCTACGAGACGCACCGTCGTCCTTGAGATACGACGGCACATCCGTAATGACCGCCGTTGCAGGCCTAATCCCGACCTTTCTTCGATCTCTATTTATCAGTCACGCCTGAAGCGCGCCGGAGGCAATCGAATGCAATGTATCGCGAATTGTTAACAGGGGAGGGATATTAACGTATCCTAAAATAATGCAATTATATTTCTTTTTCTTTCTTCTCTTCTTTTATAACAACCATTCATAGCCAGTGTTTTCTAGCTACGAAAAAATTGGTTTTCTTATATATCTTTAGAAGATTATAGAAAGATTGTTATCACTTTTACTTAATATGATATATATGTAATATATCTCTGTTGATCTTGTTCTCTTATACACTCAAGTTGCACTGACTGAGCAATACATTCAAGGGCTCTTGCGTAAATCATGTTGATACGTTAAGCAACTCACTATTAAATAGATTCGAAGACATTCGTATCTGTTTAATGAATTGACGTTACGACTAAAATTGTGATCTTTTTCATTAATATATCTAATATTTTTTAATGAAAAGGAACAAGCTATTCTCTTAGATTCAGTGTTTCTATATATTCTAAATTTATTAATTCTTCTCTAGTGAGATAACCAAAAATTTTTTCATATTCGTTTCCGCGTTAACGATTTCATTAATTTTATCCTGTTCTTAAGCTCTTCGTATGTATCATTTTTTGTAACGTTCATGAATGTAATTTAAGTTACACAAAATGTAAAAGAGACTTAGTACAAAGATTTATATATTATTGTCTATAACATATGAAGTGCTAAGAGAGTAATCATAAATAGAATTGTATGTCGCTTGTGAATAGCAGATTATAAGCTCTACTAAGCAGATATACATATAATATCTATCTATATTACATATATATGTATAGTATTACATATAGAGATTGATATAACAATTATTTTTGTTAAACATTTAGATCGTTTTATAGAGAACATTTTAACGAAATACTGTAAATCATATTATATCTCTTTTTTATAATAATTTGTGTAGTTATGGTATCACGGTTACAAATTGGTTTTATATCTTTAAATGATTATAAAGAGAAAAACAAATTTCTTGCAATATTGCTTGCCTAATTAAAATGTTTAGAATTATTAGATAATGATAGAGACTCATTGAAGAGATATTTTTAGAGCGTACGCTTATGCTTCGACAATGCATAAACCATCATTTCCACGATCACCTAGTCAAATTGCCATTTACATGCATTTTGAATTTTGGAAATAGAGCATTTGGATAGCAGCCAAGGAAAAACAGGAAATCGATTAAATTTTTCGTTTCGTCGCATTTGGTTCGGTTACACAGAAAAGTAATGTTAAAGGGAACGATAGCGCGTGTTATGTAGATTTAAAAGTGCATTGTGTGATGTAACCTGAAGTAAGTGCCTTGCGCATTTTTAAATTTTGTATTCTGCAATATTTCGGCAAGTTCTGTAAAGATCTCGTCGATTTAAGATTATATCATTTTAACTAATTTTTAAGAAAGTTTTTTTATTTCAGTGATATCTCAAGTTTTTCTTGGACCTATGTAATATTTTACCGAGAGTTAAGTTGTCTTTGAAAAATAATTTAGGACGTACTTGCGGCGATTTAGATTGAAATCTAACACAAACTTTTAGAATTATTTTTAGAATTAAGGAATATTTTTAGAAGTATAAGACAGAGAGAGAAGGGAAAAAGTAAGGAGACTAATTTTCATAGAGTTTACGTAAAATCTCCTTATTTTTTAACTTAAACTAGCTATAATAACTTCAGGTTATTATAGATAATTACTACGGTGCCCTATTCCCTCCCCTGTATGTTTTACGATATAACGTGACACGTATGTTTAAACGTGGAATAAAGTAAATTGTAGAGCAAATGGTTGTTTCTTTGTTTTCTTTCTACTTTAATGGATATTCATCCCTATTAGGGTAAAGTACCGCGGCTTTGCAATGTATAACATGTGATTTGTTTAAGTTTTGGACACTTGTTTCTATTATATACAATGAAATAATATTTTTCCATCAAAATCTGTTATATCATAAGTAGAATGGCAAGGCAGATAAATTAAACTTGGGTCTTTCCCTTGGTAGGCGGCTACTCATAAAGCTATCCAGTAACTCGGCTGTTTATTGCTGTAGCTATATTTAGAATAGAATTCACACGATTTGCTCGATGTATATCTCCATATCCGAAATCTCGAGGAGCAAGATGTAAATTCGATGTTTTTGATGTTATCTGTGTTGTTAATTTAGATTTAGATGCCATGATTGCAGTACGAAGAATTAATTAATAATTATAGTTAGCGCGATCATTTCGATTTACTGGCATAGCTTTTTAGCAATATATTATTAGCTTCCTCAAAAGGAAAGTATACTGGAAATAAATATTAAAAAATTTAAAGAACGATTGTTTGTTTTTTTTTTACTCTAAAATAATTTTATTCATAATAAGGTTTTTTGTCCCAAAAATAGGAAACGTTGGCTACTGCGGGTTTAAAATAACAAAAGTAGATTGCAATTTATCTTCGGCATACAGCGGACGCTATTCAATCCAAAAGCATTTAAGACGCTAGTGTCGGAGCAGACGAAACGTTATCCTGTTTCTCAATTGGGCAAGGACACTCCGCGCACGAATCGTCCTCGACATAATGACCTGGCATGGGATAACTCATGTGATAAACCGTGTCGCAGGCCATCGGATATTCTGGAGCTTGATATTTGGTCCTTTGAGCCCATGGGAGTTCTTCTTTAGGTTTCGGCGCCCACGTTTGGTATGATAATTTATTTATCGTCTCGCAGTCGATCTTAGTTTCCGGCCTGGACAGAGATCAGCACAGCAAGATCGATTACTAATTTACAATTCGAAACACGGTCGAACACACGTTCGCGAAGAGATTTAAAAGACGGAATAAATCAATAAGACGATAATAGTCGGCGCTGATTAGATGTTGCGCAAACATGTACGTAACTAAATTAAAGCAAAGTCAAAACAATAAAGAAATTGATTACAAAGTCAAGTAAATCTTTTCAAGGCGGAAAGAGTTTCCTCGTGAGAAACCGAGAGTTCCAACTGCATCACAGACGTCCTTTGAACTGTTCGAATTGGATGGACATGTACGTTTCTCGTTTCTCCTCACCTGTAATATTGCATAACGGGCTTGTAGCTGCGAACAGGTTTTATCACGTCGGGTTTTACGTAAGATAATCCGGTAGTTGTGTCTCCCTCCAACGGTACGTCGAGTGTGCGGATATTATCAGAGGGGACGATAAGGTCCGGACGCAACGTCGTTTTTGCTACGTATTCGCAACGGGTCGTTGTTTCCGATTGCATTTTAGCGGTCGCCAACATGGTCCTAGCGCGCGGCACAAATAATTTTCGCTTCTCGGTCCAGACTCGTTGATAGCTCAGCTGCAAGGTAACTCGCGTAATGAGAATTACGAGAGTTGTAAATCGCGGCAGGAACTATCGGTTTTTTATCGCGCGACTCGGGAATAATTACGAAGTCGCACCTTGTTAGTCGTATCGGCGGACATCCTTGCGTCGGGGATAGAGATATTCCCGCAGGGAACAGACGGCACCACGCGCTCCGCTTTACCCGGTAGATAGCTCTCCTTGTAGATGGTTTTATCCGCAAATTCCGCGCCGTAAGGAAATACATACGTCGCGACGGGTAAGAAGGGCTTCGCCACGGAAACTGCATCGTTCTCCATATAGCTCTCGGAATAAGTTGTCTTGCCGCACATCGCGATGTCCGGTGGCCTTCAAACATTCGAATTAATATCATCTTTTATGTTACAGAAAATAAAAGCATGCAGAAAATATTTCTATAATTGTTATATTGTCACGTAACAAGCAAAGAGACAGAAGAATTTTATTTCATATTTAAATTTTTCTAATAGGTATATAAGATATGATTCTATAAGTAATATTCAGATTTATATATATTTTTTACGTTATAGAAAATAATTGTAGAATATATATCTCTATCATTTGGATTTATTACGTTTTTTATTGTTAATAATTTTGTTATTGTCAGGATGTAACACTCGAGTTCACGCGTACTTGTACGTTGGTTTCTGCGTCCAAGGATGAAATTCTTTTTTAACGACGACAAAAGGCTGATAGCTCAGTTTTTGCGTTGTCTCTTTGGTAAGCGGCTGGCCCGACGGACGGTACTTTAATATCGGTTTGAAACTGATCACAGGTTCAATAGGCCCTGGAGAAACGTAGGACAGTCTTGCCATCGTTCTGTCGTCCAACGGAGCTGAACTTGTGCGAATATTTCCACAGGGTATAATCATCTCTGGCCTCTCCACGCGTTTCGCCACGTAATCGTGGCGGACCGTCGTCACAGTTTCCATCATGCCTGTGCTTGTCAGCGGTCTAACAAAATTATTATATTAATCTACTCCAAACTTTATTAGCATGTCTATCGACAATCTTCCAAATTAATCTCTCTTTCTCCTCTGTCTCGTTGTTTTTAGTATATAACAAAGTAAAAGAAACACAAAAAAGTCTCTTCTCTTAAGATATATCTCAAACTTGCTCTGTTGAACTGAAAGACAATAAAGAAACATATGTGTGAATCTTTCTTTGATCCAGGATTTTATGTTCCTAAATCGTCATTTCTCGCAACTCAAGAATTTCGACGTATAATTGCAGACAAAACCGCTGAGAGTTCTTAGACAATATATATATATATATATATATATATATATACACACAGCATATAATTTAAATATCTTCATTCAACGTGGAGATCCTGTATGTATTAGATAAAGTCCTCGTTTTACAATGATGAATAATGACGCTACCATAGATACTTTGTCTTACCTACGTTTCGGTACGATAGGCTCCGCTTTAACGATCTGCCATACGGGTCTGTAGGATAGTTTGTTTGTTGTCTCGTCGAAAAATTTGCCAGTACTTTTTTGAAAGCTTTGAACGGGTCGAATTGGTTGTAGTCGCGCACAACGCGCCGTTGCGCGATCCACATTTAGATAAGACGAGTGATACGTCGTCCTGTCTTCGAATTGCTTCGACGGTACCTTGTATAATCGCTCTGGTGCGAAAGATTTTGCACGTGCAGGCTGCACGTATCTTTTGTACTGTGGTTAGTAACGTAAATATTCAATTTACATAAATATTAATAATTGCCAATAATAATGTGTTGTATATTATACCAGAATATAATATACAATTATGATAATTACAATCGGATATTAACAATTATAAATTATTATGAATACATTAATGATTTGAAATCAACCAAATTATTACAACAAAAAGTTCAACGTTGCGTACGGAATATTAATCATAATAGTAGGTAGTGTTTCAGTAGTATGATAAGAGAATTAAAAATAATTGATTAAAAATTCGTAAGATATTGACGAGACGACGATTACTTTTGTCTTGCATGGACATGCCATCGTTTTGGTACATGACGAGGCTTTCCTCTTTGAACAAGCTTCAACAACCTCCATATATATATTGCAGCTTTTCCCTTTCTCAGATCCCTTTTCTTATCGTATATTGTATATATGTACAACGCACAATTGCATTAATATTGTTCCGCGTAAACAGTGTCTCGCAATAAATATCAAAACGTTCAAAATAATATCTTGGAGTCAAAGTTTCATAACATTTTAAAAACCTGATTAAAATACGCCTGACACATGGTCCAGAACTAACTTCGCGTTATTCTCGTCGTAAGATATGTCGTTGTGATATCAGTTTTGAACTCGCATAGGATTGATTCGCACATGATTCTATTTCTCTCGCGATACGGCGTGTATTACAAAAGAGAAAATAGGCAAAAATACAATTTCATAAAAATTGCGCTAGAAACTCTATTTCGTTTATGTATTCCAGTAGCAATTTGTACTTAATGTACAACTACGTGAAATTCCTGTTTTCAGTACATATGCGACGTGACGTTACATGCGTACCACAAGGATCACAGTTTAATTTCCAAAGAATTTATACATTCCAAAGAATTACATTTAAGTATCTAGCGACCAGCATCGACACCTCACTAGAATAACTAATGCCACCTTCTCAACGCGCGAGAATAGAAGAAAGAAAATATCATATATTCAAGATATTTTTAACTTTCAATTTTCAAGTTGTAGCATGACATTAGTCGTTCTCTAAAGGTATTGATTTATGCACTCCTTTCACGGTACCGATTGGCACAAACTACAATGTGTGTATATATATGTATGTGTGTATGGGTACGTGTGGAAGACACGCGAGAGACATTTCGTACACAACCTGGCCTGTATCTTTTTTTTATGTTCATAAATTATGTATTATAATCTAAATCACATACGCCCTTTTTTTACACTTCGCACATTATGCGCATTAAAAGAAAATGTGTTTTAACATTATATATATATATATATATATATATATATATATATATATAATATTTTACTGTATACAATATATAGTTGTACGAATATCTTATATCCCAATTAAACTGATGGAAAAGAGATTATAAATACAAGACAGTCTAAAAAGGATAACCGCGTTTTCCTGATCAATTTGCAGCCTCACTATAGAAGTAAAACTTAAGAAAGAGAGGTAGAAATATAGGATAAACTTAGAAAAATAAGTAATAACATTTTTCACGGCGGAGAGGACAATGTGACTGACACTGATACCACTGACACACTTATTCGCGAGCACTCCGATTCAAGTCACTCTGATTTTCGTTTTCAACACCAGGAGAAGAACGGACTCTTGTTCTGGAAGCGCTGGGTAAACGTGTCGGAGAATGAAAACAACCGGGGAGCGCCGTTTCCTTTGGCTCTAGAATAAAATGTGTGAAAATTTGTAACATTAATTATTATATATCTAAAAAGAAAAGTAAAAAAAAAATATATATATATACTTTTCCACGATTACAGCCGGCATTTGCACCAATTGCACGGGGCTTTTAGCGTCTTTCAGAGCCTGTTGTAGATTCAAAATTTGGCCGCGCATCACGCTCATTTGCCTATCAAAGTGATGTCGGTCAAAGCCCTTATCTTGCTGCGGAAACAGACGAGCAAATTATGCGTGAAATTATTGTTGCTCGTGTGACGAGCGAAACGCGATACGCCCATTCGCGTCAAATAATACACGCGGCATACTTTAAATAGTTGATACAGATCATCGCAGAGATCCTGTACGAAATTCTGGTCCGAGAGTTGCGGCAAGACTAGCTCTCTGGTGACTTCGCTGAACGGCTGTTTCGCTTGAGTTAACCATGCCCAGTGGTAAGGATAAGCCCTCCAAGAATCCGGATGCTTAAAGGGAAAGGCCAGGCCGTTGTCGATCGCCGCGATCTTCACTTCACCCTGTTCAGATCCGTTCTCGCTAACGCCAGTATCGTATTTGATCAGCCAATTGTCGTTACCTGCAAGCGAGATATTCGTTGCGAGGAAAGAAACTATCCAGCTAACGCTATTACGAATAGAAACGGTTTTATCATTTACCCCTGTCTGTATTTCTGATGATATAATCCAGGATGACCAAACGTTCGAAATGGAGTTGGAAATCTCGACTCAAATGCGCCGGCATGGACTCGCTCTCCCATCGCCTCAGCCAGTAATCGGCGTCCTTGTAACCATCCACGAAGACTTGGAAGGAACCGACCTTCGGCGGTAGACCGATACGATTGAAATGCGATCCCACCGTAGGGAATTGCTCCATGATGGCTTGCTTCATGCGTGCCTTCTGACGATCCAAAGGAGGATAATTGAACACCTCGCTGACGAGTTTCACCACTCTAGTGTTCGGCACGATGCCGAGACCCAGCTTGCGATCGACCAGGCTGGCGCCAGCCTCGCTCAGGTATCCTTGATTCGGAATCAAGCAACTCCTGCCGAAGCAGCACGGACAGCAGAGCTTGTGCATCCACTTTGTCCATTTTGGATTCAACCTGCCGTAAGGTTCCTCGTCTTTTGGCTTGAACACACCTATGATTTTCTGACAAGACAGTACGGAATCATCGTTATTTGCACATTCGCCGTATCATTCGCTGGATCAGAAGTGACAATAGAAGTGCCGAAACTTCTTACTTTCGCGAGCAGGTTAGAAGCTACATCTTACCCCCGTTGGATTTTTTACAAAGTAACTTCCGCTGGAACCCTGGTATATCCTCTCTGGGTAAACCCCATTGTCTATCGCGCATTCAGCCTGCCACACCAGTTCCGAGAACTGTGGATCGTCTACAAATACATACATATATATATATATACGTGAAATGTAATTTCCCACGCGTGATAACAAATATGAAAAACGATGATTCTTCGAAGGTCGCTAGATGTCACGAATCACCAACAGATATACACGGGAGGCCAGGGGACATCGCTGTCCTCTGTCCCACAGCTGAAAACGAACCTGGAAACCTATTGAACGTGACGTCGAGCTCCAAGCGACCGAGGAGAGGCTGGCTCTCCCGGTCGATTCCGGAGGAATCTATGGCTAGGGTTTGGTCGTTGCTCAAGCCGGGAATGAACTCGACGTCGGGGAGCAGGTCAGCCGGCGACGGCGGCTGATCGTTCTGCGATGACAGACGCCGACGGTGGCTGCTACTGCTGCTGCTGCTGACGACGGGCGCGATGGACAGGTCCACCAGCGCGTCGGTGTCCACCAGAGCGGCAGCGGCAGCGGCGGCGGTGGCAGGGCTGGTATTGTTCTGGCTATGGTACTCTCGGTAAGGCACGTGCAGCTGCTGTTGTTCGGAGTCGCTCATCACAGACCGCTCGCTCTCCGATTGTTATCCACCCCGAGCTCGAACTCGGGTCGGGTTTCGTTAACCGAGCCAACGAGCGGACGATTATTATCACTCTTACGACATTCCCGCGTGCCGCCTTCCGCCTGTCAGCGACGCGCGCTCGTTCTCGTTTTCCTCCGGTTGCTGCGATTATACGTGTACACCGTGCCAGCGCGCGAGGAATGCATCAGCATCGTCGTCGATGCGTCATTCGGTTCGGATCGGAACGGCACACGCGTAACGTAGCGTAGTGCGTAGGTAGGCCAGCACGCGCAGCCCGCCGTCGACGTCGAGCGTCGAGGATGATGACAGAGCAGCGCGGGAGGGAGAGGGGACGACTTATCGCGATCTAACCCGATTAACCAAAATGCGGCCCGTCATTCTAGCGGCGGACACTATCAGCTGATAGGATTACCGCCATGTTTGCGCGCTACGTATGTATGCACGTCTCTTTTCTCTCTCTCTCTTTCTCCTTCCTTCTCCATCTTTTTCTCATACTCATATGATCCGCTGCGGTTACCGCTGACCGCATTCGCTACGTCGCGTCGCGGCATCGCCGTGATTGATCCCGATCGATTTGTCGCCGCACGAGCTCTTTGGCTCGATCGTATGTATGTACGTACATCGAATAATCGCGATAGCGCACTCGCCGAGGATCGCACTGATCGCAGTTCGTACTGTTCGTAGCGCAGTGAAATGAATTCGGACTATTCGGAGCTCGCTCGCTTTTTCTGTAAATAATCACGGAATCGTCGTGTCTAAATACTCGCTTATAACGATTTGTAATGACTCCGAAGTTTGTTTTAACCGTTTGAGGAATATACTCCAAAAGGGAGTAAAAAAAAGAATAATGGGGAGCGAAAGGGGGGAGGCATCACGTGTTCACGCGTGTTCAACGCGTGCGAAAAATTAAATGTACACAAAGTTATATTGTAAGATATAAAAATAAAAGGTAATTCTTCAAATATTTAGACACATCCTATGTTCAAAGAAAAATACACAAGTTTATTAGAGAGCATTTACGAAGTGCTCATTTCACTCATTAAAGAATAACAGTGTTGAAAATAGGCAGTTTTCTCTACATCTTTTTAAAACAGATTTATGACGATAGATTACTCAATTTATCTCATTTACCTCGTTTAATATTAAAATAACCCGAAAAATGCAGGAAAATGCACAGGCCAACAGGATCCTCGTGTATTCAAAAATCATTGGACCACGACAGATATATAACATATTTATAAATACGTTATATCGATCTATGCCTAACGTTGTCCTTCAGTCGTTATTAAATGTAGAGTACCAGGCGAACAATAAGATAGAAAATGAAATAAATATCATATGCCTTAAATATATAGATCAACGCTATTAACGGTAAGTTTGAGCAATTAATTTTGTCAAAACTTTTAAAAATTTGCATTATTATCAATTTTTCTTCTAATATCAATATCACGAATTCTTGTCGAATCGGTTGCGCATCCAGTTAATTCTTCGTATTTGAGGATGTGTGCAACGAGAACGGTTTCACGATTTAAAAAGGGATTTAAAAAAAATTTCTTATTCCGCCGTGCGTTGTCAGATGCCCCGTTCTTGAGGGACGTTTCCTCGGTGTCAGGTTCAATCCCTCGTAATTCGTGCCTGGACTGCGCGACGCGTGTCCTGAAAGCACACGCGCTAATTTTTATCTTCAACGTTTTCATTCGAATGATAAGAGGATTTTAAGCGTATCGGAATATTGAAAATATTCCGCGGTAAACCTTTGGAATGCTGCAGCAATCGAGAGTACAAGGGCGAAAGCGGCTTTCCGTCGACCAAGATTTGCTCACGCTTGACGGAGCGCGCGCGGGGAGACAGCCATCCGCTCATATTGTTCCAAGAACTACTAAAGTCCAACAGGGGTGCAGGCCGTGCGGGTAGCTCGCGCAACGGACGATACTTATGCCTGTACCTCCTAAACAAATGTTTGTGTTTGCCTGAAAAAAATTAACGCACTCTCGTGACGTTCGGTTTTAATTTCGCAATGACGCGATTTTAACGAGCAATACCTTCCACCGGAGATGAACGCAATCTCTCGTAAAAAAGTTTATCGTCCGTGCTCTGATCGAGGTTGAAACTAATCTTCGGAGATCGCAATAAAATATAGCGGTTCACAATTGGTACGTTGCTCGCGTCGAAGTCGATGTAAACATTTTTAATTTCTCGAGACACCGCACATTGCTCATTCCTGCATATACCGCCGATTCTCGTGTTCAGCGCGCTGAACAGCGTTCGCAGAGATTTCATTTTTTTGCAGGCACTCCGAATGGACGGTAGACACTGCGATAGATCGGAGAGATCGGCGATGCTTTCGCGATGGATTTGCGTGACCATCAAATACAGCAACGACAACAAAGTGTTGAACACGATGGAGCCATTCGCATGTAAATTGCGGATTAAATGCTTAAATTGAAAAAAAAAAGAAAAATGAAAAAAATAAAAATAATTGACCGCAAGAACCGCGTGCGAAATTTTTATTCAATTACCTTGGACTGCGTCTCAGATTGCGTGTATAATAAACAATTATCACAGAAAATTTCGGAAAATTCATTTGCGTCGAGCGTCCTAGAATTCGAGTTTATTCTCAGTACAAGTTTGCACAAACGATCGAAGGATTTCTCTAATTCTTTGAATTCCTTGTTCTTTTCAATTATATATTGAACTTTCTTAAAAATGCTTCTTTTCCATACTGCAACGCGAGAAGGAATATCGTGAAAGTTGGCAATGAATAAATTTACGAGAAGAATATTTATTGTGTACCAACAGTTTGTGATATTGGAATCTTCGACATTCATCAGTTGCTTTTGAACCAACGGATGAGCTGGCAGATCAGGGACCACCCTTCTTATATTCTCTCTTCTATCGAAAATCTCTGATTTATACGTATTCAATCTTTCAATCTCGTCACTGAAATATATAAATGTAATTATATGTAAATTAATATATCGCCGTTCACGCACAACGAAAATAGTGATTTACTTCAAAAAATTATTTGCGGCATCCAATATCTTCTCCGTCTCCTCGCGAGTCTCCGTCACAACTTTGTATTTTTCCACAATTATATTATTGAAATACTTTATCGCTAAATCTTGCACCGGGCTTATACATGGGGCGTTCAACAATTCTCCTTGAACTGAAGAAACCAACTTGGATAAGTAACACGGATTGGCACGAAAATACAATACTTTTCTTCGTACATTTGGTACGTCGTACGTACGTTCTCTTTTGATATAGGTCTTGAGAGCGAGTTGCGATAGCTTCCACATAATAGTTTGAAACTTGGTTCCCGCCGACTGGATCAAATGGGACATTAGTATCGTCGGGAAATTAAGATCGGGATTGTCTTGCGATAACAGGCACAGGAAGTTTTTCATCTCGACGCGATATGTTGCTTCGTCTTTCTTACACAAGATCGGCCACCTGACCATTCGTTTAAACAGTTTTGCGTCATATACAGTTGACAGATAATGCGACACATGTAGGAATCCCACCGTATTAGGCTTGTCAAACATATCCTTTTACAAAAGAATGTGGCATTAGAAATTTTTAGCTCAGTTATAATACATATATACGAAATAAAGATTTGTATCTTCGAGAAATGCTTTCGTACCTTTTTGAAGTGCCGCTGAAACTCTAAGGACGGCGGTACAATTTGTGCCAGCAAAGATACATTTTTGTAAAACGATGAACTAATGACTGCAACTTGAGTTTCTTTTAATCTACTCATTGCGTACACGTGAATTCTGCAGTCAGCTTCGTCCGTGGTATTTAACGCCATCAGGCATGTTTAATCTATATAAATACATATGATTGTTTAAAATATCTTGCTATTACAATGTTTGTATACAATAAACACGGTCGTACTTACATGAGATTCGCCCTTTGTCGCTTGTGGCGCGTTTCCCTCTTTCACCCCGGCGCCAATGGGCGCGTTGCGCGTTCAGCAGACCAAGACCAAGCTGCTGAGTAGCAGTCGAACCACGCAACGCAGTTATGTCTGCCGAACGCGGCCATCATAAGTACGCTTATTGATGAGTTTTCGAACGCAAGAGCGACGTTTCGCGACACGGTAGTGACATCTTGCGTGGTGAGCAGTAGACGGAACGAAATTTGACAACCGATGAGCCGCATGGAGACAGACAATGGACGACGCGAAAACGTCAAAATAGCAACGCGGAGATTTCGGAGAACGATAAGAACATGACTGATGAGAAGAACGAATGAAATATACGACAGAGGTAAACGCATCGAGAGAATTCGAGCGACAAACCGAAGGTATCTAATCCTTTGAGAAGAAGGAATCGAAACCGGAAAAAAATCGGAACGTTTTCGGTTTATCAAACGACGGAGATATGTTTATAGTCACGAAGGAGATCGACAGTGAGAACATCGGCAAATTGTGCCGTACGTGCTTGCGGGAAGACGGCGACAAGATGGTATGCTTGTTCGTGGGACCGGCCGGTTCCTCGCTCGCTGCTAAACTGCGATCTCTCTCTTGTTTGGAGGTAAGCGACGCATTTTTCTTACCTCGAATTTGTCGTAAATTTATAGGGAGATTAAGTTTGCGTATCGCGTGGATACTCGTAGGTCTGGCAGGGAGACGGCTTGCCCGAAAAGATGTGCGACCGTTGCGTCACCAGGGCGGAGTCGGCCCTTTTGTATCGAGAGCAGTGTCGCGCCGCCGATAGGGCTTTGAGGCAGGCGGCGTTGAAGGTAAAGGAACTTTACGTTCTCGCGCCCTAACCCACGTACCGTTAATGTCAGGAATATGTTCGAAATATAGGTATCCAGGTTGACATCGTACACCGCCGTCCCTGGCTGCAAGCTCTATCAGAATCAACAGAGTCAGGGATTCGTGCCCGTACAGAATTCTCACAGGACCCTGAAATGCGTGGAATGCGGCGCTGGGTTTATGAGTTATCAAGAGCTCTGTGCCCACAATCGATTACACTTGCCCTTCGTTCAGGATAACATACCTATGCAACATATGCACATTGTGGAGTCCCAGAATTCGTATCTCAATTTTACTCACGTCGGTTCGAGCTTCGCGAACGATGGTATGCCAAATACGCAATTATCTCCCCTAGTCGGACCAAATACGATGCATCCTATGTCAGTGAACGAAGAAAGTTCGAGTCGACCCGCCTGTGCCTTACATTGCTCTCTGTGTAATCACACTTTTACCAATAGAAGACAGTTGATGAGTCATAATATTACGCACGGCGCGGAGAGCGTCGATATGTCGTGCGACAATGAAAACATAGAGATTTGTGAAAATTCGAATCATATCCCGCAAAACTTGAGCTACGAAAGATCCATTCGCTCCGTTGATAATCCTATTCGGAACTTGTCTTATCAGAGATCCACCGTGGACGACACCGACGGGATGCAGAACATAAACTTTCCAGAAAATATTGATCTCGACGGCGTCCAGGAAAGCAGTTCGGAACGCATGCGGAATGTAACGGTGCACTCCGAGAACGACGTATCGATCGCCGAAAACTTGAGATTTATAAAATCGCCCGGGAAAGACGGGCAACTCGCGATTGAATATCACGGATGTCCGAGCGACGACAATTACGAGCAACCTCTCGATATAAAAGCTACGGAAGATATCCGCGCTAAGAAGCATCGGTGTGAGATATGCTCGAGACAATTTTCGCAAAAGTCAAAATTATTTGCTCATCACGTGTCTCACACTGGCCAGCAACCATTTAAATGTCTAAGCTGTGGCAAAAGTTACGCATCGAAGAGTAAACTCAGCGCGCATATGAGACTACACACCAAAACCAACGTACATCAATGTAAGGTGTGCGATAAAATATTTTCCTATCCGTCGTACTTGGAGGAGCATATAAAGGTCCACGATAAAAGTGACGATACGTCGCGGAGCAAGGACTACGAATGTAACACCTGTAACAAGCGTTTCCGGCTTTTAAAAAATTTGAAGGCTCACGAAAGACTCCATACTGGAAGGGGTTTGGTGCAATGCGAAATTTGTGATAAAAAATTTAGCCATAATTATAATCTAAAAATGCACTTGCGAACGCACAAGACGTCGAGGGTGCACAAATGCGAGTATTGCGACAAACGTTTCGCGCAGAAGGGTAATCTGGTCGAGCATTTGCGAATTCACACTAAAGTGAAACCTTTCGCGTGTAAGCTGTGCGGCAAGAGATTCGCGCAATCGAGTCATCTCAAAAGTCACGAAGCCTCGCACGGCACGTTGAGGCAACACCAATGCCGATTATGCGGAAAGAGGTTCAAACTGGCCAATCATTTGAAACGGCATTTAAATTTACATACCGGTTCGAAGACTTACAAGTGCAATCAGTGTAATCAAATGTTTTCGCAGTCCTTTAGTCTGACGAGACACTTAAAGAAGCATAACGAATCACACATATAATTTATATATAATTGTAATTTATGTACATACGAAACATGTCAATGGCTATATGCGAATGCATGTTTTATAATTATTAGAAGAGGATAAGATTTTCCTTCGTGCGTGATTGTAATTATTTTTTTGTTCTCTTAACTATTGTCTTCGTGTTTTCTTAAGAAATCCTAAGAATTTTGAAGACCTAAGGTCTGAAATCTTAAATGCGCTTTATGGAATGACTGAAGTAATACGATAACAAAAGGTAATCCTATTTTGTCGTAAAAAATTGTTTATTATACAATCTTGGTGCAATGCGAAATTTTAAATCCTTTATTTGTAACTTTTGAGGACCGTAGTGAGAATGTCCAATCCTTCTCGTAATTGTTCTTCCGTAATCGTTAACGGGGGCGATATTCTGATGATTTGACCATGTGCGGGTCTCGACAACAATCCAGCGTCTCTCAGCTTTAAACAGATGTCCCAACCCTCGGCAAATTCTGTAAGTAAAGGCCACCTTGAATGTATCGTAATAAAATTCAATACTTCTTGTTAAAAAAAGCACTGTCGAAGGATGTTATTCGATACATTATCATTGGATAAAATCATGGTTTGCGAGATATGATTTTAATTTTACGTGATCAACAAATATGTTATCTTCACTCATATCGCGCAATGGATTTTTAATTTGACGACAATTTATCAGCGATATAACTGAATCATTGATTTGTTCGTGATCGTTGAACCTTTGTTTATCACAAGACCGGCGAGAAGACCGCGCCCACGGAATTCCGTGGCGATGTCCTTCGGCAGCTTTTCGAGTTCTTCCTTCAGAATTTTTCCGAGCTTGTTCGCATTCTCTGCCAAATTCTCCTCCTCCAGAATTTTAACCGCCTCCAAAGCAACCCGGTTCCCAAGTGGACTCCCACCGAAGGTACTTCCATGTGAACCTGTTTCCAGACAGAGCATTATCTGGAAAGAAACAATCAGTCTGAATTAAAGATCCTTATCGCGCCAAATGAGTGATTAACATCGCTTTCTTTCGAGATACGTAACGGCAGATATCGCATTATCGCCTATTTGAAAGTTCAACAATAATTCAACGTAAGGAACGTGTTTTGTCACGATAATGATTATTAAAATATTTTAAATTTTATAAAATCGCATAAATTTAATTTATGGAACTAGTATTAAATTAAGGAACGCCCGAAATAGAGCTAATATATTGAATATCATTTTAATGATTACGATGAAACTTTTTCGGATACCTGATCGTCCGCCAAGACACCGGAAACCGGATACATGCCACCGGAGAGGGCTTTTCCCAAAATAAGAATATCCGGCCTGCAGCCTTCGTGATCAACCGCCAAACGCATGCCAGTTCTACAAAGACCAGTTTGCACTTCGTCGGCAATCCATAGAACGTTGTATTTCGTGCATAGTTCTCTTACACGTTTCAGATAACCGTCCTGAATGAAAAAAGTAAAAAAAGAAAAAAAATTAATTGCTATTGGCAAAAAGATAACGATCTCACTAACATTCCAATATCAACATGAAGGCAGAAGGCACTCTACGTGATTTTCTGCAGTAAAAAGCAGCGTTTTTGCAGTAAAAATAATTTCTCAGTAATAACTCGCATTAATATTTATAATGCCGTGTGTTTTCGTATTAACTCACAGCCGGTATAATGACGCCGGCTTCTCCCTGAATGGGTTCCATCATGAACGCGCAGATATTGGGATTCTCCTGAAACTTTTGTTCCAGAGCTAACAGGTCGTTGTACGGCACCTTTTCGAAAAGGGGCACGTAAGGACCAAAGTCCGTGTAGCAATTTGGATCCGTCGAAGCCGATAACGCCGCTATTGAACGGCCCCAGAAGTTTCCGTTGGCGAACACAACGGCAGCCTTGCCGCTCGGCACTTTTTTAATTCTATATCCCCAGCGTCTGGCCATTTTTATGGCCGTGTCACCACCTTCGACACCTACGATAAGGAAGGAATAAACGCTCCAACTCTTTTGTCTTCCAACAATGAAGAAGCTTTTACTTATCGCAAGCAGTATTAAAATCTTTCCGTGATAATTATTGAGATACTAAAACTAATTCTTTTAGGGAAAAAAGTATCCCAATTCTTGTTTAAAGTCCACACCTGTGTTCATAGGCAAAAACCGATCCCATCCCAGGAGTTTTGTCAGATATTCTCCAAATTCGCCGTGAGGTTCCGAGTAGAAGGCTCTTGACGTGTGCGCCAGCTTCCCGGCCTGATCTCTCATCACTTTCACCAAACGCGGGTGACAGTGGCCCTGGTTGACGGTAGAAAATCCTGCCAAGAAATCAAGATATCGTTTTCCATCGATATCCCACAGGTAGCATCCTTCCCCGCGAGAAAGAACAACTGGCAGCGGTTTAAAGTGTATACCGCCGTACTTGTTGTCGCGATCGATCACTTGCTGGGAACTCAGGAATCTTCTCTTTTCCGTTTCTCTTACGATGCTGAAGAATCTCTGTCTCATTGATTGCAAAGCCATGTTTTTCTTCTCACCCTGCAAATAGTTGAAATGTTGTAATGTTGCTGCAATATCGCCGAGTTTTGCATTCACAAACCTCCTTTTTTTTAAGTATACAAGTTAAGTTTACGAGTAAGAGTGCAAGTCGTCAGAAAATAAGCATCTGATGGCGATTCTGCCAATCTTGCTTTTATATCAGGGTAAAGAAGATATGACGAAAGATACGGCGGGATATGATTACTTATTTACTGGAATCGTGTATACATATAAGCATTGCGACACAGAGGGATTTAAAATAAATGTCTTCATACAGAACCATATCTGATAAAAAGTTCAGAGTAAAGGCGCCAGTACGCCGAAGTAAACGAATCACGATAAACAATACAATCTAAGGCATTTTTACATTAAGTCCATTAAGAGGAAATCGAAAAAACAACAAAAGAAAATTATGATTGTTTTGCATTTGATATGAATTTAAACTCTTTCATTGATAATATAATTTTCAGGTTCTTTAACTTTGTTGGGAATTTGACAGTGTTCATATAATATAACACAGGAAAGAATTAAAAAAGTCTAACGTAAATATTAAGAAAATAATGCTGTAGAAAATTAAAGATTATTTATACATTTTAATAAGAGACTTTAGACGATAAGTCAAAGTCTATTAAAGTGTATAATCCGAATAATTTTGCGATATAATCAATTAATCGAAATAATAATCTTATATATTATTACTTGGGAATTTTATTTACTGATTGCAAGCCATGCCTATATGTTTTTCGATACATATTATCTCTCGCGTCGTTGCACTAGGAATACATCATTATTTGCGTAGAGAATGTTATCGTACGAAGTTATTAATAACTTGAAATGAATAACTCATTTGTTACGTTAATTACATTTTTACTCGAGATAATAATACGACTACATACAAAGTGGATTATATATTCGGGCTTTCTTTACGAAATAGAACATCGTAGTATCATTTATAAGCGACGATAATTGTGTTCGTTTGCAACGTTCGACTGTTTTATGAAAAATATTAATAATTTGATATACGTCAATGCACTCATGACCGATTCAACCTCTTGTCTCTCGTATGTGTTACTTGATAAAATTCCGATCTGTCAAAAATGATGAACATTTTCGATATAGCATATATACGATACGGATTAACTTTACTGCACAAATATTGTCAAGATAAAAATAACAAAATGGACACATTGCACATTTTTAAATAAAATTATATACAAAATGCGCATATTGGGTAGATTAAGAAAATTATATGTGGGTATAGAATATCAATAGATCACATTGTTTGCATTTTCACAACGTAATCGTAATTCGCAAGTATCGTATTCGAGCAATATAAGTAATATAGTACTTAATTTTATAAAGTGTGGAGTGTAGTATTTATTATTATCGGTTCTATTTTTTAGTCAGCAAAATATTAGCAGTTAGCAAAATGCTAACAGTTTGCCAGCAGATTCGAGCAGAATAGCGTGTTGCGACGTTATTTCCCGTCATGTTCTCCTTGTGTCTGCTTCAATATTAAATAATGTCCTGCTTATTTTTCGTGTCGCGTGAAGCCGCTGTCTATTCACTTGCATAACGGTAACGCGTTAAAATTAAAATTACTAAATTACACGTAAATGATATACAACAGGTGTCCGTTAGTTATACGTGAGAATAGTCTTAGAAATGATATCCGCGCACTCGCGTATCTGTTCCTCCGTGATAATTAACGGCGGTGCCAGACGAATGATGTGTCCGTGCGTCGGTTTCGCCAGGAGCCCGCGTTCCTTCAGCTTCAAGCAGATATCCATGGCGTCGATCTTTTCATTAATGACGACGGCGTTCAAGAGGCCTTTTCCCCTCACTAAAGTGACTATCTCTTTCGGCAGCTTGCTAAGCTCGTCTCTGAGCACATGACCGAGCCTCTCCGCATTCTCGGCAAGTTTCTCCTCCTCCAGAACTCGAAGCGCCTCGAGGGCGATTCTGCATCCCAGAGGATTACCACCATAAGTTGACCCATGCTCGCCAGGCTTGATTGTGAGCATAACGGGATCGTTTGCTAGTACACCGGAAACGGGATAGAATCCTCCGGACAGGGCTTTACCGAGAATCAAAATATCCGGCTTCACGTTTTCGTAATCCACCGCGAGCCTCCTTCCCGTTCTCGCCAGGCCGGTCTGCACCTCATCCGCAATCCACAAGACATTGTTCTTCGCGCAAAGCTCTCGAATTCCTTTCAGATATCCGTCCTTTTCGAGGAACAGAGACAATTTTAAGAATAAAAGATCAAAGGTGGCTTCCTTCATGCTTGAACATTTGCGCGTGAAAGCTTACCTTGGGAACTACAACGCCAGCTTCACCTTGGATAGGTTCCACCATGAAAGCACAGACATTTGGATCGGCGAGAGCCCGTTCAAGTGCCGGAAGATCATCATAGGGCACGAGCTCGAAGCCCGGCATAAACGGTCCGAAACCCCTGTAGCTACTTGGATCGGTGCTTGAAGAGACAGCGCTCAAAGTTCTTCCCCAGAAGTTGCCCTCCGCAAACACTATCTTGGCCTGATTCTCCGGTATGCCCTTGCACGAGTATCCCCATCTGCGTGCCAATTTGCATGCCGTTTCGCCACCTTCCACGCCTGTGTTCATCGGCAGCCATTTGTCATATCTGAAAGAATAAAATTCTTTTTTTGAAGGATTATTTTAATCCGGATCTTTGTTTAAATTATAATCTAATTATATACTCCAATTCGTGTATCTTCTGAAATGTTAAATATTAGATTTTCGAAATAACACGTAACACCATGTTATATGTATGTACACTTATCTTCTACTTTCGTTGATCTCTCATTTAGATTTCGTTACGTCATCGTTTATCTTATCGATAAGCTTGGGTCTCAAAGGTAACACTTTGAAAAGTTTACCTGAAAAGTTTCGTGATATATTCTTCGAATTCACCCAAAATATCAGAATAAAACGCTCTGGAGGTCAGAGTTAAAATTTTCGCTTGATCGACCATTGCTTTATAGATTCTGGGATGGCAATGGCCTTGATTAACTGCCGAATAAGCGCTTAGAAAATCAAAATATCGTTTCTCCTCGACGTCCCACATAAAGACACCCTGAGCTCTGCACAGAGCCACGGGGAGTGGATGATAATTGTGAGCACCATATTTAGATTCACGATCGAATACTTGTTGAGACGTAAGTGTTCCGTGACATTGAATGCGCTAAAAATAGAAGAAATGTTTAAGTTAATCCCGATCTAAAGTGCTTTCAAATATTCTCTTTCAAATGTTTTGATGATAAAAAAGTTGATTATACATAAGTAAATAAATTAGGTATAGATTATTTTTTAAAGACGTAACTTAATGTAACAGTATTTCCAACTTATATGTACACATACTTACGATTATCCTAAAATTATGATAAAATGCTATATTACCTGAGACAACGTTCTTGCTGATCTTTTGATATTTAGCAATGCCATTCTCGTTATTGGCTCCATCGCGTAGATTTTTACTTCTTTGTTAATTAAGACGGCAGTAAATTATAACCACGACCGAGAAACTTGATATCGGAACTCTTTGAACTGTGAACTAATTGTAAGTGGGCCACTGTAAATTGAAAATACAGTTTTCGCGCGACAGCTGCTACTCTGCGAATTATAATGAAGTGAAAGTTTGTCAGAACGCAATTGTTCCATTAATTCTGAAATATTAATTTCGATATTTTCTCGAGATCTACCGACCAAACTTCAAAAAATTATGAATTAATTTTAACTTTTAAATTAATTCATGCATACAATAAAATTATATTATATACAGATACTACGTGCAATTTTACAATCAAAGTATCTTTTAGATTCTAATACCGAATTATTTGTTGATCCATAATCTCTTAAGCCGCTAAGGGCCATAATTATACAATTTAATTAAATCATATTTGTTTCTATTTTATATATTTAAATAATTAAGATAATTAATAGTGCACCAACTAAAGATTAAATATTAAAAGCTTGAAAACAAGTGTTATTTACTAAAATAATTCCTTCTCAATAAACTTTTCCCCAATTATAACGTTAATGAGTTAACGAACGTATATAATCTACTATACTCTTACAAAGCTGCAATTCAATCAGTCCAGCAGTCACTGATCGAATATCGACACAAGCGGACCCCAACGACTAGTCAGACTGGTAAATGATTGAGTTCCTCGTGCTTTAGGTCAAGTTTTATTTATCTCAAGCGTTCGAGTCGAAGGATACCATCACTACACGCCTCTTACTACGTGTACGCAATACAAGTCTTATTGCTTTCCCACCGACTGAGTATCCTTGTCGCACATATTATCGCTGATAATAACAGTAATAACCGCTCTCATATCTACGTATAGACATGATAGAAGCACACGGAAGATTTCACGAATTAACGTAAGTGGAAAAGACGGATAATTTTGTGATTTACAAAACGATTCTGAATCAACAATTTTTTTTTATTTCAAGATCAAGTGACGATTATTTTTTTTTTAATAAGAAAAAATTAAATTAAATTAAATTATAGTAAATTGAATTAAATTAAATTAAAATATTTCTAAGAATTATATCTTTGAATAGTTGGGGCTACAAATAAAATTATCGTTACTACAACCAATTACAAAAATACTTACATTTTAAAAATTAGAATTAATTATTAATTTCAATTCCTTAATTTATTATAGATCCAGTGCCAGTTTCACAGAGGTATAATGCCCACGTATTAAAGTTATTATGAGTGATGATAAAAATCAGTTTCCGTTTTCCATAGCATTTAAATGTGAGACAAATTCGAAAAACTAGGAGCAATCTCTTAATATCGGTTATACCTTCGTCGCATAATATATATATATATATACATATGTATGGAATATAATACATTTTTATATTATGTGGTATAAAATATTAATTATGTTTTGTGAAATACATATCAACTTGTTGAGTTGTTCCGCTTTGTTGCATCGATTCAATTGCTTTATTGACTATCACCTCCGACGTTTCCTCCGTTATCTAAAATAAAATGTAAAATCTGAAAAAACATAACATTATATCACATTATATTAGAGTATTATAATTTAACCAGGAGTCCTACATTACTAATGGTATCTAATACATGATCCGTGCTTTCACATCTTAATAATAGACGTCTCAAAGTGGTTAATGTAACAACGGCAACGTATATTAAAATTCGATATGCTCCGACAGTTATTTTATCCCATATCCTGTAACAAATAAATATTTTGGTAATTCTACAAGTATGTGCTATTACCAGTATCAAAAATCACTAATAAAGTTGCGATACAATTGCAGTTTTTATGACAACACATCAATCATTCATACTTAGCAATAGATCCATTACTTATTATGCCAGCAAAACACGAATAAAACCACGCATCGTATGGAAGATTGTAAAGTGCGTCAATTTTAACGAGATGCCTGTATAATTCTACGTCTTCTTTTTCCAATAGTGCGTATGTACAGTCTTGCAATTTTCCAACTTCTTTCCGCAGCTTTTCAACTTGCACAAAAAATCCGGATAATATCCAATACATGTCCACCAGCTTCTCTTCTTCCGATTCAACATCAATCACATGCCACAGGGTCTCGGCCATTTTGCTCATAGCTCTGGAATAGACGAAATTCTGTTGCAATATAACAATTTTGGCTATCATACAAAGTATCTATGAATTTACAAAGCCAATGGGTCCTTCAAGATCCACAGAGAAAAGCTATCGAAAAAATTCTGGATCTCAATTAAAACTTAAAAAAATTTAATTTGAGTTTAAAAAAGTCTGCAACGATATTGAATAATGCAACGAACCTGTACAACGGAGTTTCCAATTGAGCGGTCATATCAACCTTTGCTCTTCTTTTACGTAACAGCCACATCGCTAAGAATATTAGACGAGGCTTTGTAAAGTCGTCTATGACCTTGGTGACTCTCAGTGCTCTCTGCAAATCCTGAAATTCCGCCTTACGCTGGGCCATTATAAACCCCTGACTCTCCGCGTAAACTGGTACAACGTCGAGTAAGACTTTCCAGAGGAAATTTCTATACATAGCGGGTACGGTGAATCTTAAGCAAAACTGCTTCAGCTTTGTCTTGTCAATCGGGCGTTCCTTCAATAATATCTCCAGAGACTTCTTTTCTTCGACGCTGCGAAATCCAACCTGTCGTTTGAAAGAAATGATATTCTAATCGCGTGGCAATCTGACGACGAATATACGGCAGTATATAACTGTCGCTTCGATTCGAAGAACAAATGGATCTTGGATGAATTTTACCTTTTCGTAATACTGCGAACGAAAGTTCCGCTCATCCGTCATTGTTCTGGTCTCGTCGAGGTAGAAATATAGGTAGAAAAGAGAACTAGGCGATAATTAATAAGTTAAACGAGATAAGAAAGCGTTTTTACCGCAGCTCTATATTTTTCATTCCGTATTCACATATACGTAGCTGACTCGTGTGTCAAAATAATGCTTGTATAACCTATAAATTCTGCCGCATAGGTTACCGTGTGCGTGTGCAAGTTTCGGTTAGTATATTTATCGTTTTCACACTTTCAAAAAGTCTGAATTTACATCGTTGCGTTCGCTCCAGATCGAGAAGATTCGCATTTTCTTCACACACACATACACATACACGATACCTACGTAATTACTCTTTATTATCATCTGTTATTGACACGCCCACATGTCACTGCATCAACAGAGATCACAGTTTTATATACACATTTATAGTTCTATCGTTGATCCAACAAGTATCGCGACTTACCTTCTTAAGGTAGCTTATTACTTTTGTTTATTTGTGCGTAACAGTTTAATTAACAAGTTGTTTTTCGTCTTCCAATAATTTTTTTTAATTTGTCACAAAATGTAAGTAGAGTGGACACCGATAATTAGAAAGATACTTTCCTTGTGTAATGGAATATAATGATATATAATTTATCTTTTTTTTTCAGTTAATCTAATTATGTCCCAGGAAGAGAAGGACCTGGACGTAAATAAAGCCTTCGAGAATTTATTATTTGCGGAAGAAATTGCACAGAAGTCAGGCTACGAGAAAGGCTACGTGACTGGCAGGGAGCAGCTGCTAAAGGGATACCACCTTGGGTACCACAGAGCTAGCATAATCGCCGCGCAATTAGGATACTATAGTGGAGTATTGGAGCACTATTTACAGACTAATGACGCTAAATGCGAGAAGGCGGTGGCGATAGCTGGGATGCTCTTGGAAGACATTCGCCGCACTCTTCCCGATCACCAGGACGACAATCTGGACATTCTGAAAGCTGTGGAAGATATTAAGTTCAAATATGCCAAATTCTGTTCTCTAGCAAAAATTAGTTCGGTTTATCCGGAGACGGATAGACTTGAATTTTAATGCGACGACGATGGCGGAATATAACCAGCACTTTGAGAAAGCGTTGGCGTTCATTAATATCTATCGGAAGCTGGTAGACTGTCATCTGGTTGACTTTATTACCGAAGGATTATGGGACAAGTGCTTGCCGGAGAGACTTAGATCGGAGCTTGAAAGTATTACTGATACGAGCGACGATATCTGGACGGGAAACGACACAGATTCGGAATTGAGTAATTTCATACGATTGACAAGATCACTCTCTTTAGAATCGTGCCCAGCTGTTACGTGGATGGACGATTTGACAAAGCTTTTACCGCAGTCTTCCGAGGGAGGTTCGATCGAAAATAAACTCGACGTTCGCCCGAAGTCTGAGCTCATGAATACAAAGAAGTCACACGAAATCGAAGTGCTTGGAAAAGTCATTGCCGAAACGGCACTTATCACCCGCAGCTTAGTAATAGACGCTGGAGCTGGGAAAGCGTATTTGTCGACGTATTTGTCAGAACATTTCAATATCCCTGTATTGGCGATCGATTCGTCGCAAGTTTGTCACAAGGGTGCGATAAGTCGTCAGGAAAAGATTCAGAAGAGGAAACGACCGTTAACAAAGGTTCGTGAAAAACACACATTCAATCACATTATATATCGTTATCGTTTATGACGTTATAAAAAAATCTCAAGTTTTTTAGGTTCGATATATAGTTCAAGAATTGGACGACATGACTAATTATAACAAAATGGTGAATATATATTACCCTGATTGGATCGTAAACAAAAATCTGATTTTGACAGGATTACACACTTGTGGAATGCTTGTGCATTCTGTAATCAAAGCTTTCTTACGTGCGAAGGACATTAATTTGCTTCTTGTAGTCCCATGCTGTTATCATTTAGCGGATGAAACATTGAGCGGACGTTGGAATTTCACTAAAAATGCCAGAATGTTGGCTCAACAATCTATCGAAAGGAGTAAACGTAATAAGCATCTTTCTCCTTCGTTATTTTACAGAGCCGTGCTGCAAGTTATTCTACGTTCAATGGGTCAGTACGGACGACGTAGACGTAAATATATTTCAATATTGACATTTTCGATCATTGAATTGGATCTTGTGCCTCAATTTAATAAAGCGATATTACATTTTTAGCTTTAGCGTAAGACTAAACAAGAATAGAGATCAGGGCTTCGAAGTATGAGGCAAGTTTATACAGCTCACAAATTATTAGGCACAAGATACCATTCAATGACCAAAAACGTTAATATTCATTTATCCTGTATCATAGACACATCGATCACTATTTACTGAATTATTTTATATATTTTGAATTGACATAAATTTACATTATACATGTGTAATAATATATATCGTTAATAGGATATTACAATGCTAAAATAGGTCGTGGTGGATCACTGAATAATTTCGCGGATTACGCAAAGTGCGCGCTATCTAAAATCGGAGTGGATAAGAAACAGGTGTGCGTTCAACCTCGACTTATTTTTCTCTTCATATGTTCTAACGCGTCAACAGAAATTTTACGAAATATACGTTTTTAGATACCACCCGCTTATGCGTTGCAACAAATATATCAGAATCACATGCATTTCGAACCAAAGTTGCGTTTCTTTCAAATGTTGAGAATACATATGAGCTCAGTGGTGGAAGCGGCAATCATGTTGGATAGAGTAATATTTTTACAAAATAATATCCAATGTTCCAAAGTTGCTGTAATACGTTTGTTTGATCCAGCACTCTCTCCCAGATGTTATGGAATAATTGCAACGAAATAAGTACAATAAAAATAGGAAAATATTAAAGATGTATAGAGACAGAAAAAAAAGATTTAATCTAATTATAAAACGGTACGCCAATTTATTCATAGAAAGTACTTGATATTCTTGGTACAAATATGAATAATTCAAACATGAAATGAATTTAACAATTACATATAAATTGTATTATTGCATATATAAAACAAGGCAATTTTCAATAAAAATTTTTTCATTAAATCACTCATCAATATTCAAATTCATACAATTGACTCGTTCGAATAGAGAATACTGAAATATATATATATATATATATATATATATATTTTTTTTTTTTTCTAGTCCATTACTTTAACTGATATAGTTGTTGAATATAAATGTGAGATTTTCAAGTGATACCTTTATTTATCTTAAAAATAATCACTTTTTATTAACGCATTCATCGTACATTATACATATACAATTACTTAACTCGCGATAGAGTCAAGAGACTTATATTCTAAATTTTATCCCTAATATCATAATCTTCCCGTTTGCTTTGTATATTTATAATACAATTGCGTATATTTCAGTGTACGAGAGCGAGTTCGTAAGTAACTCTAAGGAAATACAAACAGAAACTATAGAACTGCAATTGCACTGTATACACCTCACTTCGATTTCTACTTCGTCCTGTAATACTTTACTGTAATACAGCTAGATTCTAGAAAACGCACGTAATTTTAATACATTTGACAAAGATTATAAGCCATATCGACTGAAACCTTCAATATCTAGTAAATTGTTTTGTTTCGAGCAGACGTACATAAAAATAAGAAGTTAATATTATACATATGTATAAAATACATGTTTATTACTTTTATTTATAAAAAGATTCGGTATTAATATCATCCAATAAATATCCATCAAATAATTGATGTAATTTTCAATTTTTGCGGAAAATAATCAAAAATTTGTGCAAATATCAAAATTTATGAAACAAAAATTGTTAAGGAGGGTTTTTTTTAATTTGAGACAAGAGCACGTTGCACATTATCGCACATTTTTTAACTATTTTGCATTTGCGATTAATCACTCTTTGGCTGTCGTCGAGACTAATCGAGTTTAAGAGCACAATGACTTAAAAATCAATCCAGTACACAGTAACTAAAATTAATTGTCGTTTCCTACAAGTTAGTTTCAAATGATTCTATTTTTTGTGAACGTGCTATTGATATTTTATGTAAATATACCAATAATAACACAAATTAAAGATAAAACACATTATTTGACCAACCATTATATTATAATTTTAATTTTATATAAATCAATAATGCCACTGCATTAAAACATATTCTTCCTAAAAGTTTTGATATTTTTGTAAAATAGAAGCAAAAAATATACAAGATTCTATTCTATTGTAAAACGTTTCTTTTCGTTTTAACATCAATGACTCCGATTATAACACGCATAATTTAAGAGAATTATTGATTCTCAATTAATAATTAATATCTCATTTTATTCAGTAACGTTAACGTCTACCAGTGTCTTTCAATGACGAACTATCACTTTGTATATCTTTCTAGTATCGAGGCCTTTCTCGTTACGTTTATAGTTTCCATCTATTAAAATAAATAGTTTGTGCAGAAAGAAACGAGTCGCATGATCTATAAATATTAGCTGAATTATGGTGTATGATATACAAGAATATATAACAAGTAATTACTATATCATACAAAAGGAAAATACGTTTCAAAGAATTTGCATCCTTTTCAATTGTCAATTAATGCTGCTTTTGTATGCAAAAATTATGCTTACAAGGAATGTGTAAAAGCTATTTCTAGTGCTACAAATGTACGGAGATGCAAAAATACGTTGCGCAATTTACACTAGCACTTGATATAAAAAGTGGTAACATAAATTAGAAACAAGAGAAAAGGATACGACATCAAATTCAAGGTATAAATCTAATAAAATAGGGATTACAGTTTTCACCGATAACTTCGATTTGTGCCGTTGGCGAGCGCTGCGCGAAGAGTCACCGATATTGATTACTTTGCGTAAAATTGTTACATCTGATTTAAAAGTCGGCGCAAGAATCTTGAAAAGGAAGATCTAATGTGTTACGTTTTTTTTGGACATAACACGCTTGTCGTACGATCATACACGACTCTGAGATCAACCGACGGTATTAATCGCACAAGCACCGCTTGTGCAAATTTGTCACAACCTAAACACATTAAGTTCCATCGATAAGTCCTAAAATCAAGCTTAGTTACTGCCTTAAACAAATAGTATAATACAATATAGACAACTCTATTACAGTCGCCTGATTCGAGTCAGGTGCGCGCGCGCACGCGCGCACGCACGCACGCACGCACGCACGCGCACACACGCACACGCACACGCACACGCACACACACACACACACATTTCATAGTAACGAGCTCTTCACCTCTGATTAAGGGTGAAACTTTACCGCTTGGCTAAAGTATTCTCGTCGTGCGCTATATGGCTTGTCTTACATTTTTCAATAGACATTATAGCGCGGCGGAATTACAATTGTCGACTAGTGGTGATAGCGGACCGATCTTTCCTCTTCCACTGCCTACTCGGTCTGCCTCGTACTGAACGTCCAAGGACAAACCTAAAATAACAAAAGCACTTAAGTTCTACATTGTGCGTTACAATAAGTAAAACACAGTATTCTCGTAACCGTTGCTACATGTATATAACGATTTTCGCGTAAGACGTAAAATTTTTTTCGCGTAAATTTCAATCCACTCATTCACACCAAGTCGATAGAAATTGCAATTAAAACAATTTTCGATGAATCCCATCACCATAAACATATTTGGCATTTTAGCCGTAATATTTGACAACCTGTAACGTACATTTCTGATATGCGTATTTACCGGAGGGCCTCCGGGAAGTGGATGGGTGATGCAACGATCCCGTTGACATCGTATTTGATTCGGGAATAAATGCGGCTACTAGCAGCGCGCAGATCACAAGTAACGCACCAAACACGAACGGCGGCCCCGGTACAAGCTGGAAATACAATTTAACAAAACACTTGATTTTTATTTAAATCAACACATCGAGGATAACACTTTGCTTCTATACATATTTATATATATATAAACATATTGATTCTTATCTTTCGATAAATAAGTTTTCAACGTTGCACGTATAAAATTTCCAGAACAGATAGCTAACAAAAAGAAACTATTCTTACCTGCAGATATAACGTACGTACCTGAGGCATTACGTCGAGATGCGTACTAGTTCCCGTTCCGTTGTTTTCGTCCACGAACGACGGTTTCAAGGGGAGATTGGGCGTGTCGTCGTTAAGATCGACATGAAAGAGGTAAAATATGACGCCGAACATAGCAGGTCCAAGTCCATTGCAGAGACCACGCATCCCAGTTACCATACCTTGTACCAATCCTTGTTTATCAGCGTCAGAATGCATGGATACGAATGCGGAAATCGCGGGATACGTGATGCTCGACACGGAAGCAAGTACTCCGGCGGCCCACATCATCCTAGAAATAGTTAACGCTCGATAACACTCGTCGTCGTTTCGATGCGTCACTACGAGCGTAACATTGCTACGATGCAAATGAAGTTTACCACGTTTGCGAGCCGAATCCATACCACATGAGCTGTAACATCTCGAATAACAGCCCGAGCATTATAGTATGTTTGCCGCCGAGGGTTCTCATCAAGGGTCCTAATACAATTTGCGCTCCCACACTCAGGATGCCCACCACAGCGATAAATATTGCCACCATGACATTGGAGAAACCCATAGCCAATTTTAAGTAAACGAATATACAACTATACTGTCCCGCTTCAGGAAGGTAGCTCAGGAACACGGTGACACACAGCATTAAAATAGTATGGTCTTTTCCAACCTGTAAAACCAATTTTGTGATATATTTATATATTCTTTATATATATATATATATATTATATGTTCTTATTTTTAAAAATGATACATCGCACGGCATCCTCTCTCTACGCGATGGATTTTATTTTTTCAATACGTTACAGGCTTTATATATATATATATATATACCTTTCCAAGAGCGGCAAACGGATCAGCTTGCTCCCACGAGATGGGTGCTGGTGGACGTGTTTTTTCAGGCAAACTTTCAGGTACGGCCACTAATATGAAAAACACATCCAAGACTGCGATAGCCGTCGCTAATGCTACGGCAAGATTCTCTCCGTACGTGTTCATGATATAAGCACCCAAAGCTGGACTTATCACCATACTCGCGGCAAAAGTTGCCGACACCTGGAGGAACGAACAAAATATAAACGTGATTTTATAAATCGGATAACCACGCATCGCGCCAGATTATTTCCCGTCGTTACTCGCGAAACAAAACTTTGGGCATTGAAATGCAAATATTGTCACTTCAAATGACATTCACGTACCAAGCCATAAGCCAGTGATCTTTGATTTTCTTCCGTTACGTCCGCAACGTACGCGAACACGACCGAGAACGTGCAAGCGAATACGCCACTGATAGAAATCATGGCGAAAAACCACCACGTGTTAATGCTCATTAGGGGAATCGGTGCGCACGTGAAGGCCACTGTGATGAGTAAAAAAAATTTTCGACCCCATACGTCGGAGAGAGCGCCGATCAGTGGCGCGGAGAGAAAAGATAGGATTCCTTTGATTCCTATTATCAAGCCATTCATCAGGAACGTGTGATCCGGAAACGTTTCGTTCAGTACCCTAATAATAGGCATGGTTAACAGTCCCCACGCAAAGAATTCCAGGAATATTACGACCAGTGCGTGATACACGCTCGCCTCGCCGACACCGGAGCTCTGAAAAATAAAACGCAACGGCACATCAAACGATGATCTTTGACACGAGCGGGTGGTACACGGGTATTACACAATTACGCATATAGGATAATCTCTAACGAAAGCGTAGGAGTCGCAGCAGCGTACGTAAAATAAATTTCGACAAACAGATACGGCCTTCTCCGCGCTTATACCGCGAGTGGCGGATACTTATGATATTTCAGCAGCTGACCTTGAGGTGTCCGTAGCATTGCCGAACAAACGTAGGGGGAGGCGCGAGTTTGGCTACAGCGCGATCCCGACCGTTACGTATCTCGGAACGGGTCGGGCCCGAGCCCTCCGTTCCACCGTTCGCCCCAGGGGGCATGACCCCTAAAAAATGTCGCTGTACACGTTTCCTCTCATATTCTCACATTTTACGCGACGCTCGTGCCGTTATTCCGCTTACGGGCGCGCGACAAAGAGACGGACAATCTTCTCTCGACGTCATATCGGCGCACCGCCACAGTTTCGACGTCACTCGCAGCTTATTGCTCGTCAAGCCCGCACGATTTCTCTCTCATAGCTTTTCCAACGTGTAACGTCTAAAATAGACGAGATGCCGCACCACGCGCGAGACGCGTGGCCTCGCTCATACATTTCCGCTACATTTTATCTTAATTGTTTACGAATAGTTTTTCTTCGGTCATTCCGTCACGACTATTTGATTTATCGGCGTTAGATTTGCATTACAAACGAGGTGGTTACAACCAAGTATATCCGTGTCGTCGCTGTTACGCGCGTTCGTCACGTCCGTTAGAATCGGCAATGCCCGATGGTTAATACAAAACTTATTGATTTTATTTACGACGTTCGATAAAACTAGCGGCCTTTACGTCTATTTGTCATTACTTTTGCAATTATTTAATCCTACATCTTCTTACGCGCGCTCTGCTTTAACGAGAGAGAGAGAGAGTTTCGGTAAGAAATATTAATTTTAATCGCGAGATACAACGAGTCACTCCGACGCGCTTCCTCGTTCGCACGTATATTTACGGGAACGCGACACAATCGACCTTTCGGCGACGATCTCCGACGGTCGTCAACTCGTTCGAACTTTATTACGGCGGTGCGAGGCTCAAGCTAGCGCGCGTCCTTCCTCTTAAAATCGCGTTCGACGCGCGCATTTTACATTTGTTCAAAAGTAACTCTGCGATCGCATCGAGTCAGCTGGTAACGCTGTCGTCTCGCGCGTACAGTGCCAAATCGCCGCCGTCGTCATTGGGTTATTTCTCGGCGAGTTACGAGATCCGGAGAAGCGAAGCGGGGGAGCTACGTCGCGCCCCTATACGCGACTGTCTCGACGGCCACGACGGGGCGAAGCTTCGAAGCTTATAGGAAAACCGAGAGGCGTCTTTCGGTGTCGTCGTCGAACATCGCGTTTCTCACACATCCTCCCTCCATCCCTCTTCGCGACAGAGATTTTCCCTCGCGACGAACGGCGAGCGGCCTTGATTCGATCGCGCACGGCGACGTCACGGAGATATCCACGGACGGGAGAGACTCGCGGCGACGGGGACGCTTCTCGTTCGCGGTGCTCCCCCACGCGCGACGCGCGACACTCGACGTCCGGGAGTCTTCCGCGGTGCCGGGTGCGGCAGTGCGGTGCGCGCGTTCCCCGAAGCGGCGGCTTCGCTTTGCGCCGCGGACGGAGTTTTCCCTTCTCCCTCTCGGCCTCCCGTCGCGTATCGCTATTCTTGGAGAGACCGCAGCCCGCAGCCGTCGCGGCGAGATCTCGGGCGATCTCGCATATATTTCCAGCCGGAGACCGTTCGCGGCGTCAACCCCTCGCCCTCGCGCGGGACGGTGCGCGCGACGAGGAATCGAACCTCCGCGTATCGCGACTGCGTCCCCACCCCCACCCCGCGCCGGCCCGCTCGACGACGCACGACGACTCGAGCTAACTCCGGAGTCCGGACCCTCCCCCTCGAGTCCTAGCCCAACGACGGCGCGTCGGCCAGCCGGGCCAGCTCAGACCAGCCGGCGTCTCGCTCGGAACGCTCGGATTACTCGGTTCCCTCGGGCGGCATCCCGGCACCCGCGAGGGGAAGCTTCCGCTCTGCGTTTTACGGAAATAACCGCGCGACGCGTCGCGATCTATCGTCGGCGCGGATGGGAACACGCGTAACGCATCGTCGAATAATTGATCGATGCGCGCGACGCGCTCACGCTACGTGTCGCGCGCAAGGAAAGATATACGTATATATGTATGTACATACGTGCGACATATATGTGGCGTTGACGATAAAAAAAAAGCGCCAACACGGTCGCGCCGTGGAACGTCTACTTTTATCTTTTCCGAGTTTAAATATAGAATAACCTCGGCAAAAACAATATTTAAAAGTCAAAACGGTCGAGGAAAAAATTGCGCGAGTCGAACGACGGAAAGGAATTAATTTGATTTGTATCAAATACAAAGGCTTGTCGAGCGATTCGTCGAACATCGATTTATCGGACGTGGCGTAAATAAGTAGCTTACGGCAACATCGATCGTAGATATAAAGACTCGAAAGCGAAGTTTCTCTCTCTTTCCGTTGAGCGACGTACCCAGATTGAGAGCAATAAAGAGTATAAATCGCGCGCAACAACCGGTATCTAAAATAAAAATACCAGCGATTAAAAACACGATAAATTATACTTTCTTCCGTCGGTCCGATTTTTTCGTTCCACGCGTCGGATTATCCTTTTTAAATACATAGTTGAAAGGTGTTTACAAAAATTGGTTGATCAGCTGACAACGCGTCACACAGGTTACGTAGATAAGCCGCGATCGCTGCGATCGTCGCGATCCTTTTTTCCGTGCGTGCGCTGCGCTTTGTCTCGAACAAAAAAAAATGTGTAACGGAAAATGAAACGTGGGGGGGGGGGGGCGAGCAACCTGCACCCGCACCCGCACCTGCGTGAGACAACGATTTTTCGAGATAACGCGCGAATACTGGAAAATACTCGATGCACGGCACACGCGTCACGCGCATACGTACACGCGTACGTGCGCTTGTCGCGTCTGTTTGAGAAATAATTCATACGCATAGGTGCAAACATAATATATTTATCGACGATTAAGCGTCCGAGGGACGGGGGTCGGGGGTCGAGTGGAGTTTCCGCGTGAACGAGGCAACTCGTTGGGTACCGATCGCGCGGTGCTCCGCGAAGATAAAATGGGACTCGAGATAAAAGCGACGCGTATCGGGGTATCGCGGGCACCGGGCACGGGCAGGACGCAGGTATGCCGCGGGTGTCGGAGGGAGAGAGCGCCCAGCGGCCCAGCGCTCGGGGTAAGGGGGCAGGGGGGGTGTCGGGAAAGTCGCGTTTGGAGGTTCGACGTAAAAATTCATCGGGTACCGTGACGACTCCATCCTTCATAATGGACTTTCGGCTCCGCACGATCATGCCCACGACCTTCTTCGAGACCTTGGCGGGCATATTCGCGCACTGCGCGCACAGACTCTTTCGCTTCTTCAGTTTCATGAATTCCTAGACTCTCGACGGCGCGAAAGAAGTCATTTTTCCCAGGCACCGCCGCGCACCGCGCACCGCGCGTTCTCGCCGCCCGTCGTCCGTCGTCCCCCGGAGATTTACTTTCGGCTTCGGCTGTCGCGGACCGTTGCGACCGTCGCTGTTACCGTTCCCAATGTTCTCGCGATGGCATCTACGTAACAGTGGCGCAAACGAGGCGAGGACGAACGAACGTATCCGCATCCGCGCGTCCGCGGACCGACGCGGGCTATCGCGCACTACTTATCGCGGACGGTCGTGAACGCTGTACGATATCGTCGAATATCGTGGAGTTTGGAGTCGCGACAGATGGCGACATTAGCGACTTGGCGTTAGGGATCCTCCAGAGAGGGATCGGACTAACCGTCGCCATTTTGTTTCAAAACCGGAAGTAGTATATTCAGCGGCAAAACTCAAACGTGTTTCAATGCAAATGTGTATATTTTATATAATTAGACATGACAGACGCGCGCTACGCGCGTGTTATTTAGCTTTAATTATACAATTCCTATTACATTATACTATTAACGAATTAATACACAAACTGTCAAAATAAGTAATGATAGATGTTTACGAAATAAGTGCAATAAAAAAGCAATCAGCATCGCGGAAAAATCTCAACAATGAAACCTTACATGACTTTTTTATGAGTAAATTATTCTTATACAATAAGAAAAATAAAATATTTCATATTTAAATACCGAAAATGTTGTACAGTAATTCTTACAGTTATAGTTTATTTACAAATAATAAAATATAAACAAATTCTTTCAGTGGTAATTGATGCGCAAGAGTTCCTTTCGTAAAAAATATTTATTGATTCGTAAAAAATATATATTGATGACAAAAAACAAATGTAACTTAAAAAATAAATATATAAATGCAAAAATGTTCAAAAATGTGTATATAAAGTGTTTGAAAATTGCTGAATCGTGTAAAATTAATTTGTGTATAATAATAAATGTATAAAAAAAATGTTGTAAAACTTGATCAGTCACATTTTTGATTTATATTTTAAATTTCTTTTTTAATGCTGGATGTATATTGGCAGCAGACGATTGCATCTGAAACAAAATAAATCCATGTTAATTTATTTTCTACTTTTCAAAACAAGTGTAGCGTAATATAAATGATTTATAATGCATACATTTTTTGAAAGAATGTATCCTAAAACTGCCAATTATTGTATTTCTTCGAAAACAGTATAAAAAAGAACGAAACCAAATAAAAGCAAAGAATAAAATATATTTTATTTGACATATTCATGCATTGCTACACTTTTACTGGCACAAGTTGCACTCTTATTCGATTTTAATTTCGTTGAACGAGATTTCAGTTTAAACGCATGATAACAAAGAATAATTTTTTTTTTCAGATTGTGGCATTCGGGTAATGAAAATGCAATTTCTTCGTATTTAGTGACAAAAAAACTTTTCAAATTAATTTTATGCAAATGCACTTGCTCATAGAACATTCGGAAAATTCTTTCCATTTGGATGAAAAATTTAAATGTTTCAATGTTTACAAAAAAGTAGCATTTTCGTTTTTTGGTTTTGATTCTGCTTAATAAAGTATAAGAGTCATTAATAATTGTATTCGATTTGGTAGCATTTATACATACATCGCAAACCTTTTGATTTTTATAAATATTTGCTACGATATATCCAGCTATGTGATATAAAACATTTAATTCAGTCTGGCTTAGATTTTGGCGTTGATTAGAAATAAGTGGCTCAAAACTACTAGTATTACTTGTTAAAAAATGCGAGTTAACAGAGCGATTTTTTAATAGGATATCTAAAAACTCCGATAAGAATTGACGATCGTCTTCGTGATAATTACTTTTACAAATTGGTTTTATAAATTGTGAAATAGTAATAAGTTTCAAATTATTTTTGAATTGCAGAGCGTTTGGAATAACATTTTTTAGTCTAATTATCGAAAACAAATTTTCTAAACAGTCTTGTGTTAATCGTGATGCTAAAAAGAAAGTAAAACCATTACTTAATAAATCTTTTGATAATTCAATAACCGTTTTCGTAGATATTATTAGCGCAGTTTGAAACGGTTTCCACCTACCATCATTGCCTACTTTTATACATGTGAAAAGTTCAATAGCCTCTTCAAGAAATTCAATTGCTTCATTATACTTTTCAGGCCTTTCATGACTTAAAGCTATTCCAATATTCCTACTGCTCATGATATGAAACCATCGTGCCATAAAATCTATGAACCACGCAGTTGTTAATCGTTCATCACTATAATTGTTATTTACCAAGTATTGTAATCCTGAACTTAATTCTTCGCAAAAAACTCTGGTTGCATTGCTGACTCGCATTTTTAGAAAGTGATTGCTAGTATCTAAATTTTCTTCACGTAGCTTGGGTGCTAATCTTAAATCAATATTTTTATCTTCGTTAAGTACGTCATTTAAATGTTCACAATTAGCTACATTTGAAGGTAAAGAATATTTTTTCGCAAAACTTATCAGAAATAGTAATAATTTTGTTATTTAAAAACCCCGCTTTTGTATTTTTAAAAGCATGTGGTGAATCCGCGTAAAAATACAATTTCCTTTTCTTATCGAACGGATGCGTACACCAATTAATTATTTGTGAATGTCGTGAAGCATTAATGCCGTACGCTCTCCACATAGCTTGGTTAGCTGGGCCCATGTCCGAGGTGATTGCGTGGACGCGCAATCCAATTTCTTCGGCTTTTATAATAATTTCATCAATCACAGATTTTAAATTTGCACCTTTTACAAAATCGCCCGTAAGATCGTATCTCACTACTTGTTTCCACCTTGCACCAAGCCCAGCTAACATTACAACTAATGCATGAGTTGCCGTTGCAGTATGATCGTGCCCGACTAGAGTTACATTGCCAACGTACATATTCGTTGATGTATCGTAAAACCTTCCTGGTGTAATACTCATTTCGTCGAGAACTATTATACAATCTTTGTACAAATCTTTTTCAAAGCAAGCAATTTTAATTTTTAAAAATTCGAATACTTCTGTAATTACTTCACCACTAAAAAATTTTAAATTTTCCAATTTTCTTGTTAGTACTCTAATACAAGGGAAAGGAAGTTTTTGCCGTAATATTTCTTCATAACCTGCTGTACCACATGCAAATCTTAATTTGTAAGCATTTATCAAAGTTTCGTTGCACCAACGAGGCATTCTTTTATATTCTCGAGTTAATAATTTAATTTGATCTTCATTTAGAATGCAAGATAAACTTTCCTTTAATTTGTTTGAACGTACTTCCTGTTGTAATTTTTTATTCCGTTTATTGGCTGCAATAAGACTCTTTTTCAAAGCAATCCTAGATTTTTCCGATTTGTCATATAATTTTTGTAATCTATTAAATCGTTGTTCAAGTGTTTCTTCGAAAGGCGTTTTTTCCTTCAGTTCTTCAATACTTCCTTCAGTTTCCTGAATTTCTTCTGAATTGTTGTGAACATCACCTGCACATAAATTTTTTGAAATAAAAAACTGACATTTGTTCGCAGAAAAAAAATTAAATACTGGTTTCAAAAGAAGCCCTATTAAAAAGTAATAAATATTTATTTTTAGCTTAAAAGTACGAATTTTCGATTAATTTATGATAAAAATGATAATTTAAGTATTGTATTTCATTATTTATACAAAAAGCGATATATTTATTATATTTAAAATAATTTTGAACACACTTTAGATTTTCTTCATAATTTTCAAATAATTATTATTATTACAAACATTTTTTAAGGTTTCTTTTTTAATTAAGGGAAAAGTAGTATAGTATACTCCGATATTATGTCATATAATCAAAACAAGTTCTATAGTTTCAATGTCGGTTAATAATTGAAAAAAGTATACAAAATTCAAGTATTATAAACATTAAAAGATTAAAAATTTTAACATATAAATCATTACTTTCTTAAAAAATGTTTTTATATTATCACTAATAAATATACTGTAATGTAATGAGATCTTACCATTATTTATGGGTCTTTCTTGTGCTTCTTGCGATGTATTATTAAAATTTTCATGTTCATTTTCAGGAATATTCTTTGGTTCATCTTCTTCTTGTACAGATGTCTGTATCAGACGATCACCAAAAATAGTTGGAACTGCTGTAGATTTCAAGCGGCGTTTACCTCCCCGTGTTTCTCTCCACATCTCGTCTGAGAAATGAATCTGACAAAAATATTGAGTAATTTAATTAGAAAAAATAAGAAATAACAATAAAATAGATTATTTTTGTGTATTAAAACTTTGTTATTTTTGTTAATTATATTTAGTCCTAAAATAATAAGTAATAGTAAAATTAATAGTAAAAATGATAATAGTTAATACTTATAGTAATCTTTTTTATAAAAAATGCAAAGAACATTAACTTTTAAGTAAGCAAAATTGATTTTAAAACTTTTCCTTATCATTAATATCCATTTTTACCAATGCAGATTAACTTTGATTTTGGCTTAACTTTTATCTTTCTCTAATTTCAAGAACTAGAAAAAGATAAAAAGTAAGTTAAACCGTGATTAAAGTTAATCTATAATGGTAGAAATGGACATAAGTCAAATAAATATATTATGTTTGTACTTACTGAACACAATGCCGAGGCCATATTCTTAAGCACAGACTTCGTCAAGACGATCTTAAGCTCAAAACTTGTGTTCTCAAGATTTATCTATGCATGTAAAGCCGTCTTCAGACGGTTTTCGATCTTAAGACCGTCTTGGCCAAGATCATGCTTAAGCTTAAGACAAATCTTGAGCAACGTCTATGAATTCCGCCCCAGGAACCCAGTCTGCACGGTTAACATTAGCAATCCATACTTTTCTTCTTTTCTCTTCTCGTGGGAATCTGCACATTTGGAAGCCTTTGCTCGATGAGTTCGTACAGTAATCTGCACTGCAACCCGTCATATTTCTAAATCGTACATCACCGTTCTTTCGTCAGGCGCGTAGATGAGAATAGCCTAATAGTCCTACAGAAACAGAGCAACGTTTCACGTGAAATAATCATAGACGAGGCAAGGGCACCGTAAAGTTCCTTAACTAATTATCGTTTCACTGGCGTACTAACCTACACGACTAACTTGTCCTCGTCTTTCTCCGATCGTTGACGCCAATAAAGGAGAACGCTGCGTCGTAGGTTGACGACGACGACGACGACGACGACAGGGTATACCGTGACGACGCGGTTTTCTGTTTACTCGCTCTCCTCTCCTCGTTTCGTTGCGATTTACGGTCACGCGAACGCGTGTGTGTATGGCTCTATCTCTCTTACTCGCTCGCTCTTTCTCTCTCTGTTTCCGGTTTTGAAACAAATTGTCGCCGACCAATAGAAAACGATACCCACTTAGTCCGATCCCTCTCTGGAGGATCCCTACTTGGCGTCAACGGGCGGGTCTCCGTGCGCGCGATGTCGCTCGGGTGTCCGAGTACTCCGAGTATCCGGCCCACGCCATTGGTCGTTTTCATCTTCGGGCCGTTCGGAAGTACAATGGAGGATTCGCACCGCGTCCGATGTTCGACGTACGACGATCCGACGTCCAATAAGAAATTTTTGTCTCTAATAATAAATTCCGTTATTGGACGTCGGATCGTCGTACGTCGAACATCGGACGCGATGTGAATCCTCCGTAAGGCTGAGTCTCCACTGAGCGCGTCACGCGTCGCGTCGTCGCGAGTTGAACCACGCGAATCATCCCATTTTGATACCGTCGCAAGTAACGTGATAAATGGGATGTTTTGCGCGGTTGACTTATGCTGCGTTCCCACTATACGCGTCGCGACGCCGCGTCAAGAGTTATCCAATCAAAACGTTTCATTTTACGACGTCATTTCCGACAAGATCTTGCGACGACTGTCTTTCGCTAGTCGCTAGTCGCGTCTACGTGATTCGCCGTCCATGGCCGAGACGGTCCGCAGCGGCACCACCTAGCGTCGCGCGCGCGAGACTCGACGGTCGACGACGCGCGACGCGTCTCGGGTGAGTCGGCAGTCGCCGGACGCGGACGGCGGCGGGCAGCGGAGTCGAGAGTGGTCGGTGTCGGTGGTCGGACGGCCGAGCTACGTTGATTAGCGCGCGCCGCGCGCACTGCCGCTTTGCGCGCAGCACCGTGAGAGTGCGTAGCGTTCGGCGGTGGAAGAGAAAAAAAAATGGTGGTTATTTGGGTGTAGTCGGGGCGACGTGTCTGCGACACGAACGTGAGTACCGGCTGGCTGAGGGATTTAAACGGAGTGCCGTTACGTTGAGCGCAACCTGGCGCAACCGCGGGGCGCGGGTTGCCAGGAACGATCGTGGCCCGTGTCCGGTAGGAACGAAAATACGAGAGCGCTCAGCGCGGATTCTCCCCCCGCGTCAAGTAGGTACTGGCTCCGCTCTCTCTCGCACCTTCGCGTCACGCGTATACGTCGCGCGGGCATCATTGGCGAGATACGTTATCGGTCAAAAATAACGGCGCGCCGCGCCGCGCGACGTGCCGCGGGGCGCCGCGGCCTCGGCCTCGGCGCCACCTCGCCGCCACCTCGCCCGGCCGACGGCGCGTCGCCGCGCTCGCGACTCGCGATTGCGATACGATGCGCGCAAAACGTGTCGCGACGAGCGACGAGCGATATTTTTGGGACGGATGGCACGTTATCTTTGCCGTCTCTTCTCGCGCGTGCGGGGCTTTAACGCCACGAACGGGTGTGCGTCGTTTGACTTGCGAGTCTCTCTGTGTGCGTGTGCGGTGTGCGCGCGCGAGCGCGAGATCTCCCTCGACCTCGACCGCCGTGTAAACGCGGCTTCCTTTGCCCCCCGTGTCAACGGGTCGCGCGCGCCGTTGCCGTTTGCCGTTGGACCGTGTCGGTGTGTGACACGCGCGCGTATCTACGCCTCCGTGTGCCGTGCATCTCTCTGTGCGCGCTGCGCGCGTGTTCGTGCGTGTCGAGACACCCTGTATATCGTCATATTTTTCAAACGGCGTATCCCCACGGTACTTGACAACGTCCCGCGACTTTAACGGCGGAAACGTGTCTCTCCGCGTGTCTCTTTGTTTGCGACGCGCTCGCGCGCGTGTATCTTTCACCGATCGAAACACCGACTCCGACCGTTCCCTTGATTGACGCGTCGATGCTCCGTTTAGGGTCCCCGTGCGTCTATTACGCGCGCGTACCTCCGTCACTCTTGATTTATCGCTAAACGGGTAATGTTCGTGACTAGCGGTTAACAAATGTGTTTCGACGTCGGATGGAGATAATTAGAGATTCACGTATTCTCGCGTGACGTGACTCGGCATCGGCACTCGTATTATTTTCCAAGTATGCACCGAGTATCGCGAAGCGAACTGTAGATGCGAGACGCGAATAGTCTCCGCAATTGAGACGATAGTATTTGTTGGCGCGTTCCGATATTCACTGTCGGTAGTTTACGTCACGCGTACCATAGATTTTCAGTACTGGCGGTGAATATTGGACAGCAGCCTATAAATGTTACATATTTATTTACAATTTTCTATTGACGAGTCAATTTTTATTAAATTAAACCTATTTGTTACACGCGGATTTCTATGATTGCAACTTGGGATCTGTGTTGTTGTTGTTATCGTGATATAAAAATGTTAATTTATAATAGAATTCTCATGCGACAATTGGACGAAATTGTTCTCTGATTTCAGATCTTTTCGGTTCCTCGGGTACCAGAAATTTGCTATCCAGCCCTCGGCACGTTGTACGGCGGGATACGTAGCCCGAGTCCAAAATGTTACGGATACGGATATTTTAAATCTCGCGACGAAGACTGCTCGTTAAGAGATATAGTCGCGATTGGAAAAGTTTTAATTCGGTTACGTTGAGGAGGCGACGATAATATGAATCTTACTAATTTTACGTCGGGGCGAAGCCGAGCGTAGAAGCGCGAGGGAAAAGGGAAAGTAAATTTTGTGAAATAGGATCTTAAATAAAGTTGGTTATGTGCAATGCCGAGATGCTACGATGACGGCGAGACAGCGAGTTCGGTGAGCGACAACTGTAAGCACGGTACGGACGATGTTATATTAACGCAATCGCGTGCTTTCTCGATTGGAAGTCAATTGAACGTAGACGAAGATCCCTCGGTGGTTGAAAAATCACACAGACGGCTTCGGTGTGACCTAAGTCCTGTCCCGACGAGTACGAACTCCAATTTAAACGTAAAGCTTCTTGGTTTAAAGGTAAGATTTTTACGGTATCGTTTACATTTTTACATTCCGATAAATTCTAAATAAGTTTTACGTTCTTAAACGTTATGTTACGATATGTAAGACGTGTTGCTCGAAATAGATTCCGTGTCATTAAAAATTAGATTTAAAAAGTTTACGTAATTATTTAATATGAGAAATACGGATATAATTTTGAATAATTTCTTTATATTTTTTTGTATCGTTGTAGAGTGATAAAGGTACTCGTCAGGATCATCGGGTGAGCACTGGATCTGGGGGGCACGGAGAAAAACATAGGGAGACTAAAAAGAGAGCAGCTATAGGCAACGCGGTGCGTGGATTCTTCTCGTCTGGCCACAGCAGGCAGGACAGGTATAATGATGTCTGTATCAAAAATCATGCTTCTTACATTGTCATTTGTTACGCTTTATTATTCATTTATTAACTATTTTTTTTTCAATTGTGTAATCTATAAATCTCTTTTCTAACTAATTACGATAAATTTCTGTTAAATTTTTCCAAGTATTCTGCTTTACAAAATTCTATTATTACGTGCGCATTTATGTAACTTTGTTACTATAGTAGACTCTTGATAATTCAAGGGGAAGAGTGGATATTAATTTTGTATGTACATATGTTGTGAACACTTTGTAATCTCAAAATTGTTTTTTCTTTGTTTGATGTAATACATCTGCGGTAAATTACAAAATTTATTTTTTAGATGTAACGAGTAGAATGAATATTGATGATGTCAATGATAAAATGATAAAGATATCAATGATAGAATTAAAAAAAATATAAATTAAAAGATAATTTATTTAATTTACATATATAAATTAATATTTTTTTAATGCTATATTATTCTCGCACTCTTCTGTTTCAATAATCGAGAGTATACTTAATTATAATTACGTAATAAGCTTGTTGTGCACCAATGTGACAAAAATGCTCTATACAAAAATGAGTAGTTTATATTAATAAATATATTACTAACTACGCGCAATATAGAAATATGTATTATATTCACATGTGTATATATAGCAGATTTAGAAATAACAAATATGATTTTTCTGTATTCTGCAACTCTTTGCTCTTCAAAATTTTTCTGTAAAAAAAAAAAAAAGAAGAGATTCTTAAAAAAAGAGACACATATATTAGATGACTCATCCATATAGAGTTATACTTTCTTTTGAAGAATTTTGTGCGTGTGTATGTGCATGTATGTGTGTTTAAATAAATAAGATGTGATTGGATAAATCACCTAAAATTCTGATAGGAAAAGTATGACATTTCATATAGATGTCATTTAATGTCCGATGTTACATATATGTATGTGTGTGTGTGTGTGTGTGTAAACGTTTTAATTCTACAATAAAAAAAAAATTAATTCCATAGAAACAAGCTTCTCATTAATTTAAACATTTACTTATTGTGTTACTTATTATGTTTTGACCTTTGAATTAATTTATATTTTTTCTCTAAGAATCTTAGTAAAACATGTCGAAAAAATTAGATTGAGAGATATTGGTATTTTTTGTCCTATATGAAATACTTGTGTGAAATAAAATAGATTCTGTCTGGTTTGTTCAATGTAAAATGATCTTCGTGGAATTTCAGGTATGAGACAAATAGGCAACGTTCTTCAGGTGGAACTGGCGGAGGGTTGTCTAGTTTATGTCCCAAGCTGGTGGCCAGTGGAGGCACTGGCAGCCAAAGTGGCATTAGTTTGGCAGTGGGCCACTTAGCCTCTCAGGAAAGCGGAGGCCCTTGCGCAGTTGTAACGACCCAAAGGATCCACGCACACAATCACAAACGCCAAAGAAAGCTAGCTATTGTCGCGCAGGCAGGTCCTAGTGCCAACGCTACAGGTGATAGGAAGGTTAGTTAAATTGCATGTGCTAAATTGACACGGAAACGTCCAAACGTTCATTGTGTAACACGATTAAGAAATATCACTGTCATATACTTCAAATTGTCATTGTGATTTAATGTCATTTTGTGTTTTGTGCAGGTATTATCCAATATAAGTCGTTCGGCTAGTATTTCCAAAAAACAAATTCGAGCACAGCGACACGATCAGAGTACCGATTCTTTATCTATAACTAGCAACGGTCTGTCTACCAGTTCACCATCTTCTAAAAAGAAAGTACTATCTGCCTTGCGTATCTCTGATCGATCATCCACCCAAAGTGTGAATTCGTCATCCTTAGATCATGAAAATGATCGTAGTTTCAGTGATGCTGAAGAAGCAATCGCAGCAACGGAGAATGCGTTTGCCACACCAGGTAAAATTTTTAAGATTAAAATAAAATGTACAAAATATATAAGAGATAAATCTATTGAAATTTTATTATATATTTTATATATATATATATGTATATAGGGTCTAGTTCTACACCTTCTACACCAATTAGTAAAGTAAAATCAGCAAAATTCAACAAAGATGAGGAAGCAAATGTGGCACGTGATAGTTTTGCAGAACGTACCGATTCGTCGAGGAACGCTGCAGATGTGCAACACGTGATTTTAAATGAGTTCGAACGAAGAAATGTTATGCCAATAAAACCATCTGTAGTGCACAAATTTCATGCGGTTAATCAGGAAAGTATTATAAATGATAAGCAAAAATCATCGTTGAGCTCTACTCTCGGCGCCAGATCAATTAGTAATAACGACCAAAAAGTTCTGAAACAGAAAAATACAAATTCTGGAGAGAAAATGATTGAACATCGTAGTAGTAAAGACGTCGAATCAATTAACGTAGAAAAAGATGTAAATGATACCATGATATCGACAGAGATAGAAATGAATTCCACAAACGATAATAGTGAAGGTAAACAAGCAAAAAGTAGAGAATCCGTAGGGTACACGGATAGTGGTGATAATGGTGCAGATAAAGAGACCACAGAACCTTTGAATACCGTAAGTAGCGATAAGAAGGAGAGGATATCGAGGGTCAAAAGTAACACAGGTTTAAGCGAAGAGGTAATTAAGAGTTCGAGGTTTGTAACGTCAAAGGTATTGGAAGAGATAACGGATGCCGACACCAAGACGGTGGATGTAGAGAAAGAGGTGGAGGAGGAAAGAGTTACGATATACGATGACGATGGCACCAGCATCAGCGACATAGTAGCGGCCCAGGCGCTTCATGAATCGTTGAGTAAATTAGGCAAAGTTCCGCCGTTAGACACCGAGATGGGAGAGGTGCGGAATACAAATTTGCGAGACGAGACAGAAATAAGAGAGCATCCTGAAAAGGATATAGTTACGCAGGAAGAAACGGCCGAAGGTTTTATTGGTCCATTGCTCGACGAAAACTTTAAGGCGGATGAAAAATTGTCGCAAAAAACAATGGCAATGGAAGAGGTGCAAAATTTATTGATGAAAGTTAAGGTGCAGACTGTCGAGGACGACGATGATGAGGAGAAAGCCGTCGGTATTTCACCGGATGGAAGATTTCTGAAATTTGAAGAGGAAATTGGTCGTGGCAGTTTCAAGACTGTTTATCGCGGGTTAGATACTCAAACTGGCGTAGCTGTAGCTTGGTGCGAGTTGCAGGTAAGATATCCTTTTAAATATGTATACAATATGTCCATTAAGTGAGACAAGTATTTGAATATATTATTTTAAAATAATTGAAAATTGAAAATCTATTTAGATAATACATTTAAAATAACGCTTATTTTCCGTAGGAGAAAAAATTGAATAAAACAGAGAGATTGAGATTCAGGGAAGAGGCTGAAATGTTAAAAGGATTACAACATCCGAATATTGTAAGGTTTTATGATTATTGGGAAGTTACACTTACTCGTAGAAAATATATTGTACTAGTCACTGAACTTATGACATCGGGAACATTGAAAACGTAAGTTCTTTATTGTTTATAGAGTGTTATTGTAGTATATGTTTTTAACTGGCTGTATTACAACAGATATTTGAGGAGGTTCAAGAAGATTAATCCCAAAGTAGTAAAATCTTGGTGTCGGCAAATCTTGAAAGGCCTGAGCTTCCTTCACTCTAGGTCACCGCCCATTATTCATCGTGATTTGAAATGTGATAATATTTTTATCACGGGTACAACAGGAAGCGTGAAAATTGGCGATTTAGGTCTTGCAACATTGAAGAATCGTAGTTTTGCAAAAAGCGTTATCGGTACACCGGAATTTATGGCGCCTGAAATGTACGAGGAGCATTATGACGAGTCAGTCGACGTTTATGCCTTCGGAATGTGTATGCTCGAGATGGCTACTAGCGAGTATCCATATTCCGAATGTACAGGACCAGCACAAATATACAAACGCGTAGTATCGGTAAGCATGTATTACAACTTCAAACTTTTATGTCAATTAGAACAATTCTAGTTGTCTATGATATCGATATTTACGTACGTGGGATAATTATCTTTATAAATTTTATGAATATAATTTAACATGCGATGAAGAGGAATGATATGATATTCTGATTAGCAATTTATATTACGCAGGGTGTTAAACCACAGAGCTACGATAAAGTTGAAAATCCAGAGGTACGTGATATCATAGAAATGTGTATACGTCTGAAGAAAGAAGAACGACCGCTTGTTAAGGACTTACTTAATCACGAATTCTTCGCCGATGATGTTGGACTGAAATTAGAGATGGTATCGCGGGATTCGGCGGTTGCGGATATGGAGCAGTCGCGTGTTGAGTTTAGATTGCGTGTGCTGGATCCTAAGAAGCGCAGCAACAAACACAAGGAAAACGAGGCGATACAATTTGATTTTGACATACAGACTGATAACGCGGAAGAGGTAGCTTTAGAGATGGCGAAATCTAGCCTGATATTAGAGGAAGATGCTAAAGCAGTGGCTAAGATGTTGAAATCGCAAATTACCACTCTATTGCGAGAACGAGAGGAACGTAAAGCCAAAGAAGAGAAGGAACGCTTGGACAGGGAAACTGCGGCCACAGCCACAGAAGTCACAGCAGCTAATGCTGCAAACGCCGAGAACTTGCTACAGCAGCAACTGCTTCTTCAACAAATGCAATTGCAGCAGCAGCAGCAGCAACAACAGCAACAGCAACAACAAATTCAATCTAATATTAGTATGCAAATGCAAAATCCAGTCCCGATGCAAATGCAACAAACTCAAATGCCCATTCAACAACAGCAACTACAATCGACCGCTCAACAAGCTCAACAGCATAATTTACAAGCGCAGCAGGTTCAGTTGGTCCAGCAACAACCGATTATCCAACAGCAAACGTCGGTCGTGCAGTCCCAACAAGCACAACAAATGCAATATCAACAGCAAATACAGCAGCAGTATCAACAGCAACAACAGCAACAGTATCCTCAACATGTTCCGCAGAGCTTGAACGCGAATTCTCCACAATGTTCGACTCCGCAAAACGTTCAGGCTCAACCTCAATTTCCACAGGTGCCGCAGCAGATGCAACAACAGCAGCAGCAGCAGCAGCAGCATGTTCAGCAGCTACAGCAACAGCAATATATACAGTTGAATCAGATGAGTGTTCCACAACAAATTCCTCATCAGATACAACAAATGCAGCCTCAAATGCAGATGTTGTCCCAACAGCAACAGCAGCAGATGCATCAACAGCTTCAACAACACGCGCAACAACAGCAATACGCGACGCAATCGCAACTTCAGCATGTTCAGCAGTTACATCAACAACATACCGTTGGTTCGCCGTCTGTTCAGAATCAGCAATACTATCAGCAGAACGCTACTGGTTCCTCGGGATACGTATCAGCGGGTTCTTTGTATCAGCAAACCATGCCGCAACAAATATTTCACACATATACCACGTCTACTAATCCCTCTGGTCACGTAGAAATTTTATCGTCCACTCAAACTGCGACGCAGATTTACTCTCACACGAGTTTACCCGCGGGCGCGATGCCCGCATCGTCACAGTCGCAATACATCCCATCGACAGGTCAAGTTCAAACATCTATACCATCGGGCATAAGTGTCAATAATACTTCGGCTGTGACTCATATGCAAAATGTCCCGACCTCGACGATCCCCAATATACAAAGCGCGCCCGCTTTGCTCGGCAATACCGGCCCACAGCCTCAGTCTCAACAAAATATTCTCGTGCAAATGCAGTATTCGCAAAGCGCGAATGTCATGCCCAATTCTATTTCGATAACGCCCAATATAGCGAACGTCTCAGCGCAATCATCCACTAATCTGCAGCAGCAACATCAACATTTTCTTTCGAATACGGATCAATGTCCCACGACTGACAGGTCTTCCCTGATAAAACAAGATACAATGGATTCAGTGCTGTCTCTGCCACCAGATCTACCAATTAATTTACAGCAAGATCAAATTGCTACACCTGCTCCAGTCACAACGGGCGTTGCACAGCAGAGTCAAACGTCAAACGATGGGTAAGACAAGATGGAATAAAGACGAATAAAAATAATTGTAAACTTAATTAAATATTTTATCTTTTAGAGTCACGCCAGAAAATTCCGAAAGCGTTCCCGCTTCCGAGAGAAGCCGGATAAAACGTACAGGAACTAAACGTAAGAAGCCGGGCATTAAATTAACAGTCTTGTCTGTCAGTAGTGGCGAAGGACAATCAATGACTGTCGAGTGCCAGTTAGATACGAGTAAACAAAAGACTGTTACCTTTAAATTTGATCGAGACGATATGGTACCTACAGACATTGCCAATAATTTGGTAAGAATATATTTTGACATCTGATTTACTTAATTATATATTGCCTTTTGTCTCACACATTATTTTTTCTTTTTCTTCTCTCCTCAATGTATCCAGGTTGCTGAAAATCTATTGCCGCAATCTCAATGCGAGACGTTCGTAGAATTAATTGAAGACATTGTCAAACAATTGCGGTTGGATCCTACGCGAGCCCTACCTTTGGTAGCACATGGTCCACCTGATCAATCTGCCGGTGGAAGCCCGGTTACAAGTCGACGTCCTAGGGATCGCGACCACAGTCTCGATACAGCTAAGGTATAACTTTTGTAGCTGTTAAAGAATAAGCTAGACATATTAATGTCATTGTCAAAGATGCGGTGTGTGTGATGTAAATTATATTTACATCATATTTTGTAAAATTTTCGCGATTACTTTCTTTATCATTGCGTGAAATTTTTATGTGCTCTTTAAACATACAGATGCGTCCAAGACAATGATTCGCATAAGTAATGTGGTCATTTTCTCCTCAAATGGATCAATTTGCATTTCCATTTAAAATCGAACTATAATCTAGGGCAGTAATATTAAAATAGCATAGGGGACTTTGTGTGTGGAACATATATTTTCAATATAGAATCAAGGGTATGCATATAATTGGTGTGTATGGTTTTGGACGCAGCAGGTGAGACATGGCTCGCTAACACGTCAAAGCAGCCACCGATCGTCGTACAAAGTCCACCGTAGACACCGTTCGGTGAGTTCATCGATCCCACCGTCCCTTCTCCTGTTTTTCCTACATTTCAGAGTTATACTCGTGGACGCTTATGCATTTCATTTTTGTTACACTTGCAACCAATTATGCCCAGACTCGGACACTTGTTAGGCCATTATAATTTTGTCTTGTTATAGGTTCACATTATGTATGCAGAAATCTAAGAAAGTTTCGAGATTTAAAAAAGTTTTTATTTTTTACGGTAACACACCGATTTCTTTTATAACACAGAAAGAAACGAGTACTAGACGTGTGATTTTGATGAAACTATGACCGGGAAATTGATTTGCGTGTTTGGAAATTTTTTGAAAATGTCAGAACTTTCTTGGGATTGATTTACATCATATTTTTTACACCTTTTTTTTGCAGATTATCTTACATCATTACAGTATATGTACAACGTATATGTACAAAGCAATCACGTATACGCATATTATAATATTATTTTGTGTGCTGTATTCATCGAATGTATTGATTTATATATTGAAAAATAATTCTACGTATTTTTATTTTATGAAAACCTATTATTTTTTACGACA